>NW_023605083.1:51718202-52175702 GCF_014898055.3 Talpa occidentalis
AGAGACTGCCCAATCAGTGCTAGATGTCACTCTGCTCCACCATTACTGTGTGATTGTGGGCAAGTGTCTGAGCTACTCTAGGTTTTCCTTTTTCTGATCTGTCAAAGGGGAATAATATTGCTTCATCCATGTGGGAAATGGGTTGAGGAGTCTGCATTTATTCATGTGACTAGTATGTTTTGGTCACTATATACTACATCTTACCATATTTCATGGAATTTAAGATGCAATATGATGTGTGATAATTTATCTGTTAAGGAAAAAGATGCTGAAACTTTGACCTGTGGTTCACTGCAGTTGTAGCCCACTTTCAGAGACAGAAAAATGTGAGATAATGTCCACCTCAGTATCACTTAACCCCATCGCCTAGCACCAATCTCCTTTTAAAATTCCAGTGTATTTTCTCTCAGGATCTGTTTCTAAACACAGACCTAACCTTACATTTGAGGGACCCAGGGCAAGAGTTCTATTGCAGTTCCACACACATATGACATGTTTAAATATTTAACATTATAATCAATTTTCTAAAAGAGTTATTTTTCTTCTGAAATATTCAAAATTATCAAGATGACAGGCAAAATTCAAATTACAATTAGTAATTAAATTTTAGGTCAAAGTTATTCCAGCAAAGGCAAAATTTTTCATTTAATTTTTTAAACATTAGATTAAATTAAATTAAATATTAAACGCTATGCTGTTTTAATAGTCAAGGACCATCTAGATGTCAATATAAAGAATGGTATTGTGTTTCACACGTATTATGTCTAGACCTTCAATATACAAATTTAAGAGTAAAATGAATTATTTGCTATTGCAAAATATTCCTCAGCTGTTATGTGCAGCTGTTACAAATATTGTGCTAATTAGTGAGGACCTCAGGAACCACCAATTGGAACATGAAGAAAGGCCAGGAAATGGACACTTGGCACTACAGGGAGATAATGCTTTGTTATGCAAGAAAAGATTGCATTTCATGCTATCTGAGAGGAAGTATTTGACAAATTAATTTGTCTTTTCTCTTAAGCATGTCTGTTCTCTGCTCACATCTCCCTGTACCCCGAAGCCATGTCTTTCTCTGGTGGCAGCAGCAGCAGTTCCAGCACTGTTGGGTGTTCGGAGTCAGCCTTCTTTTGTTTCAAGGACAGAGGACAGAGAGAAGATTTCCTGGAGTTTGATGTTCGATTACTTTGGACATTTATGTAGGGCTGTGCATACAGCACTGAGCACCAGGTCCAAATAACAGACATATGACAGCTATTTGTGTGTATTTAAGAAAAGCAAAACAAATTAGGGATCCAAGACTTTTCCAGGTGTAAGATCTAAGGATATATATAAATGGTAAAAAAAACATTATATATTGTATATATATTTTTAAGATTTATTTATTTATGCATACAATGCTGGGTACAGGCCAGAGATGTGGGTGGGTGAGAGATTCACCAGAGACAGAGTGGGGGGAGAATAGGTAGATGTACTGAAATACACGCTGAGGGAGCAGCAGGCGAGACAGGAGGGTCTGCTAGCCATGTGGTTGCTCCCTGGCTGGCCAGGGATTGAACTCATGCTGAGGCTGGATTGCTTCATAGTGCGGTGCTTAATCCCTTGCACCACCAGGGAGGCCCTATATTGTATATTATACATTACATAGTATATATTATTTAATTGCAATGCAATATAAGAGAAAATATATACATGTATTTTCCCCATTTCTATTTTCTTATAGTCTTCTAAAAAATTAAATTTAATGTTTGTATAATATTTCACAAAAAGCATAGTGGATATCAGCAAGGAAGGGAGAAGAGGGGAGAGGAATTGAGATAAAGGGCCAATTGGATGGGGAAGATGGAAACTAGACTCTGGTAATGAACATAATGTAGTATATGTAGATATTGATTTGTAAAGCTGTACACCTGTACACTTTGTATAATATTTCAATATGTCGTTATTTAATATAATATCTGAAAATTATATGTTATTTTAAATATTATCTTCTTTTTTTAATAGAGCTGAGCATTTATTTATTAATTTGTTTTGTTTGTTTATACAAGCACTGGGTACAGTCAGAAAGCGGAGAGGTGAGAGAATTCACAGAGAGCCAGAGCGGGGAGCAGAGGCAGGCAGAAGGACCGAAGTACACTGCTGAGGGAGCAGCGGGCGGCAGGAGGGATCTGCGCGCCATGCGGGAACCTCCTCGGTGGCCGGGGAGCAGCCGGGGATCGAACCGGCTCTGCAGAGGCCGCGGGCAGCTTCGCAACCCAGCGCTCAACCGCTGCACCACCGGGGAGGCCCTATTTCTAATATTTCTCTCTTATAAACAATATCACAACGAACATCCTTGTGTTCATCTGAGGCTCATTTCTAGAAGGGGTGTCACTCGGTTAAAAGATCTACTATAAGTGTATAATAGACTTAGTATAAGTGTATACTGAACAAAGGGGGGTCCCTTTTAGTGTTCGATGTTACATTGCTAACTCTTACAATTTTTTTTCATTGATGTAACTTTGGTTTATGACAGTTTATAGGTTTCAGGTGTACAGCTTTACAAATCAATATCTACATATACTACATTGTGTTCATTACCAGAAGTCTAGTTTCCATCTTTCCCCATCCAATTGGCCCCTTTATCTCAATTCCCCTCCCCTCGTCTCCCTTCCTTGCTGATATCTACTATTTTGTTCCTATAGTCTAAGAGTTTGTTTTTTATTATGCTTTGTTTTGTTCATTAGTTTTGTCTCTTTACTACCACATAGGAGTGAGATGATATGGTGTTTATTTTTCTCCATCTAACACTGCACTAAACACAATACCCTCTAGGTCCATCATCAATGTGCAACAAATGCCAGGATTTCATTTTCCTTTTATAGCTGAATAGTTTTCCTGTGTATTTGTACACATTTTCTTTGCTGAGCTCTTTTATCCTTTGGTAAGGATTGCTCCAGGGAGACTGAGCACAGCAGTTGGCCCAGGGAGGGAAGGCTGGATGTCTGCATCTGAAATTTCTGTGTGAGTTTGGGCAAGCCCTTCCTGGCTGGGCCTCAGTTTCTTCATCTTAACAAAGGGGAGTTGGATGGAATGTTTTCTCAGAATCCTTACAAGCAGCAACCCCTGATTCTGGAAGTCCTCGCTTCCTGGGTGAGCAACCTTGGGGGCTTCCATCTGTGACGCCACCCTGCCCCCTGCCGGCCACTTGCCAGATACCAGTGCTGTTCCTGATTCCTGTAGGAGCGAAAGCGTCTGGAAATTTGAACTGACAGCCGACCAACTGTCCATTGCCAACCCTAGAGTTACAATAGATTGAGAGGTTGCTGCAATTTCATTTCTGGGAATCACATCCTTTGGACTTTGCTTCCAGATGTCTCTTTTCATTCATTTGTTTTGCAAATGTTCCTAATTCCTCCCTTGTGGCAGGGCTGGAGGACTCTCTTTGGAGGCTTTATGGGAGTATCTACTTTTTGAATCTTCCAGTTTTGGTGATATATGGCTTTCCTTGGCTTTTGGTCACATCACTCGAATCTCCGTCTCTGTGGTCATTACTGTTCCTTTGTATTTCAAATCTTCCTCTACCTTTCTTTTGTAAGGACACATTTGGGGCAAGGTAATCGATAATCTCTTTACCTCAGATCCCTGATTTAATCATATCCACAAAGTCTACTTGTTCATGTAAGGTAAGATTGACAGTTTCATCCAGCAGTTAGGACCTGCTATTTAGAAAGGGGGTGCACTACAGAATTGATGAGGAGATGGAGCAAGAATACTTATTAGTCCCACAAATAATTTTTGTTGTTAAAATTAAGAATGTGATGGCCACTATAGGACGTGTAGGAGATGATTATAAAGAAGAAAACAAAAGCCACCCACTACTCAGTGATTTTCCATTGCCATTATTAGGGTGTATTTCCTGTTAGCATTTTTTCTCCATAGAGTTCATCCTGTATCTTGTTTTAAGTCTGCTTAAAAAAAAAACCCCAAAAAACTTAATGAAGCATTTTGTGATACTAATGATTTTAGACAGTTAAATGTTAAATTGGATACATACTATTCTGTGAGTGGTTGTATCATACTTTAACCAATCCCTAATGATCAGTTGTTTAGATGGTTTCTTTTCTTTTTTTTTTTTACTATTATAACAGGTTCTGAAATAAAATTCCTAAAATTCTTACATCTTTATTCATACCATTAATTATTTTCTGGGACAAATTCTTGGGTTTGGAGTTGCAATGTCAGAGGGTAAGCTCATTTTAACAGCCAAATTTGCCCTCCACAAAGGTCAGCCTGATTTATATTCTCAGCAGCAGTGTTTGAAAATGCCTGTATCTCCCCACATTCACCAGTGTTGACTTTTATCACCTTCTAATCTTTGTAAATTTGATAATCAGAAATGGTCTCTGGCTGGTTTAATTTGTATTTCTAAGATGATTAGAGATTTTGGACACTTTTCCCCCCCCCGTGTGTGTGTGTGTGTGTGTGTGTGTGTGTGTATTTCCTGGTAAAATGTCTGATTTGTGTTTCCTTGATATACTTGTAAGACCATCTGCTGTACCAGGAGATAATGACCCCCACTTTATTGATGAGAAAGCTGAGGTTCAGTGAGGGTAAGTGACTTGCCCAGGGTCACTTGGGCACATAAGTGCTGGAACGGAGACCTCGGTCCTGGGCTCTGCCATCATCCGGCACCCTGCCCACTGTCCTGCTGATAGATGACCCTCTACTATGGTTCTGGGGGAAAAAATCAAGCCTGCCTTGTTTCAATTTAGTCTTGATTCTTAAAATAATCTATCCTGTAACATACAGTAGTGTTAGCAGAGAAAATATGTTCTGCCACTTACTGCTAAAGGAGCCGGAGATCCGCGATGGGCTGTGACCCTTTAAGAGCGTGCCCTCCATTCTGATAAATCAGGTCCTGGAAGGCTGTGTGGGAGATTAGTGCTGACGTGTGTGGGGACAGTTAGCACGATTATTAACAGGAGACCATGGCTGGAGACAGCTGGCTCAGCATGCACATGAGCTCCTAGAGACCCTGTGTCAGGGCTGGACTCAGAACAGCTTGGACTGGGGTATTGTCCAGCCTCCCATGCCTCCCCCAGGGATGGCATGACAATGCCCATCCATCCACCCACTCTACCCTGTTGGCTTCATGGCCACTTGCAGTGCCTGAGGTGAGAAAGAACTGGGTCCTAAACGAGGCTTGCCATGGGCTGCCCTGTGACTCTGACCACATGCATCCTCCTCTCTGCGTTAGTTTCCCCTTGTCTAGCCAGGCAGTTGGACTCAGTCATCTCCAAAGGCTCCTCAGAGTCTAGGTTGTCCTGTCTACCCCTGACCTTTTCTACCCCTTGGGTGCCTGAAAAGACGCAGGCCCATGGAATGAGGTGCTGGGTGGGTCTATCTTTTGGGTCTTGCCCAATGTCAGGTCACAGACTTGGGTTTGCAAGAACCCAGGGCTTCCTCTCCAATACTTCTCTAGAAGAAGTATACTCTCAGGCCTTCCTTTCTCTTTTGAGATGTCGTTCAGTTGCATGGGTGGGACGTAATGTGAGGTCTTCTAAGCTATCTCATGACTGTGGGTATTTCTCCCTACCCTTCATCCATGTCTAAATTTGGGTTGTGGGCTCACTTACTGTCGTGGCCAAAATGAGTGAGGGGCTTTCTGTGTAGTGACAGACATCCACCCTGGCTGTCTGAGACACACAGTCCTGCCCGCCTTCAGGCCTGATGCCCTCAGGCTGCAGCTCCACATGCCTCCCTCTCAGGGCTGACCTCTCCAGAAGCAGCACAGGCTCAGCTATGTTAGAGGCTGCTTAAAATATGGGGAAAATCCAGTTGCTCTTTCCTGCAACTGGAAGTGCTCTGAAGATCCCAAAGTCCTCCATGCTCAGGTATACCACAGAGCCATTTCCACTTGTCCCTCCTGCTGACCCAGGAGCTCCACCCGGCTGTGCCTCCCTGAAACAGGTCTCCCCCACTTTCAGATCTCTCCAAATCCTCCTGACATTTCTGTTGTCCCTGTACCCCTGTCCTCAATCAGGGCAAGGGAAAGCACTTTTAAAGGGCCCTGTAAGACCTAAGTTCTGATTCTCCTTCTTTCCCACAGCACAGGTAATTTTAGATGTGGTGGAGGAAAAAATGACCCTGACAAATGATACATAGATCCCGATCCTTTTGTTTTATACTCCACCCGCCCCTTCTTTTTTCCAACTGCTCTCTGCTTCTTCTGAGACCACTTGCATTGCCTTTGATGCAATGTGAGGCAAGAGCAAAACTTATAAGGAAGTATGGAAGCAAAAACACTAGTGAGTGCTCCCAACATTATCTAGTCACACTGAGACAGAATACTTGGTGAGCTGGTGCTGGATCTATGGCTCTCCTTGGCTTACCCACTCTGACTTTCTTGGAACCACACCCAGATGCCAGTAGTCAAGCTTTTCTTCAAGTAAAAACCATCCTTACAGCTGCACATAATTCTCCTCTCAAGAAGTATGTTCTAATTCCAGGCCCAGGCTATCAGGGGACTCCCAAGGTGCAGGCAGCTCTGATCAAATGACCCCAGAGGGTGACTGGGTACCACCTCCGTTCACTGCCCTTCTCTGAGCTCCTAGTCATGCCTCTTTTGCTGACCTCCAGCCACCAATAAAGGTTGGAGGTGTGTGTTGGGAGGGGGCTATTGGCAGTTTTGGTAAACATCTTGGGGTCTTTGCATCCATGCATGTACTGTTGAAGTGCATATACAAAGATGATATCTGCATAATTATTTTGCAATTTTGCAGAAAAGGAGCCAGAATGCATTCTTTTTTCATTTACTACACTTCTGTGACATCCTTTCAACAGCTGCATAATATTCCAGTAGGCACTGAAACTTAGCCAACTATCCCTATTGTTGGACATTTAGGCACTTCTATTTTTTATATTATTAAAGTGAACAATATGACATTTCTGACCCTTGACTGCACTTGACCTAAGAAATGACAAGTTTATATGGCTTGACCTAATGTAAGTAACACTGTGTGGAGCATCCTGAAGACTAGCACTTGTGTAAATTTTTCAATGACTCGCTTAGATTCCTAGACATTCCCAGAACTCCGTTGCAGAGTTAACAGAGGTGCATGATTTTAGGTAGAACATCAATTTAATACACTGACTTCTGGACATGTGTGCAAAGCCAGCCAAGAGAACTAAGGGAGAGGGTGAGGAAATACTTCAGGAGTGGGCTGCTGGGTATCCTTGAAAGATGCCTGGGCTTGGCCTCAGATGATGAGGCAGAAACCTGAGCTGCTTCCTTTTCTCCCTCAGGTGTGACCCTGGGCCAGTTACAGCACAGGGGTAAGAATTGCTCTGGAGAGCAATAGGATTTTCATAGTGGGACAAATGGTGTTTTGTTTCAAAGATAGGCTTGGATATGAACCTGTCCAGTTTCCATCAGCCTTTGAAAATCTTTGCCTGAGTTTAGGATCCTTTGAGCCCTGAGATTAGAAACCCCCCTTTCCCAGGAAAGGTGACTCAGAGATGAGGGCTTTTAAAAGGCCTTACAATTGCCTCCGTGGTTTTAAATGTTTAAGAATGCGACTTGGCCTTGAGGGTGGACCCAGGCCTGACTGTGGAGAAAGGTTCTGATGGATTCTGTGGCGCAGACTTACCCAACCAGTGAAGCGTGCAGGCTGAATTTTAAAAATAATTGTCCTTTTTAATGATGTAAAACATGTCATCTAGATTAAAAAATAAACACACTTTATTACTTTCCCAGTCCTTTCTTCCTCCCTCCCAGGGCCAGATGGGGATTGCTTGAATATTTCTGGCGTATTTCACATATTTAATAACGCCCTTGGAGGTTCTTCCAGATCTGATGAAAATGTGGGATTGAACTCATAGGCACTGTTTGCAGAGAGAGCTGGTGGTAGGTGTGTTGGGGGTGGGGATGCATCCTATTTTGGGAGCAGCTGGTCTACAAGTCAAAAGGCATGTACTTTTTATTTTGAGCAACAAAGGAAATTGTTTCTGTGCCCCCTGGTACCTTTTGGGGCTGGGGGAAAGAAAGGCAAAAAGAAATCATTGCAACTAAGCAAACTGGTGCTGCTTCTGGAGGCAGCCAGGCCCTGCCCACCAGTTTTCCGCCAGCTCTCTTGAGCTGAAGCAAATCCAAGAAAATAATTAAAGCTTTAATTTATTTATACATCTTCTCTATAGATATTATAGATCGAACAATTGCCGGCTCCTAATTTATGCACGAGGAGTCCTCCAGGAGCCTGGGGCTGTGGGGAGCAGCCAAGTGCAGTCCGGGGCCATCACTGGGAGGAGGGGAGCAGAGGCCCCCACAGCCCGCGGCCGAGCAAGAGGCCCCTTGAGGAGCTGGGACCCCAAGCTGGCTGTCAGCCCCGCGGCCCAGAACAATGGCTCGTGTCCTCGCCCCGGCGGGCTGCGTCGTCGTCGGAGCGGGCGCACCTGGGTGATGGGCACCTCCCGAGACTCCCCGGGACTGCGGGCCTGACAGGCGCGAGGCGGCTCCTAATAGACTGCGGGAGTGTTCTCCGGGAGAAGTCTGCGGCGGTCCCCGAGGAGAGATCATCAGGCAGAGTGGTCCCCGGAGCAGGATTTATTAGCAGACAGGATGGGGAAGTTGATTAGCCTCCGCGGCTGAACGGACATCCTGTCAGACAGGCCTCTTAATCCAATCACTTACCTGTCGAGGGGGAGCCTCGCGCCAGGCGCTGGCCTCCCCCGCCGCCCCGCGGGGCCGCTGCTACCTGCGCATCCCGCAACGCAGCGCTGCCCACCCGGCACAGCCCACGCGGTGCCCTGGGCCCGCCACAAATGCGCAAGTCTCCCCTCTCTGGCCCTCTGCACTCTTTCGTTCTGTCTTGTTGAGACAACCTCCAGGTCACTCTTCTGAAATCACAGTCCTGGTGGTGACCCTCCTCTGCACGGAAACCTTAACCTTCTGTAGCTCCCTAGTCCTCACTCAGGAAAAGACCTACTCCTGGGTCTTGCCTCATTGGACCCTGAACCTTCTTCCAGCCTCGCCTTGCCCTGGACCCTGCTCTATGCAAACCCAGCTATTTCCCATTTTCCTAAAGCTCCTGCCTGCATCCTGCGCTCTTGCTCCCTAGCAGAGTCTGTCTAGAATGCTCTCCCTCTAATTTTCCTCCCAAATCCAACTTGTCCTTAGAGATGTGGCTCATCGTCCCTGATTACATCCCTCCTTAATCGGTGCTCCATTCTCTCCCTCCTGCGAAATTTTGAGTGAGGGCTGTGGGTCAACACCTGCCTCCATCCGCTTATTGGCTCTGTGGTTGTGGTAAGTGATCTCACCTGGGCTTCCCCTTCTGTAACAAGGGGACAAAAACAGGAAGTTCCTCAGTGGTGGTTGTGAAGACCTAATGAGGGAGGCTGGCAGAGAGCTGGGCATATTGTCTGGGGCAGGAGAGTTCAGTGGTGGGCATTTGTCTACTCCTGTATCAAGTTGTGCTGTAGACCACCACCGCCTTCCCTCTACGGGTTTCATTAGGAATGGCCATCACTTTCTTTTCCCTCTCTTCTCCCCCATACCCATCTCCTCCCCTGCCTCTACCACCAAGAACAGGGGCTCAACGTTTGTTGAGTGAATGTCGGAAGCACTGCCACTTTGCTGATCAAGTATGGGAAGTCATCTGTTATGACCACACAAGGCCCCATTTCTGGCTGATCTGGCCATGACAGAAGCAGAGGGTGAGGGACAGGGCCCCCCGCGAGTGTGGCAGGCATTGAGATGTGTGTACTCTCCAGCTCTTGCCAAGAGTTTAGGAATTCAGGCCCTATTGATCCACTGCATCTTCAAAGCCATCAATCATCATTAAAGAAACAGGACCTGAGCCCGAAGATGGGGTGGCTGGTACTGGGTAATTTAGAGGACTTTACACACACACAGATGTGGCTACAAGAAGTCAGCTCAGACAAGCACTGAACACTCAGGCAGGGAAGGAAAGAACCTGTGGGAGTTGCAGAGCCCAAAGGTAGCCAGAAAATACATCAAATTCCACTTCCAGGTCACAGATTTTTGTGGTTGAGTGTCACTCTCTAATGAGTGTTTGAATTTGGCAAGTGAGGAAGCCTGGGTCTAATCCTCCACCTTCTGGTGGCTGCAGCCTCTTCTGGCTGCCCCCATCCCATCCATCTTGGCTGGGGTCAATGTCAAGGTACTGGTCTTCCTTTTAGGTCATCTTCCTTAACTCCCTTAAAAAGCCCTAAACAACCATAATAGCATTTTACAGGCCACAACCATCAGGTAACTTGCTCAGGTCTTAGTATTTCTGAAAGGTTTCTGGCCATGCCTGTGTAATCTTGGTGGTGGAGCATGCCATTGAATGAGGTTCAGAGCATGTGGGGCCAGGCCAGGCCCTGCTACTGATTAGCTATGTGATGGGGGGAGTTTGTTTCATTTCATTTCACTGGACTTCAGTTTCTTCATCCATCAAATGGGAATATTATTTGACCTACCATCATGGGAGGAGAAATTTAAGGGTAAAATAAGGTGATGGGTAGGAATATGCTTTTGAAGGTCCAATATCATATAAAGCTGAGGCAGAAGTGCTATTAGGAAATTGTTCCTAAACTATTGAGCACCCTCAATGCTGGGTTCTAGGGAGGTTGAGGTGGCCAAGCCTCAGTCTGCCCTCAGAGGGTCCACCTGTTAATGAGGGAGACACTGTGGGGACACTCACTACGGCTCTGGACAGAAGGGAGTGAGCGCTGTGAAACATAATGATAGGAGAGGTCAAGGGAGCCAGGGAGGAGACATGCCCCTTGCCAGCTTGGGGGCGGCCAGGCTTCAGGGAGGAGGGAGTTTGCTGTAGCAACTTGCAGGAATGGCTGGGGGAGAGGGTCACAGAAGGAGGCTAGAGTAAGGTGATGCCCAGGGACAGGAAGAGGTATGGTGGAGAGGGGGAAAAAGTTGCAGTGGGAAAGCAGAAGGGAGCCAGATATGGAAGTGGGCTGGGAGTCAGTTCGCACCAGGCAAGGGCTCTCAGCAGGGAAGCATTGTCAGCAGGGAAGTGACAAGGTCGGGTGAACTCTGGAACTTTGGGGAGATGGCAGGCTGTGTGGAGCACAGATGGAGGGGAGGCAGGAAGCTCCTTCAATATCAGGTGAGAGATGGGAGGCCTGTGGATCTGGGAGCTGTGGCATCTCCTTCTGCCCTCCTGGAGCCAGACTTGATGGTAAGAGGGAGCAGAGGCAGGGGTGACGGGGATTAGGAGAACCCCCAAACAGAAAAACTGGTTCCTCTTCAACCATCACCCATCACTCCTGGAGGGTCTGTCTGTCCCTTTGCCAGAAGGCCCTGGGTGTGGAGGATGAGCACAGTGCTGGACTCATATTAGTACTTAATTTTGGTTATTACTCTGATCCCCATTTTTAAATGGGGGCACTGAAACTGCTTCCCATGTCTGGGGAAGTAACTCTCCAACAAAGGCAAGGGGCTGTGATCCAAGCAGAATAAATCAGGGTTTGAGATCCCTGAACCATTGATTGGGATCAGGCTCCTGGTATTCTGAGGTCTGTGACCTCAGTGACTCAATATGAATCTGGTGCTATGGGGGGTTCCTTGGTTCCCTGTGCTGAGCCTACTAGAACAGCAGCCCTATCCTCCTCCCCACACCCAGGGCCTTCTGGCAAAGGCGCAGGCAGACGCCCCAGGAGCGAGGGCGGAAGAGGAGCCAGTTGTTCCAAACTGAAGGGCGGAAGGGCGCCGGGAGGATGAGCACTGCTCTGATCTACCAATTGCGTGAGGTTGGCCGTGTGCTCGGGAGTGGGAGGAGGGGGACAGCTGGCAGGGGTTGGGGGCAGAGACAATGTTTGAATAAATTTTGTAGCCCCAGGGCTACAACCTGTTGTTGAATCGAAAGCGGTCCTGCAGGGAGCAGAGAAGGGGAAGCGCACTTCAGGCTGGAGAAACTGCATGAGCAAAAGCTGGAGGGTGATCACAGTGGGAGAGAAGGTAGAAGAGGGTGATGGGGAAACCCAATTGGAGGGATGGAAGAGACACCCCCTTTAAATTTCCTTGTTTTGAACCTGTTCTGGAGCTCAGCAGCAGGCTTCCAGGAAATATTCTGGCTACATTTGAACGCCTACGAAGGCAGGGAGCTCATTCTCTCCTTGATTTTCCCTTTTATCTTAGAGCATTTTTTGAAAAAAAAAAAAAAAAAAAAAAAAAAAATTTCTTTCTTCAACTAAGTGGATGCTGATTCTTTTGAGGTGCCTATGACCTCTCAAGCTGCTTGCTTCCTTGGTGCTGCATTGCTGAGGGCTTGAGAGCCAGGCCAAGTTTGGCCTTTATTCTGCCTGCCGAGGAAGCCCTGGGAGGCCTCCCAGGAGGAGGCTGTGAAGAGGCAGAGTCTGCTCAGGAAGATGACTCCACTGCCTGAGCCGGGGCAGGAGTCTTAGACACCTGTCTCTCTGCACTAATGTGGGAAGCAGAGGGCCGGTGACTACCATTCTCAGACAAACAGGTTAAGGCCAGTGGCCTTAGGTTTGGCCTGAGAGGAGACCCGTGTGAAAGTTTATACCTTAGGGTCATCCCAAGTCTGGGTATCATGGAAGCGGATGCCTTCCCAACCCCACTGCCCCTCTGGAGTCTGTTTTTCTATACAACCAGAGATGGCAGGCAGATGCAGGAACCTAGGGTCTTGGGGTGAAGGGAGTCTTCAGCTCTTCTCTAGACCTGATGGAGAGAGGCAGCTGGAGGGCTGCAGTAGATGGCCATGGTGGGGACTGGCGCTCAGTGGGAGAGACAGTCAGCCCTCCACCCTGAGATCGGGGCTTCACCCACCCCAGGATCCCTTCTGACCTTTGCATTCTCCAAAAAAAAAGTCAAGGTGATGACAAGACACATCTATCGCATCTCAGCCATCATTGCAGTTGAAAGATGGGCCCGGAGCAGGTGGACTGCTTCAATTATGATGGATGAGGACGGTGACAGCTCTCGGGAGAGCTGCGGGAACCTGGCAAGTGTTCATTCAGCTATGACTCCTCTGGTAGCAATTTGACAAGATCAGAGCACTTTATGGAAGTGGAAAGTTTGGGGACCTCGGGGTTTGCTCGACCCAGGGACTCTGTCCGCTGAAGCCCTCTGCCAGCAATGCAGGAGGGTGAGGTCACCAGTGCTGGCAGCTCTCCTAGGAGGGCCACTACAGGGGAGGCAGGAGCCACCCTGGGGAGTGGTTCTACCCCATGAGGCTTTCTGACTCAGGCCCCATGCTCCAGGCCTGAGACTCGCCTGCTTCATTTCTCCCTTCCAAAGCTCTGAGAAAGGCCCCCAGCCACTGATGAGGGGACACCAACACATCTCCTCCAAGTCAGATGCTGTGTGAGGTACTGGGAAACAGGGTGAAAAGAAATTAGATCCTATCCAGTGGTCCTGTCTCTGGATAAAGAAATAGGCAGGACCAGGCTGCCCTGTCTGTCATTGGTTCTGAGCTTTAGTTGGGTCATTTGTTTTTCTGGGTACGGTGTACTTTATTGATGGTTATAGCAAGGTAGGGTTCTCTAAGCCCTGCTCCTTCTTTAGGGATGGACACTGTCCAGGTCAGATTCTCAGTGTGTTGGATGAATCGGGGAGGAACTCCCCAGCAACTGAGGCCTCTCTCTTCCTCCTGTGCTCTCTCTGGGGCTGTGGTCTGGGGGTTCTTATTCCTTGGAGGCCATAAGGTCCACTTTAGGGATGGACACTGTCCAGGTCAGATTCTCAGTGTGTTGGATGAATAGGGGAGGAACTCCCCAGCAGCTGAGGCCTCTCTCTTCCTCCTGTGCTCTCTCTGGGGCTATGGTCTGGGGGTTCTTATTCCTTGGAGGCCATAAGGTCCACCACCACATGGCTGTTGCAAAACTCATTGTCATATGAGGAAATGAGCTTGTTAGAGTGGTTATTGAGGGCAATGTCAGCCCCAACGTTGAAGGTGGAGGAGTAGATGTCACTGTCAAAGTCACTGGAGTCAGTGTAGCTCAGGATGTCCTTGAGGTGCCCTGGGATGCTTGTTTCACCACCTTCTTGATGTTATTGTATTTGGCAGCTTTCTGAGGGTGGCAGATCAGACCCATGACCAACATGTTAAGAGTGGGCATACTGAAGGCTAGGCCAGTGAGTTTCCTGTTTAGTTCAGTGATGATCTTGCCTACAGCCTTGGCGGTGCCATTAGAAGCAGATAGTATGTTCTGGATAGCCCCCTGGCCATCACATCATAGTTTCCCCAGGCGTTGTCCAGTCTTCTGGGTGACAGTGATGGCATGAACTAGGGCCACAAGTCCTTCCACAATGCCAAAGTTGTCGTGGGTGACCTTGGTCAGGGGGTCAAGAAGTTGGTGAAGGGGGCATTATTGACAATCTTGCAGAGTTGTCATACTTTCATGATTCATGCACATCACAAGCATGGGTCATCAGCAGAAGGAGCAGAGGTGATGACCCTTTGGTTCCACCCTTGAAGTGAACACTAGCCTTCTCCAAGTTTGTGAAGATACCAGTGGATTCCACAGCATATTAAGCACTAGAATAACTCCCATTTGATGTATCTCTAGAAGATAGAGATTGGCTTTTCCTTGATGATAAGCTTTTCATTCTCAGCCTTGACTATGCCTTTGAACTTTCCAAGGATGGAATTGTACTGGAACATGTAGATCAGGTAGCTGAGGTCAATGAGGGGGTCACTGATGGACTAGATAACATAAAATCAGTCCTGGTGAGCAAGTGTCCAGTAGAGTCCATTATTTTTCACCTTCACCATTGTGTCTCAGGGTACAGTTGTTTGCTGAATGTGCATGCTCAGAGTTCCTGAGTCATTTCTTTGGGGGCATGGTGGCTGGGAAGAAGGTAAGGTAACCCGCAGGAGCACTGGGTTTATCACAGGTGGTCAGTCAATACTAGCTTTCCTCCCTCACCAATTCTGTTGCCCCTTTGGTGACTTTGCTTAGTCATTCAGCAAAACTGGAAGGAGCACCTCCTGTGTTCCAGGCCCTGGGCTTGGTCACCAGTAATAGATGTCCTGCAGATGAGGGCTCACAGCTTTATCTGCTTAGAGGATGTGGATGCAGTTGGACCAGACAGTCCCTGGGTCCTTGCTGCCCCTCAGTGGTTGCTGGGTAGAGGCATCCACTTTGCAGAAGGATGTCTGGCCCAGCTCTGCTTCAGCATTCTTGGACCCATGTGCCTTCTAGACATGGGCAGTCTTCTTGGCATAAGTTCTGCTCTGAAGCCAGCATTCAGGAGCCTCTTCACTGAGGAGGGTAGTCTTCCTAGATCTGGAAGGGGACCCCCAGTGGGGTCAACTCAGGTCAAAGGAGCACCAGTTCCTCAAATTCTTCAGGAACTACTCTCTTCATTGAGGGTGAGGTTGGGAGATAAACAGGTAAGTCTCAGCCCCTCCAGGAGTTTTGGGCTTTGGAGGGAGAACAGGCATCAGGCATTGAACCCTCTGCAGGAACTGGTAAGGAGACCTGATGAGACTCAGGTGAGACTCTGAGGAGGGGACTCTTTATGTTGGTAGGGAGATCAGGGAGATGAGGGAGGGCCACAGACAAGGGGCATTTTATCTCCACTTAGAGGGATGCCCCCAGAGAATGCTGAGGGAGCACTGTAACTGGAGCAAAGCCTCCTGGGCAAGACCCCTCCTCTGGGCCTCAGTATTCCCATCTGCTAAGTGACGGGGTGCCTCAGGGAATTTGAAGACCCTCCTAGCATCGTACTGGCAAGTTCAGGACATCACTTCCCCTCAGAGTCAATGGCCGGGAAAAAAGAAACTGTGGTTCTTACTTGGGACTTCCCTGTGTACCCCAGAAAGCTAACTGACTCCTGTGGATCTCTTGTCCCATGATGCCACCTCCACCCCCAGATGTAAGCCATAGATAGCCTTCCTCTCTTGCTTTATAATATGCTCTGTGGTTATACCCATGCAAGTATTGGATAAATACTTTTATGTTGTTTTGACTATAAACTATTGTCATTTGATTAGACAAGAGATTTTAATGGCAATGTCCAGAATATTGAAATCACTCACAAGCTGTGTGTCCTTGGTAAAATTATGTCTTCTCTGGGCCTTAATTTTCTCCTTTATAAAATGAAGGTGTCATTCCTACCTGGTCCCTACTCTGGGATTGTGTAATGTGCTGAGTCCTAGAAATAGCAGCTAAAGGAGGAGACCTGGTGAGGGAGGCATAGTGGGAGAGATGACTTTCATGGACCTGTTAGCCAGTGTCAAAGGGACTCTGGCCTGATCTTTCAGCCTCTTGTTGGGACACCTTGTGGGTGGGGATGGTTGTCAGTGTTTTGCTTCCTGGCCCATATGACCAGATGTGGACAGTGCTGGCTTCCCTCTCAGGCCACCTTCAGGAGAGACATGTTGAAGCTGCTCAATACAGAGGTCTCCAGATCTCAGAGGAGTTCATAGAATTAAGCCCACAAACTCACTTGGCTCCTTCTTCTCTTCTGGCCTGATCTCTGCCCTAACAATCCCTTCAGGGCAAATAAAAAAGACCTAAACCAGATGCTACAGACCAGGCCTGAGGGTCCTACCCCTTTATCTACCCCATCACTGTCCTCTCCATGTCTCCTAGTCTATGTGCCAAACCTATGTGCCTGTATCATGAGCAAAGGTAAGGAGCATGGACTTGGGGGGCCAGTTGACTCAAACTGATCCCAGGCTCTGCTCTGCCACTTTCCTCCTGGATGACTTCAGGTAAAGCATTTGATCTTTCTGAGTCTCAGTTTCTGAACTGCAGTGTTAGGATTGTAGTAGCGCTTATTCCATAGGAGGGTTGTGAGGAATAGTGAGATAACAAGAGTGATGTTGGAAGGCTCTTGGTGATGTTTCAGGGAAGTGCCCTGAGAAGTGCCCCTGTTGTTCTCAGGACTTCAGGTCACTGCACTACACCTCCTTGCTGGAGCATGTGACTGAGTGGATCTAATCATAGTCTCTCTTGGGATTTTATACACTAGCTGAAGGAAAGAAGGCCTCTTTTTGCTTAGCTGTAAAGTTATAAGATGTAACTTTGAAGGTGCTTGCAGACATGGTTATCATCTTGATGGAACACCTGGCCAATCAGAAAAATCCAACCTGAAGAGAAGCAGAGAAGTAGAGAGACAGTTCTGGCTGCCTTAGAACCCCTGGTTCCAGTAATCTCTGTGTCCTGCGTCATCCCTGTCATTCCTGAGCTTTGCTGTGTGAGTGATGTCCGTACATTTCCTTGCAACCAAAGGATCTCAACAAATATGAACAAACTTAGCACAGTGCCTGGCTTATAGCAAAGGTTCAATAAGAGGAAGCTCTCAGATTGACCCCAGTCAGGCTCTGTGTGGCTTGGCATGGAGACTGAATGTCCATCTCCACTTGTCTATGGCCACCTTGTCGTGAGCACTCGTGTATCCTCTCTGCCACTCTCGGGCTGCCTGTGTGAAGCATGAAGTAGTGGGTGGCTTGAGCCGGAGCCTGCCTGGCCCTGAAGGCAGCAGTGCCAGCCCATGTAAAACAGCACCACGGACAGTGGCAGCTCAGATGCAGCCTCCTGCCACAGGACACAGACACAATCAAGCTGCCGACATCCTTCTCCATGTCGGGGTCTGATAATGAACAAGTAATTTATGTCCAGGAGTCAGTGGAGCCTGTCGCAGGCTGGGGCTGAAATGTTACTACGAGGGATTCCTATGAAGGTCATTGCCCTGCTCTTGCCACTGTTAAGGGTTGTCTGCAAATGGTGTCCCCTTGGAGGTGTCCCCTGTTCTCCTGGCTTCTTTAGGGAGAGAAGGGTACACTTTTGAGCCCCATGCTTACTGTGATCCTGAATTTGGCAATTTCTGACCTCAGACTGCTGTGGTGAGAAGGGAGATCCAGAGTGAGCTGGTGTAGTGGATGTACAGTGTCTGTGAGTGGGGAGGGCAGGGATTGGGCATCCCTCTTTGGACCAAAACATGACTCTAAGGACCTTCTGCCTGAATTAATTTGGATCAAATGGCTGATAGGACAGGAATGGTGTTTTGGGGACAAAGTAATAGCATCTGTTTTGAAAATGTGGAAAGAGAAGGGATAAAGGAGAAGACTGGGCTGGTGAGCAGGGAAACCTCTCGAGTCTTCTCTTTTTTTTTTTTTAAGAGTTATTTATTTATTTGTTTGTTTGTTTATTTGTTTATTTATACAAGCACTGGGCACAGTCAGAAGCGCGGGAGGGTGAGAGAACCCACCAGAGCCAGAGTGGGGAGCAGAGCAGGCAGAAGGACCGAAGCACACTGCTGAGGGGAGCAGCGGGCGCTGCAAGAGAGGTCTGCACGCCATGCGGGACCCTCCCCTGGTGGCCGGGGAGCAGCCGGGGATCGAACCGGCGCTGCAGAGGCCGCGGGCAGCCCCGCAACCCAGCGCTCAGCCGCTGCGCCACAGGGGAGGCCCTCTCAAGTCTTCTCATGGGCCTTAGTTTCCTTGTGTGGCAGTGGGCTGGAGAGCCTTCGTCAATCTGAGAAGTAGGCAAAGCACTGGAGTCTTCACTGGACAATAGAGTGACTGATTCATCTTGGCTTGCCTGAGACTTTGTTGGTTTTACTCTGAAAGTTCCATATGCCAGGAATGAGGCTGGTTCGTCATCCTGCTGGGCAGAGGTTGCTGCCAGGTCACTCACTTCCTTTCAGGCTGACCTGGCCCTGGCAGATTGCTGGCCCTGGTTTGGCCCAAGGATGTGAAGGAAGCTGAGAGGTGTAGGCCAGGCTGACTGTTGAGGTGACATAGCATTGAGCCTGCTGGCTCTCCTGAGGGGGAGCAAGAGAAAGCCATGTGTGCTCAGGACCCTACTCTGCCAGGGGTCCTGACTGAGCCCTCCCCATCCCACCGTCCAGCCCTTGTTGAGAAGTGATCATCTTCATCTGAGGTGGGACATCAGCCTTCAACTGGCCTATCCCCTCTTCCAAACCAGTGCTATAAGCCTAAAACATGCCTTTCCCCTAAGCTTACAGTAGTTCCCTGGCACCCTAGAGACGGCAAGCTGGTGAAGACAGAACACAGATTTTGTAGTCCAAAACATTGGAACTCAAGTTGGGCTGTGTGACCTTGGGAAAGGCCATTTACTTCCCTGAGCTTCATTTATAAAATGAGAAGAAAAAAAAAAAAAACAGCCCTGTGAAGTTAAAGGAAGCAGTAAATGAAGAAAATAACATATGTGTAAAGTGCTCACACAATCCAATATCTGCTACATAGTAAGTGCGAAAGACATGCTGGCTGTTGCTGTGATGGCTCAGAACTTGCCCAAAGCGCCTAGCCTGCCATTCAGCAACCACCGGTCCCTCCTTGCCTTGCAGCTTGGATTTATGTTCACATCCCTTACACCGACCCTTCTGCTGCCCACTCTTGCTGTTCTCAGTGCGATCACTTCCTTTTCTGTCTACCTACTTATGTGGATTTTTTTCTCCTGCCTGAAACTCCCTTCCTTGTTGAAGCTCTACTCTCCCTACCACAACCCCATTCTACCTCCTCCAGGAAGCCTTCCTCATAGCCCCAAGGTGAAATGGAGCTTTGCTTCCTCCTCAGTCTCACTGCACTTTGCACTTGGCACTGGTCATGAAGTCAGAATTCATTATTATAGTGATTTGCACCCATTTCTGTCTTCCCCACTAGATTGTGGGGTGCTTGAGAGGAAGACTGGAGACCCGTGCACCTCTGTTGGCTGCAGAGCCCAGCACAGAGCTTGGCACAGATTCACCATTCCAATGGAAGTGTTCACTGTTCTAAGAGAGTGGCAGACCAGAGCTGTGGGAGGTCAGAGGAAAGAGAAATCAGTGGGCTGGGAGCGTGACATGCTTTGGAAGGGTGGCATGAGAATTCAGCCTTGAAGGAACCGGAAAGTTAAATGATAAAGAGAAACAGAGGAACAGATATCCAGGCAGAGAAAATGGTGTGGGCAAAGGTTTAGGTGAGTGTGTGTTTAGGGAATACAAGGGGTCTTGCTGGGAAGAGTAGGTTTGCAGAGAAAGGCAGGCTGGACTCTTGCCAAGAAGGGTACTGCCCCTTGTTCTTGCCTGATGGAGAAAGCTCTCTGCCTGGGCCAAAGAGCCAGGTGCATCAGGAAGACGGGTGAGTAGAGTCATCAGGAAAAAAAAAAAACACACAGGACATGCTTACAAACCTGAATCTCAGATAAACAATGAATACTTTTAAAAAGGTATAAGTATGTTTCAAGTAAGCGTGAGACATGCTTATACTAAAAAGTTATTTATTGTTTATGTGTAATTCAGACTTCACTGAAAATCTCGTGTTTCCATGTGCTACCTCTGGCAACCCTGCATGTGAAGAATGCCGTGATGCTGCGGTGTCAGAGGCATCATTACCATTTTTTGGACCATTGCTTCATGAGCAAAGACAGATCGAAGTGTGTGAATCCCCACAGCACCTAAATGCAGATAAACATGACGAACGGTAATGGCTCCGGAGGAGCCAACAGGAGGGTTTTCGGAGCAGGTGAGTGATGGGTGTGTTGGGAACGAGCGTCTGGGCTCTGCAGCTCAGGCCTCACCTGCCATCCCTGGAGAGTGAGGCTCCCGAGAGGGGCTATTCTGAAGGCGTGAGGCTCAGGGCTGGAGAAACAAGGCTAGAAGAGATGATGGGTTCCCAGGCGAGCCCACTTAATGTCCACTCTGTTAATTAGGGCCAGAGATTTAGCAATGCTATGTGAGAGGATGGTGTGGGGGTGGCCTGGAGAGAGTTTCTATTGGGATCCCTGTTTCTATGGTGATGGGAACTCTGTGCTCCTTGCCTGGAAGGAAAGATGGCGGCGTCAGAAACAGCTTCTTCCACCCAACCCGGGTTCAGTGGTCTCCGGGCCATGGTCTCATGGGCCACAGAGGGGGATGGAGAGGGGTCTTGAGGATGTACACATTAATGGATAGAGTGACAAAGAAGGTGAGCTCTCCCTCCGCTCTTTGCAGCTGCCAGGCCCTCAGGGAAGACAATATTTACCATGCATCAGCTGCGAGCTAAAGTCTTGTACGATACCTTGGGTAAATTTACAGTAATTGTTTGGTGTTATCCCCTTTTACAGAGATGGAAAATGAGGTTCAGAGAGTTGAAAAGAGTTCAAAACTGCAAAACAGGGCTTGAACCTCTGTTCACGTACCTCCAAATCTTGATTCTTTTTTTCTCTGTCACAATGGAAATAACTTCCTGGAGGCCCCACCATGGGCTCCAGTGCCTGATTTCAAGGTTCCTGACTGAGCACCCCAGTTCCTGATTCAGATAGTTCATCCAGATGTGGGACTGGCCAGTCGTTAACCACCATAGCTCTTGCTCTGTGGGTGCCAAAGCTGATGGCAACTGCCATGTTTCCAGGAGGGGCTTGTCACTGCTACTTTTCCCCAAATACCTCCCATACTCCTTTGACCTCTGTACTGCTGGTCACTGGGCTCCCTGAGCAATGGTTTGCACCTGTTCATGAACCACCTGAAATTACTGGTTACCCTGAGTGGCCAGCTCCTGGGGTGAGGGGTGGGATAAGAACTGTGTATGTTTGTTTGTTTGGCTTTTGCATAGAAGAACTAGGGTGTAGGCCAGAGGTGCAGGGATGAGAGGATTCACCAGAGACAGGGTGGGGAGCAGAACAGGTGGATCTACTGAAATACATTGCTAAGGGGAACAGCGGGCAAGACAGGAGAGGTCTGCTGTGCCATGTGGGTAGCCCCCTCGCTGGGGATCAAACTCAAGCCATAGCAGTGACAGCACTGAGACTTAGCCCCTAGGCCACCAAGGAGGCCCAAGAACTGTGTATGTTAACTCTTCCTCTTTGGTGTTCCAAAGTGCAAGGGAGAGAGGTGAAAGACCAACAGTTTTTTACTAAGCTACAAGAATTCAGGCAAGAACTGGTGACAAGATACCTGCTTGCATAAATGCTGATCAGTCTGGACTGAGCCTGTCTGACCAGATTGTTTAATAACTGATCCTTCAAGGGAGCAATGATGTAGTAGTTAAGGCAATGCTAGCTAGTTTCTATAACAAACAACCCCCGTATATACCATGATTCAAACACAACATGTCTCACTCATGTTATGTGCCAGACATGTGATCTGATAGGTGTAGGGCTGCCCAATAAAATATGGGCTACTTAGTTGAATTTGAATTTCAGGTAAACAATGAATAATTTTTTTGGTATAAGTTGGTCCTAAATTTTTGGTATAAGTTGTTAACTCTCTGATCCTGAGGGCTGAGAGCTGGTCCAGAAATGTACCTCTGTCCCTAATTTATTCCCAACACATTATACTAAACATTATTCATTGCTTGTCTAAAATTCACACTTAATGGGGTATCCTGTTTTGGTTTTGCTTCTATTTTTGTTAATTCTGGCAACTCTAGATAAGTCGGAAAGTGGTCCTGCTTCAATCCTAGTTCAGAGACCCCAGCCTGTCACCTCTGTCTCTGTACCTTCAGCCTGTAGTTTCCAAGGTCATGACACTCATTTGCATCAAACTGTGAAAGGGGAAGGAGCCTGGAAGATCGCTGGGGAGGTATTTCTGGGCCTCAGCTGTACCTAGGGCACACGACTGTGCTCTCATTGGCCAAAACTGAGGGTGCGGCCACACCCATCTCCAAGGAAGCCTGGGGAATGGAGCTTCTGGCTCTGTGCTCAGGAAGAAGGAGGTTTCATGAATAGCTGGCTGGTCTCTCCCATTTTTTAAAAAAAGCTCTCAAAAGAAGGCAGAATATCTTTTCTAGGGTCATCTTTTTCAAACTACAGCTTTACTTCAGCAAACATGCACTCCAGGAGGGAACAAACCTATGTCTGTTTTTGTTGATGATAATCTTCCTTTCCTCTGCTTCCCTTGCAGAAAACAAACATTTATATCTTCCATGTTGAGGACATGTTTTGTTTTTTTTTTTCCCTAGACAAAGGTCTGGTAATGGATTGTCAAGTTTTATCCTTAAAAAAGAAGCAGGAGGGAGCATTGTAACTTTGAATCTTGGCATCTAACACCTTCTAGCTGTGGGATCTTGGACTAGTGACTTAACATCTCTAAGCTGCAGTCTCATTATCTGTGAAATGGGAACAATGACACTTACCTCATGTATGGCTGTGGATGCAGCCTGGTCCAACTCTAGGTATATAACTGGAGTTCAGTGAACAGGAGTGACCTCGTGCTCCTGTCCCATTTAGTTCCTGTACGAGGGACCTCACTTGATCCTGAGCTGAGCCAATCTGGAGGACTGATTGGAGAGACTTTTCCAGATATCAGCCTGCAGCACTGAGAAGACCCAAGTGGACAACCTCAGCTTGGTAATAGCCTGGCGGCATTAGCCAGGAGAACTATCTGCCTGAGAACTTTTCTCCTGGCCCCAGTCATTAGTGGACTCCCGCCTGGAGCCTGAGGGAGGGAGATGCAGTGGGTAAACATGGAGAGGCCCATTCTAATAAAACTTCAACCAAATGGTGGCCCTCAAGCCTCCCTGGTGGCCCTCAAGCCTCCCTGCAGCATCAAAGCAGGAAAGAGGTGGTCCCCACAGGGGCACAGACTGGCTGTGACCACCCAGGAGTTGGGGCATCTAGGGTGGAGATGGTGCTCCTCAGTGGGAGGTGGCCTAAATGTGGGCCCAGGAGCAGAAAAGGGGAGTTCTTCCATGATTTGGCAAAAGTCAATGGAGGGAAGAAGACACAGTAGCTATTGGGACTTGCTGGTAAAAATGCCTAAGTGTTTCAGAACTACTTAAAGAGATGTAACTACAAATTTGTAGTTACTCAGTGGAGAGGGCACAATGAGTCAGTGGAACTGTTAGGGGGAAAGGATGTCCTGAGCTAATTCCATGCAGGCTTTGTGGACTCCACCCCCACTCCAGACTAAAGCCATCAAGACATTGGGAAAGACAAATCCCATTATCACCAAAGGGAGGGTGGCTGGGACCTAAGGGTGGAGTTAAGCAGCCAGGGTTGGTATAAAAACCAAACACGTGGGCTTTGGGGGGCTCGCTCTGTTGCTCGCCTCCTGGCTTCACGGCTCCTGGCTCGTGGCCAGCTCTCAGAGTGCAATTTGGGATTCCAGATATGGCGGATCGAGTAGGACGCGTTTAAAACTTTGTCTCCCACTTTTCTCCCTGAGTTGTACATTTCCTCATTTGCCCTTCCCTTGTAAATAAACCTTTTATTAACCTTTTGTGTGTGCCTGCAGTAGAGTATTGATAAGACCTTTTAAGCGCGTGGGTGAGGACCCACAGTCAGGCACCCTGATTTGTATTAGGGCTGCTCTATAACAAAACAATGGTTATCAGTAATGACAGACCCCAGAGTAAACCTGGAGTTGGTATGTCTGAGGTAACCCAAGTCGCATTATTTTCTTCAAAGAATAACTCCCCCAAGTCAACTTGATTGCTTTGGCATGGGTGGGTCCCCTCAACTGATTTTTGCCTTTCAGCAAAAAAATGGTTTACCATCCTTGACTTGGACTCATCTTCTTTGCTCTTTCCCTGCCTGCAACCCACGCCCCTCCGATTAAGGACAGATTGTCTTCTGCTTGCTGAATCATTAATTTGGGGTGTGTGGCTCTTGCCTGGCAGAGCTTTTTCTGCTCTGAAAAACTCTGATTATAAATAGTTCAATAATACATGTCCTCCTGAGCTTACGATTCGGGCTTATGTAATTGGAAATGTGGATGTGAAGCAAGTTAAAGTTGATGCCATAAAGACAGTAAAATAATTAATCACTTTGCTCTGTTTAATAGATTCAAGGGCACAGGAACAGCCTTGTGGCCAGGGCAAGTCCTCTGGAGTGGTACTTGCTCTCAAGTGGTACTTGATCAAGTGGTACTTGATCTTGGCAGGCACTGGGGGAAGATGCCCCAGAAATCAGTGTCAGGGGTCAGAGGATGGGAACACCCCACAGCCCACTGAGCTCCTGCTTGTAAAGGTCTCAGGCCTCTGTGGCCCTCTGCCCTCCCCCCAACCCCCCCCTCCCGCCCCCTGCCACAGGCTCTGGGTGCCTGGATTCTGCAGGGTGTGGATGTGCTCTCAAGCGCTCACCTGGCTCAGCCTGCCTGGTTGGGCGCTGGATGTGGTGCTCTGATTAGAATAAGCCCTGTGCAACCCACAGAGGATGTGTCCAACCACTGTTTTATCCACACCACACTCCGGGAAGCAGACAGAGCAGTTACCCCTCCCCCTCTACCTGTCCTCAGGGAAAACAGAGGCTTGGCTCCGTTCTGGGGGAAATGGTGCATCTCACATGTATCTTTTTCAAAGTCACGTGGCTGGCTGCTCGAACCCGGGCTTGTATTTCTGTCCCGGTGACTCCTCAGCCTGTGTCCTCTTGATTCTGCCTTGCCGGCTTCCTGAGGGGCCAGGAGCATAAGGGTATGGGTATCTGTGGGAGGGAGGCTGCTCAGAGGCAGGGGGTCAGCAGCATGCTGGGAGAGCTAGCATTATTTGTGCATCAGTAATGTACCCCACACTATTGAAACCACTCTCGCCTATTTATTCTTCAAATCATTCCCTGAGCTGGTTGCTATTACTGTCTCCATTTTAGAGATAAGGAAATAGGCACAGAGAGGTTAAGAAACTCGTACAAGGTGGCACAGCTAGTACGTGGTAGAGACGGGATACGGGCTGCTACTCTCAACCACTATTCTCTATGTCTCCTTGGAAGCCCATTTGCAGCCTTGAGGCAGGGTCTTCTTTTCCCTGACTTGGTACCTCAGCAGCAAGCCCAGAGAAGGGGTTCACAAGATGTTTGTTGAAGGACTAGAAAGTACCACAGGTGGCCCTGTTACCTCTGGACTATCCAGGTCCGCACTGACTTCATTCATTTCGTCCTCTCTCATGTGTTTCTACATCTGGCCAGGCCCTGCCCCACCACAGGGGAGAAAGCAGTGGGGGAGCCAGTCTCTACTTCTGTGGAGGCAGGTGGAGTGTGTGTTTGTTGGGGGGGGGGTTCATATGGGAAGTGCAGGGACAGGAGCACCCTAGGTGCCCAAAGAGGGCAGCCAGGCAAGATGACAGGGGCGGGGTGGGGTCTGGGGGTTGAGGGGGAGCACAGGAATGTCAGGCAGAGGGGAGGGCATCAGCAAGGGCCTGGAGGCAGGAAGCAGCATAGGGTGAGTGGGCTCCGCTAGAGGCAAAGTTCAGCAGGAGTGGCAGGGAATAGGCAGAACTTTGGTTGGACTTGAGACACAGGTTGGACTAGAGTCATCTTGGAGCATCATGATCCAGTGAGGTTTTGGGAAACTAGAACTAGAGAGAGACCACGGGCTAGAGGCCAGTGAAGAGGGGCGGAGGCAGTGGGGATCAGGGCAGTGGCTGTGGTGGGGGTATGGAGGGAAGCCTGGAGCTTGACTTGTCATGCCTCTTCTTAGCCCCACCCACATCAGGGCCATTTTTAGGCTTGTTTTGTGGGTTTTAAGTGAGCTCTGTTCTGGGGAGGGGCTGAAACCATGCATTTGAGACCACAGTTAGTTCTTGCCTTTCCGACCCTCTTTTTTGAAAAAAGGGAATAGCTGTTCTGTGGGGGTTCTTGGTGTTTTTTTTTTTGCCAGAGTCTATCCAATATCACTTCTGGAGTGTGGAGAATGCATTGGGGGAAGAGCAAGAAAATTTTTACTGGCGTGGCCTAATTTTCTTCTTCGTGGCGACAGGTAACTATAGAAAGTTTGAGATGAGGCCAGAGTCAGAACCTCAAGGTAAAAGCAATACATGAGAGGGGTAAAGATGAGCCTCCATCCTTTCCAAAAATATGTGAGCTCATCATAGGACATTGGGCAAAGGACTTTTAGGACTCAGACCTGGGGTGGAGGGAGGGGGAGAAAGGACATGGAATGTTTCACAGCCATACAAGTCTTTGCTCAGATGTTCCCGTCCCCATCCCAGTGCTGTCCTATCCCATCAGGCCTGTTCTCCTTTCCTGTTAGGAAGCTGTCATCTGAGTTTTCCAGTGGGGTTCTTCCCCAGTCCTGGGCGGTGGTGAGACCCCAATTCCTGTGTTCCTCCATCCCTTTGCTGGAAGCCCCAACCCTCTGATTTCGATGTTCTGGCCACCTGGACCCACAGTCCAAAGTGAGTCCAAGCAGTCCACAGCAAGTGAAAAATATCCAGTCCATTTGACCAGTGGTGGCTGGAGAGGAGGCTGAGTGTGGGTGATCCTCCAAAAGTGGTGCCAGCAGAGACTGGTCAGTTCCTCATCACTGCATTCCAGCGCCTAGCCTGGAATGTAGTGGGTCCTCAATAAATATTTGTTGTGTGGAAGATGCCCTTTTCTCAAGTCTTAACTTCTCGGGAAATACAAAATGTAGACATGACATTAAAAATGCACATCGACTGTGAGATTCATTCTGCTCCTAGAAATGCCAAAATATGAGGGGGAGCAATACATGCATTTGAGAATCAAGAACGTGTGTGGTCATAGTGATGCTCCTATAAACCACAGTTTGCAAACCACCTCGTGACCAGGTCAGCCGTGAAGGGGCCATCACTTTCCGTTCTCCTGCCCCAGCTTGCTTTCTGTAGACACAGCTCCAGGCCTATGGATTTCTCAAGCCCAGTTTTCTCCTCCTCCAGAAAGTAGCCCCAGCACCGAGTCAGCGGTTGTGCGCGCATGAGCTCCCCGTGCCATCCCGCTTTGACTTTGTAAATGACCGGACTGCACAACATATTTTCTTTGGAGTTTATAGGAATAATGGAAGTGACATAAAAGTGTGCAGCCAGACTCAAATGAAAGGACAAATGTAGTTGGCCAAAATGAACAATTATAGGAAACAAAGGGAAAATAACGATTAAAGATCTTTCATTACAGCCGGCTAATTATCATGAGTTCTGGACTTAACTGTTCAGGCATAGAATTAAAAACCTTAATTATATTGTCACCTTTGTCTCTCAGCTCCCATTGCCACAAATGAATCCATTTACTGTAAGTGCCGCTGATGAGCAGAAATTGATGGCAGTCCCAGTGAGGTGGGAGAAGGGGCCCAGGAGTGGGGGGGGCGGGGGACACCAGTCAGTGCTACCAGGCCCGCACAGCTGGGCGGCATCTGCATTCCAGGACATTATAAATTAGAAACACTTTTAATGAGACAAATACAGGTTTGATGGATTTTATGATTTCTTCTCCCCTTCAAACGGCTAACAATGCTCCTCCTCTTTCTTTCTATTAGAGCTGGCCTCTTGTTAAGTGATTGCGTTAATGGTCTTTGGAGACAGGCTGAGTGTGGGGGGACAAGGGGGACTTCCCTTGTGAGGGCACTGGAAGACTCTTCTCTCTAAAGGAAGACAATTCTCGGCTGTTGTTCCAAATGGGAGCCTTTTAGAGCCCAGCGCAATGAGTGGAAACGTGAGATTACTTTGAGAGCGAGGGAAATTGGAAAAGAAAGCTGCAGGATGGTTGGGGAAATAAAACCCTCAAAACTCTCATTTGAGAGCCAGCCAGTTCGATGAGAGAAGCCAGGTGGGGCTACTGGAGGTGGTCAAGTGGTCAATTTCTCGTTTTCAGGGCAGAGTGGGCTGCAGCTGGGATTGAGGGGTCCTAAAATCATCACCAAATACAGTCTAGTGCTTATGACACAAACTCAGGAGCCAGCCTGCCTGGGTGTGAATCCAGCTCCTCTCTGTGTGACTCTGGGCTAGCTACCTAACCTCTTTGTACCTCAACAGCCTCCTCTGTGGGCCTCCCTGGTGGTGCAAGAGGTTAAGCACAGCACTATGAAGCTATCCGCAGCCTCTGCAACATCACTTCAATCCCCCATGGCACAGCAGACCTCTCCTGTCTTGCCCCCTGCTCCCCTCAACAGTATATTTCAGTCTGCCTGTTCTGCTCCCAATTCTGTCTCTGGTGAATCCTCTCACCCCTTGCACCTCTGGCCTACACCCCAGTTCTTGTATGCATAAATAAATAAAATCTTAAAAAAAATAGCCTCTTGGGCTTCCCCTGGTAGTGCAGGTGGTTGATCCTAGCTCAGTGAAGCTCTCCACAGCCTCTGCAGTGCCGGTTCGATCCTGGTCGACCGGCGAGGCTCCCACATGGTGCACAGACCTCTCCTGTCGAGCCCGCTACTCCCCTCAGCAGTGTATTTCATCAGTCTGCCTGTTCTGTTCCTCGCTGTCTCTGGTGAATCCTCTCATCCTCCTGCGCATCTGGCCTGTACCCCCATTCTTGATAAATAAATAAATAAATCTTTAAAAAAAAAAGCCTCCTCTGTAAGGTGGAACTGTTGATAGAACCTATCACACAGGGTTGTTATGAGGAGTAAAAGAGTTTACATGCATAAAGCTCAGAACAGTGCATGGCTTATTATAAGAACTACAAAAGTGTCAAATATGCCAGGTTAAAAAAAATACAGTCTTCAATTGAAATATTAATTCTCCCACTTAATGGTGGTATGATTTAGCCATGTTATTTAACCTCTCTGAGCTCCTGTTTCTTCTATATACTGTGGGGTGGCGTTCACCATATGTGCTTAGAGGTTTATGCTGGGGAGTGCACCATTGCTAGGGACTGTTCTGTGCTGGTTCCCACTCTGCTGAGAGACAGTTTGGATTTCAGTGCCATGGGGAGAAAAGGCAGGATCATGGTCATGGAGAAACTTGGCTGAAAACAAATGAAAGTCATCTGCTGCCACACTCACTGGCTGTGGGTGTGTTGGGTTGTGGGTGTTCCTGAAGCAGGTGCCAGGCACACAACAGAATCTCAGGCACTGTGCTTCTCTACTGGAAATGAGTCGAGGTCTCTGGCCCTCCCTGCATATCTGGGGAGGGGGTTCAGCCATGCCTGGCTTCGGTGGCCCTCCTATCTCTTATCTTTGGGAGAGTCGGGAGCCTGTGTTGCCATGGTGACGTGGAGGAGTTAATGGGATGGAACTCCTCACAGGGCTGGCGGGGTTGGGGTTCGGGGTGGTGGGGATGGCAGCAGCGGCTGCACAGTGTTCAGATGCCCAAAACAAAAGGGTGAGCACCGCGGCCATGCAGGGTCTCAGCACAAGCCAGCTCGTGCAGATTTCAGGCTTTGCTGCCCAGAGAGCAGTGAGGATCGCTGTCGAGGGCCTTTCCTGCCATATCTGGCAGCCCTCCTCTGCTTCTGCCACCCCAGGAAAAGGCAAGGACAGGGTGATGCCAAACAGGGTGGGCAGAGGAGAAAGGAGGGGACCAATGAGACAGGAAACAATGTGCAAGAGAAAAGCACCCCACTTTGGAGAGAGGGTGTGGGGATTCTCCCCACCCTCACAATTCCTTAAGTGAAAACCCCAGCCAACTAGGTGTAATGGGTAACCAGGGGCTTTGATGTCCCTCAACATGTTTGTTTCTCCAAATACCCTGGGGTGGGGGGTGGTGGTGCCGTATCTGGGAGGGATGCTGCCTGAATCACATATAGTTTAATAGATTTAACTAGATCTCTTAAAAAAAAATACCTTGGGGGTATCTAAAGCAAGATTTATTATCCCATTTTGTTGATGAACAAGCTGACTCTTACTCATGTGATAAGCCTTCCCCAGGGTCAGTGACAGAGCTGGAATCAACCTTCTAACACCATGCCCTGTGTCTTTTCCCTTAAAACCATGAGAACCGGCAGGATTTTGGGGTTGGGGTGGGCTCAGCCCCATGCTGTCTGGGGTCCAGACTTTTTGCCTTTATGGCTCTGACTTTTCGTGCAGAAGCCCAGGGCCCTTCTTAGCTCTGAAATAGGTCTCTGCCAACTAGAAGCAGCTTGCTCCATTGGCAGATGCAGCTGTACCCCCTGAGCTGGGTACCCAGGACTGATGAGGATAACTTGGGTAGCTCCCTGACTCTGGGCCTAAGCTTCCTCGCCCATGGAATGGGGGCAGATATGCCTTGCCTCCAATGTCATAGATTGGCTGTGGAAGCTCTTAGAAGGTTGGCTATAGAGATGGTGCAGAGGCAGGAACTGTGGAAGATGAGCTATTGCAGATGACACGGGTAACTTTAGCAGTTTAAGAAGAAAGGGATTTAAGACAGGGAACCAGGTGCTCACACATCACGTAAAGGGTGAGAGACCCTTGATAGGGTCCCCAGAGATGACTGCCAGAACACTGTAGAACTGGCCTTCCACAGAAGCCCCCGCCTTGCCAGTTAGGAAAATGGGGACTAAGGGAGCAGCACCAGATAGGCCCACAGCAGTAAAGCAAGGATGCCCAGGCTCTGCTTCCCGGCACATGGGGATGCCTGCAAATCTTGCTGCTCAAGCTTAAGGGGCAGAAGCAGAAGCATAGTGCCTGCCTCCCTTCACCCTCCATTGACAGGCTGCACTTAAATCATATCCGGGGCCTTCACTGCAAAGGTGTCAGGAGGCTAACTCTCATGGTTTTGCTTTGTTAAAATCCTCAGGAGGAATTGCTGGGCCCATTTTGCTCTGGCAGAAGCTGAGCGTTTGGAGTCTGGCAGGGGCCAGGCTGCCTGTCCTGTCCTCCCCTGATCCCAGCCAGCTCTTGTCTCCTGCTGCAAGGGCCCTCTTGTTTCCATAGTACAGGCAGGCCACATGGAAGAAAGAGGAAAAGTATGCTGAGCACCAAGCATCCACCACACAGCCATGAGGTTGAACAAAGCAAGCATCCAGGGACCAAATTCGAATGGGAGGGATGCTTACCTGGGGAGAGCTGTCCCTTGGCCAAGGCTCCTACAGTGCCCCCATCTTAAGAAAGGGAGCACTTAGATTCCAGCAGCCTGAGATTCCACACCTTGTCAGCAACTGGTGGATGACCTTGGACACTTCACCCACATACGGACACGGACACGCCCACATGCAACCTTGGTGGAGAGTGCGTGAAGGCTTGATGGGAAAAAGCTCTTCATCCTGGCCCCACGTGTTCAGTTGTGACAATCTCAGCCTCCTGGTCAGACCCCTTGCCATTGGGTGACCATTCTGTGAGTGTGCCTCATTTTGCCGCTGCCATCAGGGCTGAGGTTTCCTGGAGTCCCCTCCTTACCTAAGATGGGGAACTCACATGCAGAGAGGTAAGGTGATGGATGTGACCCAGTCACTGGGCCATCTGTGACCCTGGAGGGCTATTGACCCCTCTAGGCTCCAGTGGGCTCATCAGTAAAATCGCCTTTCTGACTGGCCTCCAGGGTTAGCATGAGGATGAAGAGGACACTGTCCACACCAATCACTCAGCATAGTGCCGGCACTTAGCACAGCTCAGGAGACATCAGCTTCCCTGTCCCCACGGCCCGTTCTTCTTTCACTACCCTCTGATGCATCACAACCTGTGTGTCATCGCCCCTGGCCTCCCTTGTGAAGGCCACTGCAGGGCTACCCCTGAGCCCACTGAACCCGGCCACGTGTAACCATTGAGAGCCTAACAAGGTGTGACCTGAGGACCTGAGGAAAGGGATGGGGGCGTGAGCAGACAGGGCCAGAGCTTCTAGGCCCTGGCTGCACAGTGACAAGTACTGAAGCCAGCTCCCCTGGCAGAGATGGGATGGAACTGCAGCAAGCTTTACCTGCTGTTTATTTTACAGCTCCCAGCAACGCTAATTGTAGCAGGGCCTGAGACACTCTGGACCAGGTGTTCTGCTCCAACCTGCCTGGTTAGGACAGAAGAAGGATGGCCTTCCATCTCAGTGGCTTTCCTGGGCATCTCTGAATCCTTCGGGATAGGAACTAAGAGTCCCGCTTTGTGACAAGGAAATTGAGACACTGGGTTTGGATGGCTCTGATCCACGTGTCCTGAAAGAGAAGTGAAGAGACAAAGTAGGCTAACTCTCATAGTTTTGCTTTGTTAAAATCCTCAGGAAGAATTTGCTGGACCCATTTTGCTCTGGCAGGGGCCAGGCTGCCTGTCCTGTCCACGCCTATCCCAGCCAGCTCTTGTCTTGCAGGGGACATGGAAGGGGCCCTGCCATTCCTTGAGGCAGTCACCAGGATGTCCAGGCTCAGAAAGAGAGGCCTGGCGTGAAGAGGAAGGAGCTCCTAAGTGGGGCCAAGTGCAGTTCCTTCCAGGACCCATCTGTGTGGTGGCATCTTGAAGCCAGCATGGTCCCAGTGCAAGTTGTCCCCGGGTTTGGCTCTAAGATGGGTCGCTCCGTTCTCCCCGTGAGGATCTCACCTCTCGCCCCATGGCTGGGGAGCATCCATCACTCTGAATGTCTCAAACATTGAAAGAGATGGGATTATGGATGGTGCCAGGAGAAAAATAGAGATCTAACTCCCGAGTAAATGAATTTATCTATTCCCAGACCCAGGTCGGACACCACCGACTAGAGGAAGTCATTTATCTCTTTGAGAGATGATTTTAGAAATCCAGTCATGGACGTGTCAGTTCTGTGCTCTGCAACTCCAGGGTGCGATAGCGAAAGCCAAAGTGTCTTCTGCCACTGGAAGACAGCAGGAGGCCCCTAGGTGACGGACTGCTCCGCCTGACAGCAGGGTCCAGGCATCGGGTGCTAATTACCACATCCTCTTCTGAATTGGAGTCTGTGTTGTTCCTCTTCACTTCCTTTTGATTATCTCAGGGCAATTTTGAGAGAGCCGGGGACAAATTTAAGCAGAGCTGGTGCACACATTATTATGGCCTCTCTCTGGGCTTAAATGGCTCTCTTGAAAATAGGCCTTTTTATTTATCTTGTCTTCTCCTCTCCTTAAATTGTAGCCCAGCCCTAAAGGCATGGATTGATTGTGCATTTCCTTTGCTTTGGAATGAGTCTGTTTATCACTTCTGTGGGTCTGGAAATAGCAGGGGAGGCTGCTGGGACAAGATCCCTCCAAAAACCTCTTCTGTCCGCTCGGACCAAAGGTAGCTCTGCCTCCACCTACAGTTTGCATTAGGTGTAGGGGGGTGCAAGGTGTGTGTGGCAGGTAACTGGAGGTTTTATTTATTTCCTTATAAGTGGATGACTCCTTGGTCCTCGGACAGGTGCTGTTTAAGGTCAGTTTAACATCCTGGCCTCGGCTAGTGATGGAGTCAGAAGGGCCCTGGGCCCAGAACAGGAGGCCCTGCCCAGGTGCACTGGCATCAGGCTGGGGTGGGGGACCAACTGTGTCCCAGGACAGTGATCTGCATCCTGACTTCTGATCTGGGAGTTAATGGCAAAGCTGGGACCAGAGGCTGGGTCATTGACATTTTCTACTACATCTTTCTAGTTTCTCCTTCATCTCGACTAGGACAACTTTTGGGGGAGAATCAGAGACAGAGGCCACACTTTGCCTTGGCTTTGTCCTTGTTGGTGTAGGTGGTTCTGCAGCAACACGTCCCACTTGGCACTGTGGTGGACCTTCCATCAGAGGAGACAGTGCTGGCTATCCTGTACTGTCACTCTGCAGGAGGTTCTGTTCCACATGCTTCATTTGTCCTCATAGTGAACAGCTGGGTGACATGGTGCTATTATTATATCATCCCCTGTATCCATTATATGGATGAAAACACTGAGGCAGAGAGAGGCTATATAACTTACCTGTGGTCACACAGCTAGTGAATGGTGAAGCCAGGATCAAACCTAGGTAGTCTGGAGCTTCAGCTATAACTCTTTTTTTTTTTTTTTTTTTAAAGATTTATTTATTTATTTATACAAGCACTAGGTACAGTCAGAAGTGTGGGAGGGTGAGAGAATTCACCAGAGCCAGAGTGGGGAGCAGAGCAGGCAGAAGGACCGAAGTACACTGCTGAGGGGAGCAGCGGGAGGCAGAGGAGGTCTGCGCGCCATGTGGGACCCTCCTCAGGTGGCCGGGGAGCAGCCGGGGATCGAACCGGCGCCACAGAGGCTGCGGGCAGCTTCGCAACCCAGCGCTCAACCACTGCGCCACTGGGGAGGCCCTCAGCTATAACTCTTAACCACCATCCCAGGGAGTCTGTGCTGGGTTTTGAGGAGTGGTTCCAGGGTGACCCCACTGTCACTGCCCTGGGCTTGGCCCACTCAACTCTCCCACTCATGTCTCCCTGGCCACATTCCAGCCATCCACCAAATGCTGCTTGTAGCATCACCCATTCAGACACTCTCTACCCCAGGGACCATTCTAGCATATCCTTCCTACACATGTCCCCCTCCATTCTCCTTGTATGTCTGATTCTGGGTCCCTCTGACACTAGTCTGATCTCTCATGATGACTTTCACAAGTTCTAATCCTTCTAAACAAAGGATGCACCACCTTTTGCAGATGTGTGTCTTCCCACCTGCGAGCCTTTATCCAAGCTGTTCCTCCTGCCTGGAATACCTGCTGTCTTTCCATAGCTATCTCCCTTACCAGCCCAGCACACGGCAGTGCTTGCCAACCAGGTGCTGTATGTGGGTATTTCTTTGTTTGCTAAGGGTGTTTTTTTTGTTTTTCTTTTTGGATCCTAAAAAGAATTCAAATTCATTTTAGAAAATCTGGAAAATACAGATGAGCTCTCAGAAGAAAATAAAAAGTAACCTGGAATCCTACATCTGCTGAAATATTTTGGTGTATATCTTTTCAATCTTTTTTCTTTCATATTTTTCTCTTACTGTGAAATATTTCAAACAGGCTGAGTAGAGAACAGCACTCCCCTGGGCACCAGCCCCCTCTTTCATCAATCTATGCATAAATGCACAGTGATTCGTAAACACATTGGGGCGACATCGTACAAATTGTCCACATGTTTTGAAAGCAGCTCCCTCCACTTAATAAATCACAAACATTTTTCCATGGTTGAGGAGTATTCTTTGAAAAGATGTACAATAGCTTATTCAGATAACCAATCCCTTATTTCTGGACATTTATAATTATCACAAGCAATACTGCACACCCCTGACTATTTACTGGGAATAAATTCAGAGGAGAGGAGTTACGGGGTCAAAGAATTTGGCCATTTTGATATATTCTGTCAAATTGGCTTTTCAAACGATTATACTCATTTACATTTCCATAAGCAACAAACGAGGATGTCAATTTTAGTGCATCTTAGTGAGCAGTGAGTATTAACATTTTTGGAAAACATTATCAATTAGGAAGAAAAGCTGGAAAAAAGAAGGAAGGAGTGAGGGAGAGAGGGAAAGAGGGAGGGAACTATGGGAACCGCGAGGTCTCCTTGGGGTGCTCTCATCACACTGTTAGTCGCCTCATGGCCAGCACTGTCTATGTGCTCGCGTGAGACCGGTCAGGGGGTGGGGGAGGCAGAGGGCTGACTTCCAGACCCTCTCAGTGCGCCTTTAGACTTCAACCAAGTCTCTGAAGTGGCCAGGCAGCCAAAGTAATCACCTTTCTGTGGACCAGTCTGATGTGCTCCTTCCTCGTCATGTGGATCAATACCATACTTAACGCAGATTAGCTAAATGAGCCCGTGGAGCTGGAAATGAGCTTCTAGAGAAAATGACTATGGAAAATGTGGCCATATTTTAGTGAGCACCACATGCATAAAGCTCTTTGCAAATATCAATATATATCTACTTGCTTGACAAAAACAGATCAAACCTAAGTCAAGAGATTAATCCAAATGATCAGACTACAAATGATCCTTATATGAAAGTGTGGCAAAACCTTGACCTTTTCCATGGTTGTTATTGTTGAGATTTGCTGGAAATACCTGGCCTGGCAGAACTGGGCCCTGCCGTTGTTTGCAAATTTGCCACAGGTGGAAATGGGGGGAGCAGAGGCTGCTGTCAATGATAACCATTCATATTTACATAGCATTATCTCACTTGATCTTCACCATAACCTTGGAATGGTCAAGAAACACTTACTTAATAAATCATCTCGTTCATTTAACACATAATGATTGAGAAGCCTTAACGTACTGACGTTGTTCTAGGTGCTGGGGAAAAAGCAGTCAACAAGACAGGATGTTTTTCTGGGGAGTGTGTAGCCTGGTGTGGCGAGACTGATGATAAATGAGAAAAAGCAAATGGATGGGTAGCCCACTGAAGGAAATGCTACAAAGAGAAAGGAAAATGGTGCTATGAAAAGAAAATCTATGGAGTGATGATACTTAGTGTTGATGGGCTAGAGACAGCCTCTCTGAGGAGGTGACATTTATGTGGGAATTTGAAGGATGAGAAGGAGCCAGGGCAAGAAGAGAAGGGTGTTCTAGACTGAAAGAGCAGCTTGTGCAAAGTCCTGCCTGGGAACGAGGCGGAGAGTTCCAAGGAAAGGCTGCTGCGGTGAGAAAGGGGGGAACAGTGCTTCATCAGTGGGAGAAGCAGCCAGACCACACAGGGCCCTGTGGGGTGTGGTAAGGAATTTGGGTTTTATTTTAAGGGGGAGGGGTAGCAATGAAGGGCCTTATATAAGGGAAGGAAATGATCCAACTTATATTTTTATAAGTTTTAAAAGATCACTCTAGGGCCTCCCCGGTGGCGCAGCGGTTGAGCGCTGGGTTGCGAAGCTGCCTGCAGCCTCTGTGGCGCCGGTTCGATCCCCGGCTGCTCCCCGGCCACCGCAGGAGGGTCCCACATGGCGCGCAGACCTCTCCTGCCGCCCACTGCTCCCCTCAGCAGTGTACTTCGGTCCTTCTGCCTGCTCTGCTCCCCGCTCTGGCTCTGGTGAATTCTCTCACCCTCCCGCGCTTCTGACTGTACCCAGTGCTTGTATAAATAAATAAATAAATCTTTAAAAAAAAAAAAATAAAAGATCACTCTAGGTTGTGGGTAGGGAATGAATGAAAAATACTCTATATTTATTTTGATTGTGATTCCAAGCTGGCAAGGGAGGGGGAACTGTGGGTAGATCTTCTGAGGGGCTTTCTGGGTTGTGAGGGTCAGCCAAGGCTGCCAGATGGATATGGGATGAGTTTTCCTGATTCCACCTCTCATCCCAGTTTCTCCCCACCTTGAGGGGGTTTGTCACTGGCATGATTCATGGCCCAGAAAATGGAAAGAGAAAGAACAGAGGGAAAAGAGAGCTGGGAAGCTTTGAGTGGGCATTACAGGAATACCAACCGGCTTTCCCAGGCTGGGGTGTCCTTCTGTACTAGTTCTCACCCCAAAGAACAGCATGGGAGCCCGTCCTCACTACAGCACGCCCTCAAATAAGGTGGATTCATTCAACACAATTTGTTTGATGCAATGATGAGAAAAACAAAATCCCGACCAGTGTTGAGTAAGGACCTGCTTTCATTTATATAGTTTTGCTTAAAGCTGCAGTTTCCAAGAATATATCTGACAATGTCAAGTGAGGACTTACTTGGTCCTTCCAGTTGTGCTTGGGCCTCTGGGTCCCTGGGGAGGTGTGTAAGGGATCCCCGCCATTACTTGGGCAAAGTTTCCCCCTCTTTCTCTGGACTATTGGAGGCCAGGGTGACCCGAAGTTCCTCTCTCATGAAAGGTGGGTGTCTTGTTGGGGAGGCAGCCTGTGCTACAGATGTGCTGGGGTCCGTGCATTCCTCAACATCTGTGATTGGTTCCCAGTATCCTGTCCTTGGACCCCACAACTCCTGGTGTCTTCTCCTCCACAGTTTTCCTTCCCATCACACCTTCCTTACTCCATACAGCTGCCAACTGAAAACATAACAACAATGCTTTTTCTCCAGTGTCTGAAAACAAGCTGCCACTTAGGAAAATGGGAGAAGGGTCAATATGAAGGGAGGGGGATAAAGACACCAGTTCCCTTGAAACCATGGACAAGTGTAGTTAAAGGTGTACTTAAATGTTTACAGGTTCAACTTTATTTTTTTTAAAGATTTATTTATTTATGCATATGCGTTGGGGTACAGGCCAGAGATGCAGGGGGTGAAAAGATTCACCAGAGACAGAGTGGGGAACACAACAGGCAGACTGATGAAATGCACTGCTGAGGGGAGCAACGGGCGAGATAGGAGAGGTCTGCTGCGCCATGTGGGTTGCTCCCTGGCTGGCCCGGGATCGAACTGGTGCTGCAGAGGCCGCGGATTGCTTCATATTGTGGTGCTTAACCCCTTGCGCCACCAGGGAGGCCCCATAATGGTTCACCTTTATAAGAGAGGACTGGAATGCATAACTTCCAAACTAGTAGCAGGGAAGGAACTAGAGGAAACTATGGCTTCAGAGATGGCAAGTGACGGAGAAAGGAGTGGGGAGGGCAAGAGAGAAAGAGTCCTCGTTGAATTTCATTTCAGAAACAGGTTGAGCGTTCTTCTCTGGCAGCAGTCAACCTGGGGCATATTGTCTCAGGAGGCCAAAGTGGGGGAGGCCCTTGTCTGTGTCTCTAGCACCCATGGGTGCCAGTTAATGATTTCCACATCCCTATCTCCTCAATGTTAAACTTCTTAGTGGAAATGAAACTCTTTGAGATCTAATTCATCACGCTATAGCCCCCAAACAGGGAGGATATGTTGCCAGAGAAGGAATAAATGTTGCTAGCATCTGACACAAGCTTTACCTTTCTGTCTGGCTCATGCATCTTCTGAAAGTGTGAGTTCAGATCCCATTCTGAACTGGTAAAGGATTGGGATAGCATGGACAGAGGGGTCCAGGGGCCCCCAGTAATGTGATACTCAGGTGGACAAGCCCCCAGGCAGAGAGCTCCGGGTGTTTGGGGATAGGACACTTGGTTAGCATATTGGCTCCTCTTGCCATGCCCTCCTCCTCCCTTCCCCCCGCTCCTCTGCCATCTCCCTTTCTCTCCTTCCTCGCCCATAGCTCCTGCTTCTTCTCCTTTTGACTTCTAGCTAGCACGTTCCCTTGAAATAAAGCAGTTCCCTGAAAAGCATATGCGAAGTCCCCTTGGGAGTACAAGAAACTCAAGAGCTTCCAGAGGTGGGGAACCACGTGAGACTTGTGCTGCCCCAGGCGGTGGTGACGCCCACAATGCCCATTGTTTTCTGGAGGCATCTCAGAGAAGGCTCCTGCCACCCAGTGACCTCCACATTCACCCCAGGAAGGCAGGAAGGGGCTGAGCGGCAGGACCATGTTCTGCCTGGAAAGTGCGTCTGTTCATTACCCGACCTTTGCTAAGTACACCAACTAATGGAGCGAGAGACATGAAAGATCTTCACAGGCCATGTGGAAATGTAATTCAAACCCAGCCCGAGGAGGTCACCGCAAGTTAGATTAATTTTCATCCTGCCTTTCCTTACAAAGCTAACCTTTGCCTTACAAAAAAGTTCTTTAAAAAGAGATAAGTCAGTGTTTATTTGGCATTTGAAGGAGTTTTAATCCTAGCAACCCTGTTGGAAGCATCCCCACTTCCGTGGGATTTAGCCCAGGAAACTGTTTATTGATCCTGTACATCAGAAATAATTGTTCCAGGTTTGAAATTTATCAAGTATTGGAAATTCAAACTAAACCATTTGTGAAGTTCTGTTTAATGAGAGTTATCAACTGAGAGAGTCGTTTATTAGCAGCGTAGGTGGCCCCCACCCCACCACTCCTGCGGGGACCCAAGACCTCGTTCCGATCCTTAGATGTAGTTGGATGGGCCCTTTCTTGTACCCGGCTTCTCTGCCTACGATGCCGTACATGTCATCCTGCCGGTCCCTGCTCCCTCCACCTTCGCTTCTCTCTTCATCCCAGCCCTTCCATGTCTAATCTTCCTTTTCATTTTCTACTCTGTCTCTTCTGTCCCCTGGCCTCCCTTGCAGGTTCTTGACGCTTTCCTGCTTTGGTCTGTTTCTTTCCCTCTCTGCATCTACATTAAGACCTAGCATTACCAGACCATCTCCCATCAGTGGCCTCTGAAGTGCTAAATGCTTCCCGGTCATGTTGCAACTTGACACCATGAGATTTGAGTTATTAAAATGTTCACCCATCTTGGGTTCACAGTCCCCCCCTTATTTGGCCTGGAACTTTGGCCTTTGTTTGTGGGCTGTCTCTTAAGCACTGGATTGTGAGTTGATGGCGAGTTCCCTGTGCCTCCTCTCTGGCCCTCTGGGCTTTGTAGATTGTAAGCTTGTCCTCTCAGCCCGTGGTGCTCCAGACTGGAAAGTTCTACTGCTCGTTCTCACTATCACTCTTATGCTTACTACTCATCCCCTTTGTTTTCATCTCTGTGTTAGCTTCATTCAGTGAAAGCTTTCCCCTAGGCTTTGGCAAAGGCAGTCATTGCAACCCTGAGCTTATCACCCATCTTCTTAGCATTGCACCATCATTCCTAATAGTTTCAGCCAAAGTCCCTAACTGGCGCAGGCTGAACCAGGTGCTGAAGCCAGGCACCAAGGGCATGTGGTGCTGACATTGGCCATCTCTGGAGCCAGGAACTGGGTTCAGCCTCATTCCAAACCACACAGATTGTGAGTCAGGCAGTGGTGGTGGCCCAGAGTGAAGACCCGGGTCTTGCTTCTAGGTGTAGGATGCTGGGCAGAAATGCAGATGGAATAGCCTCAAATTAGAAATAGAAATAGTCTTGAGCGAACAATCATGAGGCCTTTTGAGCCGTCTTTAACTCTTGTGATGCTGTTTTCCGAAGCAAGCTTGTGCTTACTTGGGGGAGGATGATCAGAGATTCAGGAGAACCTGTGGCAAGTCTGAGCTCAGGGTGAGGAAGTGCTTAGAGCCACAGAGCAGTCAACAATGGAAGGGCTTTTGCCTTGGGAGGGGGCCAGAACGGCTGTGTGTGTTATTGAGAATGCTGTACCAGCAAGGCATGCCGTGGGGAGGGAGTGAAAGGAAAGCAGAGGCTTTTACACCTTTGTTACTGTGACCCATGGAAATGGGTTTACATTTTGAACCAATACACACTCAAACCAAAATTTCACAGAGTGATTTTACTTCATGACAAGCAATGCACTCGCACACAGACTCTTCTTTCTTATTCTTAAAACACTAGTAAATTGATTTCCCAGCCTAGAGCACGGGAACCTGGCCTTGATGGCTTCTGTGGTCCCTGGCAACTTAGTTATTCTGTGTTCAGTGACCACTGGGCCATGAAGGAGGAAATGTGGCTGGGGTGTGCGGAGCAAGCAGGGAGCAGACTGACCCCAAGGCAGGAGTTGGTTGGGGTCCCACAGGGTGGCAGTGGAGAAGCTGTGGGCCGTAGTCAGATTTGGCAGGTTCTGAAAGCCGAGCTGCAGGGCTTGCTAACAAATTCCACATAGTATCTGAGAGAAACAGAGGAAGCAATGATGACTCTGAGGATCTTAGCGTGAGCCCTCAGGGGGTGGAACTGCTGTGACCTGAAAGGATGGAGCCAGGGTGTGGAGGCACTTGGGGGTGGGGGGCGGTTTGATATGCAAGTGCCCAGCTGGACACAGTTCAGTGGCAGAGCCCTTCAGCCCTCCAAGCAGGCGATACAAACTGCCCTGGACACCCATGTCTGGAGGGCAGGGCAGGAGCACTCCAGGGCTGCCAGAACCATCAATTTGGAGGTCATCAGCATCTAGAGTCTCCATTAGTGTGTGTGTGATGAGTGTGTGACATGTGGGGGAGATGGGGACATGGCTGAGAAAATCTAGGTGCCTTTCTCAGGCCCAAAACTGCCCTTTCCTGGACTATTCTAGGCCAGATGCTCAGGAAAGGGTCAGAGACTGCCCACACGCTCTGGGATGCCTTGGTAGCTTGAACTATGGTGGGTCCCTGCCCCTGAACAGGGGTGGGGAGGGGCACTGAGGAGCGGGGTCTTGATATTGGAGACGGTCTGGACAAGTTGCCTCTCAGTTTCTCTACCTGCGATTCTGGCACTTTCCTGGCCTTGAGGGCTCCTCTCTTCTCAGTCCCCTGGGGTCACACACCCTGTCCCACCCTGTGCCCATCTGGAGATGCTTCTAGTACTTCCCTTGTTTTATTCTCAGTCTCCTCAAACTTTTGAAAGATATTAGTAGTGTGCAAGCTGAAGAGGAGAGGGGCATTGACAAAATGAATTCTGACAAAGATAATTGTGTAAATCCTTTGTAGCTCAGCCCTGAACATGGCTCCACACTGTCAGTTTTTATTTTATTCAAATCCTGGAGTCAAACGTCTGCCGGCAGGTGAGGGAGTGGTGGGAGATAAAAACAGGAGTGGGGCTGCAGGCCAAAGGCAAGACTGAAGGCCCCCTCCCCCGCCCCCATCAGGAGTCCTCTGGGGATAGGGTCACAAAGCTGTGCCCAGGGCTCCCTTTAGTCTGGGGACCTAGACAGACCCTGGGCTGGACAGACAGACAGACGTGTGAAAGGCTTAAGGGACTTCAGCATTGGTACTGGCTGCCAATGTGGGAATCACAACCTTAATGAACATTGAATTTCTTGATGAAGCAGGCACGGGCTTGTCCCTCTGGGTGAGAAGAGGGAGCCACTGGCAGGAGTTACGGTGACCTTGCAGGATTGCACTGCAGCCGGCGCCCCTCAGGGCTCCCTGCCGTCAGAGCTGACAGGGGGCTCTGGGCACCGCTGCCCTCAACGCATGCCTCTCGTGTCCAAATGCTTTCACTCCAAATTTCCAGCTCTCGTTCACTGGGCTGAACCCACCACCAGGCTTGTGGCCTCTCTGGGTCAGGAGGCAAGTGTCTGCAGGGTGCTCGGTGTAGATGTACCCATGGATGGAGCAAGTGGCTGCCCCCTGTCCTTTCTGGTCCCTTTGCTCACAATGACCTTCCTCAGAGTCTCAATTTTTACTCTGAAATCTGAGTCATTCATCAATACTTTACTCTGGACCTCAGGATCCTTCTCAGCAAGCAATGACCATGGAACAGTGAGCCCTGGCAAATGAGACGAAAGATATTTACCATCCCTGATCTAGACAAGGGAACCAAAATTTAACCATCATTAGTGCTTTAGTGAAATTGGAATTTATTTACATGTAGCTTAAGCCATGGGGTCAGACATTATTCTGGCTCCTATTATGACAAAGTTTTCATAATTGTTTGATGATGAATATTTGCCTCTGTGTGTGATGTTCTAAATTATAGCTTAGATTTAAGGGGCCAACAGAGAACCCGTCCTCTTCAAGTCATGTCAAAATCACCTCTTAGCAACTTAATATCTTAAAATGCCAAATTCCCATAGTAGAAGTGCAAACATGTGGGTAATTATACCCTATCAATCTCTTCAGGGAACAAATCAGTTGGACTAGTGAACCTGTCCCAAACGCTCACTCAGGAAATCCCTACAAAAACCTGCTTTCCATAGTTTACTGAGGCTTTTCCTTGCTTCATTGGGACAACATTGAGGCATTGGAGGGGAAACATTTATTACAACCAAGGGCCCTGGATGGCCTTTTGGGGAAGTGAGATTAGTCTGGAAGATCGACTAGGTACATCTGTCAACCACTTCTCTTCAGCTCCATATTCTCTTGTAAAATGAGGAGCTGTGTCAATCATATATATGTTTATATACATCTACACATATGTATATATACAAACATATATGTGCATACATATTTATACATATTCGATAGGTGATAGATGTCTGTATATAACATATATACAGATAAGGAAACAACTTATTACATACAGATAAGGAACCAAATCATTATTTATTATGTCTGTTAATTTTACAAGTTGAAATTATATCTCTTTCTTACTTAGAGGAATGTAGAGCAGTGCTGAATAATAGAACTGCCTGCGGTTCTATTGATGAAAATATCTATATACAAGAGAGTAACAACCAGCCAAATAGCTATTGAACATTTAAAATATGGGTAGTACAACAGAGGCACTGAATTTTAATTTTAATTTTATTTTTATGAATTGAAAATTAAATGTGAATCGCTGCTGTGGTTAGTGGCTACCATATTGGACAGTGAAGCATAATGTTGCTATTAAGCTTCTCAGCAAAAACACGCATGTGTCTCTCAGGTGGAGCAAAATGGGGTAGGTTGGGGAGAACTAAAGATCATAGAGACAAAGGAACAAGTTTAATTAAAAGTATCTGGAGAAGTTAGAGAGTGTGCATATTTGTATGTGAGAGGGACCAGAGGTGACAGAGGCTGAATTGTGGACAGTAAGAGGCAAGGAAAGAGGGTAGCTTGCCAGAGTCAATATTCTCATATGGGGTTAAATAAGGCAGGAGGTGGTGAAGAAGCAAGAATCAGAAAGTTCCATGTGTTGGCCACCAGAGTCTCCCACAGACAAAGCACAGCTGGGTTGCTAAGGTGAGAAGTCAGGTATAGATGGTGGGAGGGAGGGTGAGATTCAGAAAAGTCAGGGGAGTAGGGTAAGGCTCGTGACTCTGTGCTAAGCCCTGCTTTAAGTACTTTACAAATAACAACCCTAGGAGGTGTGTGAGTGCTATTTTATCACCCCCATTTTCCAGATGGGCAAGTAAGGCGCAGGGAAAAATTGATCACTTAGCCAAAGTCATAGTAAGTTAATAGGAAGTAAACTGAAAAGTCTGGCTGCAGCATCAGTTAACTGGTGTGCTCTGCTCCACCATGGGGGGTCTGGCCCTGCGTGGTTCTAGAGCTCTGCCTAGAGGGTGTAAATATACTGCCACTTGACTGGATTATCTCTCAGAATCAATCTGCTGGGAAGGGTTACAAAGAATCCTGCATTCCTTTTACTTTTTTTTTTTTTTTTTTTTTTTGCCTACAGCCACTTTTCATTTGTTATACTTTCATTTATTTGACAAATAAACATGGAACGTGCTATGTGTCCAGGCTGGGACTACAAAGAATGGAAGGAGCTTGCCCGGGGGACTTTCAGCTCTGCAGGGGAGATGGGGAATGAATAGAAATGCTTGCCATACAGGGACAAAAACAGAGGAGAGAGAGGATACTGACCAGCTGGGATGTCTAAGTCTTCTTGGAGAAGGGGCCTTGGCGCCAAACCTGGAGGACTAGGTAGCATTTGAACATGCCTACGTGTCTCCATTTTGGGTTTCAGCTGCCTCCTGCCAAACACTGACAAGATATTTGCTACTGGGAGAACGACGTTTTATAGGGAATTTGGAGCTCAAATTATCCTCTGTCCAGCTCCCTCCTTGGGGCTGAGCTTCTTGGTTGTCACAACCTGGCGTGCTGGCCAGAAGCTGGCGGTTCAGGGTCCTCCTGCCTCCTCCACACACTGACCTCCTTCAGACTCCCAAGAACAGTGAGAGCTTTCTTCCCAGTGCCAGCCTTCAGCACAGGCCTTGGCCACATTCTGGGCACCTGGATTCTACAGAAGCCGGCTCCCAGAGCCTGTCCAGCAAGGCTTGGAAGCCCAGGTCCCTGCAGACCTGCTAGTTAATGAGTTCTGCAAAAACTAGGTCTGTCTGTAATCGAAATGGGAGTACAAGGCTCGCGTGGTCTCCGAATTAATTCCTTCCTGTTAGAAAAGGAGCAGGGCAGTTTCTGCTGCTGCCTGCAGCATCCACTGAGAGGTTCCATGTGCCATTGCTGGGACCCGTTGTTTTCATCACTGCAGCACAATCTGGAAAACACTCTTCAAATCTGTTGCTCCTGTCTCCTGCGGCCACACTGAGGCAGTTGTTCACAATGCCCTCTGCCCTCTCCAGACCCCTCTCCTGAAATGCCAGTCTGATGGGCCAAGAGAATATTTCATGACTGCTCCAGTCTGGAAAGTTTCTGTGATTTTATTCCCTTCTTACCCTTGCCCAATTTCATTCCACTTGGGGACAGGTGGGTATAAAATAAATGAAACTGGAATTATAAGTACTGGTCTGGATACAGTGGGGAAATTGCATGTGGTCGGAAATGTGTCCAGGTCCCTACGGATGTGTCCCGTGAATGCTTCAGGCTACTACATGCCAGCTTCTGGCCTAGTCTTCCTCCACATGGCCTGGGAATGGGGAATCAGAGGGATGGGAACTTCCCTTCCCATTACAGTGGTCTGAGTGCCCTGACTGAGGACAGGAGAAATTCATCAAGGGGACTTATCTTGGCAGCCTTCAAGAGGCCCAGGCAATGCCAGTTCCAGGCTACACTGATGATCATAAAATGGGCCCCCAGTGTAACAATACATAGTTTTTGTACACCTCCTCTGGAATTTTCTTTTCTCTTGTCTTCACTCAAATGCCTTCTCCTCCAGGAAGCCCTTTTCGATGACCCTTTCTCAGAACTGCCCCCAAACTCCATTAAATGTGTTAGTTGTCTAGGGCGCTCTCTGCATTATGAGTCCTGCTTCTAATTTCAATGGTTGGTGACTTTCTGTACAGAGGATCTGGAGACACATGTGCTTGAGAATGACTGTTCTTCCATTACTTGCTTGCTGTGTGACCTAGGGCACATTCCTTATGTCTCTGATCCTCAGCACTCCAACTGCAACATGGGATGGTAAGACTTACATTACAAGGCTGTTGTGAGGACTAAATGGGAGCCCAGCTCCCTCCTCTCTGCCCTTAAACCCTTTGTATCCACTATTCTTAGGACACTGGGGTTCTGGAGTCAGACTGATCTGGTTTAAATTCTGGTTCCACTATTTTCTAGCTATGTCCTGTCATAGTCTCTCTGTGCTGTTTCTTTATCTGCAGAATGGTGCTGATTAACCCCTCACCCTTAACTCATAATACACTTGTTTGAGGATAAAATGAGACAATACATACCAAGTGCCTAGCACAGTCTGGACTCAGAGCGAACATTCAAGAAGTTAGCTATTACAATGGCTGTTGTTGCTATTACTAACACTGTGCACTTAGAGAGTACCTTAGCCTCATATAACACCCAGAGGCCAGTGAAAGTTGAGGTTAGAAAGGAAAGGACAATGTTTTCATCCTAAGTTGGAGCTCTATCTAAACGTCATGCTTGACACTGTTGCCCTTTGTTACTCAGGAGTGATTAGGATGTGATACAGCCATCAGAGGACATAGGCTGAGGGGGCCTATCCCTACTGGCTGTCACAGCCCCTTCAGCCTCCCAGCTTTTCCAGGCTTCTGCCTGGTGTGGTAAGCTAGAGGTGACCATCACTCACCTACTGACAGCCAGAAATTTAACCCAAAAGGAAAGAAAATCCATGGCTGCCAGCTCACCTGCAGTCAGGAGCAATTGCTAGTGAGTCAAGTTTGATGGCCAGACAGACAGAGAAACCAAGGAGAGGGTTGGCACTTACTGAGGTTCCTGATCTCCGAGCTCAGGGTGGTGGTGGAGCTGCAGAAATGTGCTTGTGGAGATCATGTCCCTCCATCCAGGTTGGGATGGCCAGGCCTGTCCTGCACTGGAAAGACTGGCCCAGAGCTGCATCCAGGTTGGTATCTATGCCCATGTCTGTGACTTGCCCAGCTAGATTTTGATAAGGGCTTCTTATGTGCCACCTGACCTGGGCCAGTCAGTCATGTTTGGTCTTGCCTGAGACGCAGATGCTCCATTTCCTCACCACAAAATGGGGACAGTGTCAGGCCCCATGGGTATCAGTCAGGTCAGCTGAGTTGTGCTGTGGTAACCAGCATCTCCCAGATCTCAGTGGTTCAATGTGGCCTCAATCACTTTGCGAGTCTGTCCTGGACTAGTCAAGACCACCGGTCTGAGCTGTTCTCACTGTCAAGCTGGAGGACAGAATGACAGAACCACCATCATGTGGAATACCATGGTCTCCTGGCAGAGGAACTGAGAGCATAAAGAGGTGCATTGACTGGTCAGCCTCCCTCCTGACGTGACAGCAGCATGGCCACTCACACTTCAGTCTAAAGCCTCACATAGCCACATCTAACTCTGAGAGGATGAGCAGATGCAACTCTACCAAAATGCCTGACAGGAGAACTGGAAACCTTTGGTGAACAGCAAAAGGTGATCCTTTCATAGGCTGGTGTGGCTTTGGGCATTGAATGGGTTCAAGTTCATTATACGTTTAAAACAGGCACTCAATATGCTCTACAAGGACATCAACGAGGGACAAGCACTACAATTGCCATTTTTTGTTTAAAGGTGGGGAAGTAGAGCACAGAGAGGCTAAGTAAGTTGTCCCCAGGTCACACAGGGAGGGAGTAGGTATTCCCCAGAGGTTGCACTCCTACCCTTGGCACTAGGACCACTCCACCTTCAAAATAACAGGCTCACTCTGAGAGCTCAGGTTGGGTCCAATGGACATAGCAAGTCCTTGAGGCAGACCCAGGCTGTTGGGGGAATGAAAAGGAAGCTATCGTTTAGTGAGCACCATATACGTGGTCTCCTTGAATTCTTACAACTGCCCTGGGGTGGGGGCAGTTGGTGAACTGGGTATTCCTTCAGCTCCTTCCCTGTGGGCTTGGCTTCCCTGTGGGCTTGGCTCTGTGTTCAGATCCGAGCTCCCTTCTCGTGTTTGGTGCCCTTCACTACAGATGAAGCTACAGGGGTGCTCTCATAACTGCTTTCTCCTGCTGTCCCTTGTGGTGTAAGGGTGACAATGGTTCCTCTCTGTTGCTAGTTTCACCATCCCTTGCTGGTTTTTCATGTCCCTGGCCACACCTTCATAAACAATCTCTTCACTAAACTCTCTCCAGTCATGCTTTTGAGTGAGCCATCTGTCTCCTGCCAAAACAGAGCTCTTCCCTAATCGACACAAAGATGTCCTTTGATTGACAGCAGCTTCAAAAGCCTTCTGACCTTATTCTGGAGCATTTGGGGAGGATATTACCAGCAGAGGGGTTGGGAACAACCCAGACCACATCACTCATGGGGTGTCTGAAACAAAAAATGCAGGAACAGAGCAGGGCAGCATGGTGAGATCTGCCTCTCCCCCAGACTTCTGGCCCCTCACAACTCTCCTGTGCAAGCTTGTTACTCTGAGATTAGTTGAATTCTGTAGGCTGGGGCAGGAGAGGCTCAGGATTTAGTCACAGTGACCTCAGGTACCTTCACTGCTCTCACCTGCAGGTACCCCCTTAGATTTCCAGCTCTCTGAGGACAAACTGGAACCTCACATCTCTGGCTCTGCCAATGCAACCCAGAAGGAGATGGGAGTGGGTGGTACAGAGACTTGAGCTGAGTAGAGCTGGCTTGAGTTGGCCTGAAAACCCCATTGGGTGAACCCTGATTTCCTCTAAAAAGTATACCTGCCCATATCAGAGAAAAGTCTGACTTAAAGGGATTTTAGAAAACACCATTTTATTCTTTTTCAAAATGTACAGCAAGTAATCAAGAACATTCCTCCTGAGTCCAGTGCTATTTCCTCTCCAGTTCACTGCCCCTCAAACCAAATCCCAAGTCTGCTTTAATGAATATAGAAAACTCACTTGTCATTAGTTGGACAAAAGCTAATGGACTGGAGTCCTTGAGGACGGTGGGTCTCTTCAGGAAATTAAACACTCCCCTTGCAATCTTGAAGTCTATGTTAAATTGTTTATCAAACCTTTCCTTCCCAGGTAGCATTAAAGTTGAAATTTCCCAAGTTCTGACCATTAGATCAGAAATGTTATTGAACTGGAGACAGGCAGAGGAGGTCATTTAAAAAGTGGTTTTGTTTTGAAGAGGAAAAAAGCATATTATTTAAGGTCTGGGAAAAGATCCATAAATATACTTCACCTCTGGTGTCATTCTTACCTTTGCTCATGGCAGACATTACTAATCAATCATATGTTCTTTCCATTAATTCAAAACAAAACCTACTTGCAAGCCAGGGCCTAGGGAAAGTGGGCCTCCATGATTTTGGTGAGCAGGGGCAAAAAAGATTCTTCACAGGGCAGAGGAATGAGCACTGGGCTGGGCATCTAAAAACCCAGTTTCACTGGGAGAACATTTTTGCACCCAACACTAATGATAAAGGACTGATCACAAAAATCTGCAAAGAGCTGATGAGACTCAACAACAACAAAGAAAATAATCCAGTCAAAAAATGGGCAGAAGAGCTTAAAAGAAACTTCTCTGAAGAGGAAATGCAAATGGCCAACAGGCATATGAAAAAATGTTCAACATCACTTGTCATCAGGGAAATGCAAATCAAAACTACCATGAGATACCATCTTACACCAGTGAGAATGGCACATATTAAAAAACTAGCAACAACAAATGTTGGCGAGGGTGTGGAGAAAAAGGAACTCTTCTGCATTGTTGGTGGGAGTGCAAACTGGTCCAACCACTGTGGAAAGCTGTATGGAGATTTCTGGACCTACTAAACATAGAGCTTCCATATGATCCAGCAATTCCACTCCTAGGTATTTACCAAAGGACACAGAAACATCAATTCCAAAGAACACCTGCACCCCTATGTTTATAGCAGCACTGTTTACAATAGCTAAGCTTTGGAAACAACCCAAATGCCCAAAAGTAGATGACTGGATCAAGAAGATGTGGTACATATATACCATGGAATATTACTCAGCATTCAAAAAAGATAAACACATGCAATTTGCAGCAACATGGATGGCGCTGGAGGGATCATGCTCAGCGAAATAAGCCAAAAAGAAAAAGAAAAATACCGGATGGTCTCACTCATAGCAGGAATCTAGAAAACTTAAATAAGGGACCAGGAAAATGAGTAACTATAAGAAAGTGAAAATCAAAATCAACAAAAAACTATGAACCAGAGACACTTTTAGGGGGCGGGGGTGGGAGGGGAGGGATTGGGGTCAGAATGGGGGGCTGCAATTGTATGGGGAATATAACAATAAAATTTATTAAAAAAAAAATTTAAGAAAAAAAAAAAATAAATGAAAGCGCTGACTGAAAAAAAAAAAAAAATAAATAAAAACCCAGTTTCAGTTCTGCTGTTCCACCTCCTAGTTTGCCATTTGCTCAAGCAGGGAATCCTTCCTGACCTCCCAGCTGAGGTATCATGAGGAGGGGCAAGGTCAAGACTGGAGGAGCTCATCAGGGTGGTACAGTAATGCCAGGCGAGCTAGCTGGTCATGGTTGTCCTGGGTACTGCCATTCAGTGCACACAGACCAGCTCTCCAAGATGCTGAGCCAGTTCATCAGAGATGTCTTCCTGCTGCGCTGCTGATGTCTGGGTCCTGTGACTACATGTGGCCCTGGGGTGAGGTGTGTGGTTTGGGAGAATGGATATAGGGTTTCCTGCGCAGGTTCAGAGAAGTGGAATAGTGGAGCGTGGGGAATAGGGGAGCATCAGGGAGATAGGAACTTTGTTCTAAGTGGCAACAATTCATTATTCATTCATTCATAACAGTTTTCTGCCAGGTCCCCACTAGAGTCTGACGACTCATCATCAGCTCAAGTTGGAGCTTGCTGTCTCGTGGGTGAGAGAGCCCTTAGGAGAGCGTATAGCTACAGAAAGGTCTACCTGGGTGTCCTTGGGCAAGTACTCTCAGAGTCAGTTTCCTTATCCATGAAGTGGGGTTCAGATCACCCTTAAAGGATTCCCTCAAGGATTAAATGAGAGCATGCATGTCTGAAAATGCCTGGCATATCTAATAAGCACTCAAGGAACATTAACCAACCACCGACTATCAGGTCCAATCATTCCCCAGCAAATGCTTCCAGGAATGCCATTCAGTGCAAGTATCCAAAAGGAGAGCTTTCAGAAAAATGGAAACGATTTTATATTTGTGCAGGGAGAAAACAAATATTATTTTTCCTAAAACTGTGAGGAGCTTGCTAAAAGCTCAGAATGAGGCTGTTGGAAACTGAATAACTTCACTTGCAGATGTTGCATCAATTTCATTCAATTTGTAAGCACTTGTCTTTGTGCTCAGGGGGAAAAATGAATTCAGCTCAGTCTATCAGCCTGTTCCTGGGTGGCCTGGAGGAAGCCACCCTCTCAAAGGCCCAGGTGTCTCAAGCTTCCTGGAGCCGAGTGACAGGACCTTGGTAGCTTTGCAGCGAGTTGGGAATGGTACAAAATGAATCTTTGCCTTGCTATTTTTTGTACTCCCAGGTCAGGAACCTGCAAGGAGCCGCTTTGGGAAGATGTTTCAGTCCCATGTTGGGGGAGATTTATGCCTGGGCAACAAGTGCACCTTATGGTACTCCCCAGCTTAGTGGCTGAGGGGAAACACATGCGAGATAGGGGGCGTGTCCCTGCAGGAAAGGCAAAGAGCTGAGGAGGAGGATTCCAGGAAGCAGCTGCTATTTTTCTTGCTCTTTCCTTCTTACCTGTTTGACACCACTTAACTTAAATTGCCCTGAGCATAGCCCTGTTCACAATCAAGTACAGAAATATGACTTTTGGACATGCATATCGCCATGGTGTGCACTACAATGGGATTTTCAACACTCACCTTGTCATCCCTGCCCTTAAGGAAAGGTTAAACCAGAAGCTTGAAAGGAAAGGAGACCCTAAACACGGACACTGATTGAAGAGACTTTCTGTAGCTCCTGGCCAGCCTCTTTCTCCGCCCCACCCCTCCCTTTAAGAGGTGCCCTCTGCCTGAAGTTCCACCGGGACGCTTTCAGTTAGGGTTTCCACCATGAGCTTCTATAAATTGCATGTTCGGGTTTAACAGTTGCCCCTAAAGGCATGAAGACATGTAAATGACCTATATTTCCTCAGTCCCTGGCCACTGGTTGCTGTGTAGTGGTGAGCAGGTAAGAACACGTAAAATGAGGCTGAGACTGATGGCTGGGGTGGGAGTGGGGCCAAGGCCTGCATCTATTCTGCCTTACCTCTTTGATGAAAGGCAAATAGGAAAAGGGGGGAGCGGGAGGAGGGGCTGGTGAGGGAATCCCATCCATAGGCATTTGTGCTCAATTGAGAAGACAAGACACGGCTCAGCCCTGCCAGCCTCCCGCCCCCACCCCCATGATGGAACAAGCTCTGATTGTGTTAAATGTTGACTATTCTCGTGCCACAGCCCCTCGGGGACAGATTCTGGCAAAGATGATAGATAGACCTTGGAGTGGGAAGGCAGATGATGTTTGAAAGCACAGCGCCGGGGGAGAAGCGTCTGGGGCTTAGAGAAAAGAGCACGTTTTGTTTGTTTTTGTTTGTTTCAGCTGGATCTTGTTCAAGGGAGGTGGCGGGGACATTGCAAAATGCCCTTTTGGGTCCACTGTGGAGGCTCAGACCTTGGGCAGCAGCCATTTAGCATCCTATCCAACATTGTCAGGCCCCCGCTCTGGGTCAGGCCTTGTGGGGTCTCTAGGGATGCAGAAAGGAGTCAGATGTGGTTCCTACCTTGAGTCTGGGGGGGAGACAGAGCATGCTTAATAAGGATGATGCAGTGTGACTCATGCTGTGATGGAGGGGGCACCAAGCTGGGGATGGAGGGAGGGGGCAAGTGAAGTGCTTGTGCGCATGTGTGTGTGCGTGACTGGCAGAAGATAGGAAGGATTCCTGCACGTTGTGCCAGGAGGTGTGGGTAAGCGGAGGTTTCTTATGGATGGCGCCAGTGCAAGGGTCTCATGTAGAGGAAATACAGGAGTAAAAACTGGAAAGAAAAACTGGGGCTGCTTCATGTTGGGTCTTGAGTATCAGGCTTTCTCTGGGACAATGGGGAGACAGGAAATAGTGGTAATAAAGTGGATAACTTATGATGAGCTGGAGTTTAGAGGGGAGAGTCCCTGATTGTCATAGAGCTATGGGGTGGGGGGGGACTCTATTCACAGCCTCCCTTGCCTTTAGGGCCCAGCTTGTCTTTGTGAAAATCTGTGGGGAGCCCAGGAGAGTTCCAGAGGACAGGGAAGTATCTCCTGCAGGACAGAGTGGACTGGGACAGTTTTACCCTTGGAGCATATTTTCCAATCTGCAGGCTGTGATAAGGAGGCAGTGAGGTGAGAACCAGGGAGCTAGGAAGAAAGGAGGCAATGGAATGGCGGAGTGGTGGAGCACAAGCTTTGAGAGAGGACATACCTGGCTTCCAATTCCTTTGGAAGCTGCACAACTTCACAGCTGTCTAACATTAAGCATATTATTTAATGTTCCGGTGTCCATCAGGATAGTCTACATTATACTGCAGTAACAAACAGCTCTAGAAAATAAGTGGCTTCAAATGACAGGGGTTTATCTCTTGCTCATGTCACAAGTTCGTTAAAGGTTTGCTGGAGATGGCACTGACCTGGTCCTTGTCCTTGCTATATTTATCTTTTTGGAAACAAACCCAGAAAACCAGGTGGAAATGGTTGAGGTAAAAGACAAGGGTTAAGCCACAGCCTCACGACCATAGTCAATAGCATGCCCACCAGCCATGACAGATCCAGGCAAGGACAAACCCGAAAGAAAAAGGGTCATTAATGCAGTTTCTGGAACACCCAGTCTATTTCTCTGAAACCCTGCTGCTGCAGACCCTTTAGCAGTTCCCTTTCCTTTGTATTTTCCCATGTAAGTCCCTGCTTCTCTCCAGTTCAGGGAGAAGATCTTTGGAGCATGAGCTCCCTTCTTCATTCCTGGGGCAATGAATAAAACCCTCCACTGATTGAATCTTTGTTTTAAGTGTCTTTCCTGAACTTGTTCAGGTGCTGGGTAGGTAAAAGAATCCAAATGATGGGTAAGGGAGGCTCTATGCGTACACTAACTCCAGAACCCAGGTCATGGGGACATCCTTCTAAGGCACAATGAAGAGAGCATGGAGACTCACTTACAGGTTCTTTGAAACTGAAGATAAATGGTTAAATTGGTTTCAGACCCTAAAGTACAAAAGAGAGGAAAAAAAAAACTTATCTAACTTTCCTTTGAGATTTGCTTTCACAGGCAGCAAAGCCTGAACCTTATCAACAAAAGACCCAGCCTGAGCAAAAGAAAGTAACTAACCTTGAGCTGCATTCCAAGGCCAGCTCAAGACTGAGAATGCAGAGGAGAGGTGGGGACTGCCCAGAGGCAGGAGCCCATCTACAGAAATTCAAAACTCCAGCTAGCTGAAGAAAAGCCTCTTCATAGTTCACGCATGAAGTGTCCTGTGGCCAGCCAGTGAACTTCAGCCAAGTCCACATTTCTTTGCTCCTAACTTGCTTTCCAGCCAATAATATTTAACTCTGTTGTCCTCAACCCTGGCCCCCCTTTTCTTTCTTTTTTAAAAATTATTTATTTATTTATGCATACAAAAACTGGGGTACAGGCCAGAGGTGTGGGGAGTGAGAGGATTCACCAGAGACAGAGTGGGGAACAGAACTGGCAGAATGATTGAAAGACACTGCTGAAGGGAGCTTCGGGTGCTCGCTTCGGCAGCACATATACTGAAGGGAGCTTCGGGCACCACAGGAGAGGTCTGCTGTGCCATGTGGGTTGCTCCCTGGCCGGCTGGGGATCGAACTTGTGCTGTAGTGGCTGTGGATAGTTTCATAGTGCTGCATCTTAACCCCTTAAGCCACCAGGGAGGCCCCTGGTCCCCCATTTCATTTCTTAATTGGCAAGGTAGATTTGCATTTATCACCTGCCTGCTTGCCAGTTGATTCACAATAAAGCTGATTTCTCAAAAGTCTTGTCATGATCTGATGTATGCATGTCGGGTAGAGTAGCCCATTGTTTGGAAACAAAATGAGTCACTTCCACTCTTGTGTCACCGATCGAAGCCTGTCCTGTTATATGGCACAAAGGAAACATGGGCACCAGGGCTAAAAAGAAGCAGGTTGAATGCACTGGTGCTGACTCAATGCATTCACAGCCCAAGGCTGAGCCCCCTTTGTAGGAAGTCAGGGGCTTATATACACTTTCAGTTTCTACAAGGTTCCAGGTGGGTTTGCACTGGCAGCTATATATGGTCAGATATGATGTGGCTACATACAGAGAGGTGAGTCGTATAGTTGCATACCAAGGGTGAGTAAAGGGTCATGGGACCCCCCAGGTGCTGCCTCATGGCGGCATACGGTCTAAAATTCATATCAGGGACTAAGTTGCAGACCAGGAACTGAGCAAAAGGTTGTTATTAAGGCCCTCAGGCTGTTTATCCCAGGTCACCATGCTTCATTCTGGCTGTGCCTACCTTCACAGAAAGTAGGGAAGTGAGAACTGGAAGAGTTGTGCACAGCTTACACACATACAGTGAGTCTCAGTGTGCTTATCTGTAAAATGGGAAAAAAAACTACCAGGCTCACATGGCTATTATGAGTCTAATGAAAGAATGCGTGCAGTGGTCTAGGGGATAGATACATAGTCACACTCTATCAAGAGCCAAAAAACAAAAAAGCAAGCAAAAAAACCCATGGTGGGCAAAAAAGACTATTAAGCAAGGTATCTGTTGCGTTTGCAGTTTCCCAGACAGCCTGGTTGATTTGCCCAGAGGAGCGGCAGTGCCTGGAACAGCTGCATCTGGAGCTTGGGGTTGGCTTGTGACTCCTGGAGCCCCAGAGCGCCCAACTCCTGCCTGGGGAAGACTTTCCTGTCTCCGTGAGTCTCAGGGCTGAGCTGGATGTTCTCAGAGGCTGCCTCAGACCTCTGCTCCAAGACTGTGCATTTCAAACACCGACCCAGCGCCTTCGCTGCTGCCACCGGGCCCAGTGGAAATAGCATTTCTATTCTGAGAATCAGTTCCCATTCATCACCGTGAAGCACGATACCTGGGGGGAAATGGTAACTGAGACCTCGCGAGTCTCCAAAGACAAGACTGTGTCTGTGCGAGCTGAGTAATTAGAGCAGTTTTCTGCACACATGTCTAATCTTTATTTAAGACATTTCACTTAGATACACATCTAAGTTATTCAAAAGTCAGATTTGAGACATGGGTATCATCAAACAGCCTCTCATCCCTATTTTAGAATAGTTGAGTAAGCACTAATAACCATAATTGCAAATATTTATTGAGGCTACATTCCAAGCAATTGTATTCTGCACTTCACTTGAAATAACTCCTTTAATTTTCATAACAATTTCATATTCCTTCTTGGGCTTGATCTGGGAAATTCATAGGACTTTCACGTTGTTTCCCTATGAAAGATTCTTAAGTAATGCTTAACAGGAAAATGCTGAATAAATGGAGAGTATGTGGTCTGTGAGATTAAGGAAACAGTTGTAATTAATGTGTATATAGAGCTTATTAAGTGCCAGCCTCTTGTATTTGGTCATTAATTATCTCAATGACCCTATGAAACATATATTATTATCCCCATTTTACAGTTGAGCTAACTGAGGAATAGAGAGGTTACAGAGTTCTCTTCATAAAGCAATAGCTGGTAGGTGGTAGAAAGCACTTGAAACTAAATAGTTCGGCTCCTAACCACTGCACGGTACTGCCTCCTGGTGTCTAGCAACTCTGTCTTAAGTGACTATAAGGAAGTTTTTCACTGACTTCAACAATGGACCAATGGTATAAAGCACAAAGATCTATTTGGACTCCACCCCAGAAAGAACTTCCCTCAGCTAGTATTACTCAGAGGTCAGAGTTCCTTAAGTTCTCTATCACCAGAAATCCTCAAGAACAGACTGAATCGACCTCCCCCTGAAAGGCAGGGTCGAATTCCTTCCTTGGGTAGAGGGGGGTGGGTCAAGGTTGGCTTAGATGACCTCTGTGATCCTCTGATATGACAATTTTATGGACACAATTGTCATGACCTCTGAATATGGCAAAAAGTTTTGAGATGATAGATCCTCTCCCTACTTAACATTGGGAGCTGATGGTGCCATATATGGCACATATAAAGGTGCAGGATGCTTTGCCAGAGCTCAGTTGTATCATTGAAATAAATTCCTAGCATAGCTGCTCTGACACATGATAATGATGCAAATAATTGTTGTTACCTGGATGATCGATTAAATTCAGTTCATTTCATGGACTCTAAGTAGCATCATTTTCCCTAGTCAAACCCACATTTTTATGTTTTTCATTTCTAGCTTTATTACTTTACTTGCTTTTAAAGCACGGTTGAATTTGGTGGTTTTTCTTAATGCTTTGCAGAGTTTTATAGCAATTCGAGGATGAGAGGCTGGTTGGGGACAGAGGCCAGTGGAGGTTGGTCACTCCTTGGGCCAGGAGAGCCAGGAAGGGGCCAGGGAACTCCTGCAGAACAAGAGCAGGTAGAGGGAGACCTGTTAGAGACATGAGTCAGCCTGGACTGGGAGTTCGTAGGGGGCAAACAAACTGGCAACAGAAGGTAAAAAACCAGAAAAAGCAATAACCCCATGGAAGGCCCCCAGTCCCTTAGGAGATGGAGTCCAGGGCAAGGGGAAGTTTGGCTATCAGGATGAGACAGGGTACACATGGAGGAATGGCATGGACAAGAGGTGGCCCCTGTCTCACTTCTGGGCTTTGGTCTGAATCTCCTGCGGCAGGAGACAGTTACAGGTGGATAGACATAAGATTGAGATGCAGGGACAAGGAATTGGTGGTAGTCAATGAGCAAAGATCCAGCAGAAGGATCCTAGGAGCTCCTGGTAGCTAGTCCAGACCAATGATAGCAGGAAAACTTCCTCCGTCTCCAATTCTTATCCCTTCAGTAGAGTGGAGGGTCGGGGTGGGGGTGGGGTGTTGGGGGGAGTTGTGTGTGCACAGGGCTTGGATTCCCATCTCAGGATTGCCTCTGATTTAATGTACAGCCTGGGTAACATCACTTCCCAATCTGTCTTCTGTTCCTCGTCTCTACAGCAGAACTGGTTTACAATCTGCTAAGACCCTCCAGTTCTAAAATACCATGGGGACAACTCTCAAATAGCTTTTTCCCCTTCTTAAGGGCTGTCAGGTAAGTTATACCAACTTTGAGAGTCTCTCCTCTGCACATGAACTAGAATTTTGATTTCCAGTCCCAAGAGTAAAGCAGTGCAGGAGGGAATAACAAGCTCAGTTCTGCCCAGGAGGAACTGTCCCACCGCATTGTCAGCCCATCTGGTTCTTCAGGGTCTAGGGAGATCCAGCCTGGAGATACTGGGTTCCTAAGTCTGACTGCAGAAGACAGCTGATGGTGTTGTCACCCTTGTATGCATGAGGAAGATTTGTAGAAGCTTTCTCCTAAAGAGGAAGAAGAAAACGGAGAGTCAGGACAAAGAGCAGATAATAAAAGCAAATTGCTCACTGTGTTTCTTCTTGGCAAACTAATGCTTATTGAAATTAAGATAAGCTTGACAGACTTTTGTTAGCTGTTTTGGGGGCTTATCTGAGAATATCTTGCCTTGAGAGACTTCTATTACAACTGACTCCACAACTAATAATGTGGTCTCTGTCACTTAACTCAAAAGTCCCTACTGGACCGGCACAGTGAAGCGTTAAGGAAATGAAAAAAAAAAATTTTTTAACATATAGAGCAAAGTTTGATTTGTTGAGAACATTTCTTCAACTGACAAGTTACAAGCCATGTCTGAGAGGCCCACTGGGAACTTTCAAATTTTGAGCAGCAGTTTCTAATCACTGCTGATCATTAGCATTTTAGTGAATAGATTTTTGATAAGAAAAATCTTTGCTCTGTGGGAAAGAAAAAAAAAAACCCTGACATTTGATAATGCAAACAGAGTAACAATTTTAATTAGGCCTCTAGTCCTCCTCAGCGGGCCAAGCATCGTACCAGATCCAGATGTTTTCCATCATGTTGGATGTGAACTTAAGGCTGGTTCAAGTCCTTAGTGCTGGGTTCTATGCACTGAATGGTGAACAATCATAACCACTGTTTACTGAGCACATACTATGTGCTAGAGTGTGTGCTCTCTCACATGTGGTCTCTCAATTAGTTGTGACATTTATCTGATGAGATGGCTATTTTTATTATCATTCCCATTTTATAGATGAGAAAATTAAATCCATAGAGAAAATTAAAGACCCAAAACCACCTGCTTATTGGTGGTGCAGTTACTAATTCAGGCTGTGCACCTTCAGAGTTTCCACGCTCACCTACTGACCCATACTGCCTCCTGGAGGTCATCCGCATGGGGACAGAGTGAACAGGGCTGACACTGGGCTCTTGCCCTAGCTCTGTCAGAGTGTGGGACTGACAGTCATTTGACCTCAGTCTCCCAGCCTATGGAATGGGGCAGCGATCACCCATGTCTCCTACACTGGACCCTGGGGGGCTCTGAGGAAGGGGTGGCTGTCCTTAGAAGAATATGTTTTCCTCTGATGGAGCTAGAGTGATACTATATCTTCTTTCCATTGATCTTAGCCCCAACCTATGGGACCACTAGAAGAATTCTGGCTCCCTTTCCCTATGGTCTTCAGGAATTTGTAATTGGTTCTTGGATTTTCTTAATTTTATATTCTCCAGCCAGACACCTCCAATTCCTTCTGATGTTTCCATATGTCATGACACTGAATTTCAATATTCTGTGTGGAAAATGTTTGTCATCTGCAAAATGGGGATAATGATGGTCATTGGGAGAAGTAAATAAGTTGTGTGATACTCTGAAAATATGCCTGGAACAGGCCATGAGAGGGGGTGGGGAGAAGGGGAGGGGAGAGGAGAGAAAAGGGGAAGAGAAATAAGGGAGAGAGAAGGAGGGGAGAAGGGACGAGAGAGAGGTTATTATTATTGCCTTTGCAATTTCTATTCTCCCCTTTTACTGAGTAACAGAAGCATGATTTCATTTGGAGTATCAGGATGGCAATATCTCCCAGCTTCCCTTGCAGATGGGGGTTCACCCATGAGGTATATTTGCAAACAGTGAACTGCTCAGCTCTTATGTGCACTATGCCATCACTTTCCATGAATGCCCATGAAGACAATGTTTCTAGAAAATCCCCACTCACGTCAAAGTAACCAATAATCCGAATTCTACTACACTTGTCAACTTTGCCAACTCTAGAATAAATGGAATCATTCATTAAGCATCCATTGTTCCTCATAATTTGTTTGATATACATCCAGTTCATCCTAGGCATCTGTGGTTTGTGTCTTTGTACTGCTGAGTGGTTTCCCATTGGGTGACTGTACCACAGTTTACTTGTTCTCTTATTTATAGGCCTCTAGGCTATTTCCAGTTTTTAACTATTGTGAATAAAACTTCTATGACAATTCTTATGCCAGCTTTATCATGGACATGTGTTTTAATTTCTCTTGGATGAATAACTAGAAGTGAAATTTATGAGTCATTGGGTAGATGTGTATTTAATTTTTCAAGAAATTGCAAAATAGTTCTCAAAAGTGGAATTATTGATTTATGGAATTTATATGTTTTGGATACAAGAATGTTGTCACATAAATGTGTTGTGAATATTTCTCTTCATTCTTTGACTTGCCTGTTTGGATTTTTGGTGGCAGTTTGATAAGAAGTTTTAACTTTGATCAAGTTCATTTTCTCATTTTTTTTTTATGATTCATGTTGTGTCCTTTCTAAGACACCTTTAGATCACAAAGATATTTTTCTGTCTTTTCTTGTTTTTACTTTTACTTGCTAGTTTGTAATCTTGAAGTTATCTTTGTTTTTGGTGTGATGTGGGGTCAAGAGTCTTTAATATTCATATGGCTATCTCATTTTTGCAGCACCATTTGTCAAAGACATTTTCCTTTCCCCATTTAATTGCTTTGGCATCTTTGTTAAAATTCAAGTGACAAAACTCATGTAGACATGTTTGGACCTTCTATTTCTGTCTATTCTTTCACCAGAACCATACTGTTTTGATTTTTATAACTTTACATTAAGTCTTAGAATCTGGTTGGGTAAGTCTTATCATCTTGAAATCCATTTTCAAGATTCTTTTGACTATTACTAGTTCTTTGTCTTTTTTTTTTTTTTGTAGTTAGCCACAGATATTTATTTATTTATTTATGTTATTATTTTTTTTAAATAATAAATTTTATTGTTATATTCCCCATACAATTGCAGCCCCCCCATTCTGACCCCAATCCCTCCCCTCCCACCCCCGCCCCCTAAAAGTGTCTCTGGTTCATAGTTTTTTGTTGATTTTGATTTTCACTTTCTTATAGTTATTCATTTTCCTGGTCCCTTATTTAAGTTTTCTAGATTCCTGCTATGAGTGAGACCATCCGGTATTTTTCTTTTTCTTTTTGGCTTATTTCGCTGAGCATGATCCCTTCCAGCGCCATCCATGTTGCTGCAAATTGCATGTGTTTATCTTTTTTGAATGCTGAGTAATATTCCATGGTATATATGTACCACATCTTCTTGATCCAGTCATCTATTTTTGGGCATTTGGGTTGTTTCCAAAGCTTAGCTATTGTAAACAGTGCTGCTGTAAACATAGGGGTGCAGGTGTTCTTTGGAATTGATGTTTCTGTGTCTTTTGGGTTAGTTCTTTGTCTTTCCAAATAAAATTCAAAATCATTTTGGGCAGGATTACAATGTATCTTTAAATCAATTTAAGGAAAGTTGACATTATAATAAAATTGATTCTTCTGATCCATGATTTTTTTCAGTTTTTGATTCACTCAATTTATTTAGGTCCTGAAATTCCCCTTTGCCATTGTTTTTTAATTATAGGTGGAAAAGTTTTACATCTTTTTTTAAATTTCACCTTAAGTGTTTGATGCATTTGAATGTATTATAAATAGTATTTGTTTTTATTATCATTTTCTAACTGTTGACTTTTAAAGTAAAAAGCACGGGGCCTCCCTGGTGGCGCAGGCAGTTGAGCGCCACACTGTTAAACTGTCCGCAGCCTCTGCAGTGCTGGTTCAATCCCGGCCAGCCAGCAAGAATCCCACATGGTGAAGCAGACCTCTCCTGTCTCTCCCACTGCTCCCCTCAGCAGTGAATTTCATCAGTCTGCCTGTTCAGTCCCCCACTCTGTCTCTGGTGAATCCTGTCACCCTCCTGTGCATCTGGCCTGTACCCCGGTTCTTGTGTAAATGAATAAATAAATCTTTAAAAAAAAAAAGTAGAAAGCACAATTTGTTTTTATATTGACTTTTAACATTGTGATATTCCTAAATTAACTTAATAGTTCTAGTAGTTTGTTTTCCTAATTTGTAGGTTCCTAGGACTTCCTATGTACATAGTCATATCATCTGCAAAGGGCACTTTTAGTTCTTTCCTTACTATCAGTATGCCTTTTATTTATTTTTCTTTTCTGGTTGCACTTGCTAGATCTTTCTTTTCCTCTTTGACACATCCCAAGAAGCTCTTTGGTGAAAGTCAGTCTTTGGGTAAGTCAGGATTTTTTACTCTCACAAAAAAGCTTAAATAAATAGTTGTAAAACTCCCTCCTATTCACAGTGTTATTGAATATAGTATTCTAAACTTCAGAACAAACTCAAGAATTTACCTTCAACTTTTCTTCTTTTTATGGGCTGAAATTTGACTTCCTTAGTATATATTAATGCTATTTACCATGTACTTTTAGCCCTCTTACTTTTTGGGTGGAATACAGCATTGCACTATCCAAATACCTCATAGTAAGGTGGGGCCACATGACTGGTTTCAGCCAGTAAGTGAATGCTGAAATGACATGTGACACTTCTGTATCAGAGCATTGGACTACTACTCAAGCAAGAGTCTCCAGAACTCTTTCCTCTAGCAGGTTAACCAGTGATGTTTGGATGAAAACTACTCCATTTGCCTTGATCTCATAATGTCTGCAATGAGCAGAGCCCCCCATCGCTGGCCCACCATGGACATTGAATTGAGATATAAATAAAATTCTGTTGTATAAAGCACTGAGATTTGGGGATTGCTTGTTAAATAGCATTCTCTAGTCTATCCTGACAGATATGACTTATATGAACTAAAGGAGCCATACCTGAGCAAAATGAGAAGTAGAGGAAATATAAGAGAACATATTGTTTTCTTTCTTTGGGCAATAAAAAGGACATATATTCCTCAAGAAACTAGCAGTAAGTCAGAGCCCGGAATCATTTGGGGGTCTTGTATGCAGCAGATTCCTAGTGCCCAGTTGCTTTTAAAAAAGGGTTTGCTTGCATTCAGTTAAACCAGAGTTCTCCTTTCAACTTGCGCTCCGTATAAGTAGAAGCAAAACATTTCCCTTCAGTCCTCTACTACTTTCTCCTTGCCTGCAAATGGGAATGACAAAAACAACTTGTCCTCCACAATTGTTGGGAGAAATTGTGCTGATTACAAAACACTTTGCAAAATGTAAAATCCTATCTAAGTTGCAATTTTCTCCATTGCTCTGCCAATTGTAATAAATAAATATTGTTTTTAAAGCTGGCTCCTGGCTTGCTTTCCCGTGGCCATCCCATCAAACACTTCAACACGCCTGGGGTTATTGTCCACTCTGGATTTGCATGTGTGTGCATGGTGTTGTGTAATGCTGTTTACTGAGGAGTTGAATTAGCCCATCTTGTAGCAATAAAACTTGGGAACGATGTCATACCCCATTGGAGAGGTGATGGGTCAGAACAACTCACTCAGGACAACTGTACTATACACGCCCCTGGGGTTGGAAGGCTTCTTTTAGTCATTTCTGCAGCCGAGTGTGCCTGGATTAGGGAACGTTCTCTGTGGTTATTAAAATGTTTCAGTATTTGGCCCAGCTTGGATTGAGGCCGTAAGTTCCTGGCTCATGGTACAACCATGGGGAGAGTCCAGGAACTCCCATAAATTTTGCACCTGCTGATGGTTAAATTCCTGTTCACTGAACACTTACTATTGGCAATGCTAAAAAAATGAGGGAATGTAAAGTTTCCTGACATGGTCCCTGACCCCAGCAAGCTCCCAGCTAGTAAGGGACTGGGGGAGACATTCATTCACTTGCTCATTCATTCACTCAACTATTCAGTCACTGATTCTATTAATACTCATGCCACTAATATTGAATGATATTTCCAGGTAACATTCTAGCTACAAAATAAAATCTTAGTCCTCACGGGAGCATACATTTTATTTATTTGTATTTTTTTTACATTTTAAAAAGGCAGATTTAATAGGAAATGAGCAAGAAAGAAAGAGAAAGTTACCTGTATAGTCACAGGTAGGCAGGAGAGCTGTCTCTGCAGCACGTATTTTAATAGAGGGGCAGGCATTAGGCAAATAATTACAGTGATAAGCCTTTTATTATAATCTGTGATAATCACTGTTAAAGAAGAGTTTAGAGTGTTGTGAGTCCAAGAAAACAACGGGAATTGCCAGCCAAGAAAAGTCTTCTAGTAAATAAATGATCTTTCAGTTAGACCTAAAGGATGAATGCAGAATTATTCCATCTGGGGGTGAGCTGGGGAGAGGAGAACATTTAATACAAGACAGATTACAAGAGGGGCTACAAAAGAGGAACAGCGAACATGCTAGAGAACAAGTTTTATTGTCGCTAGGGAATGAGGAAGGCTGTGGTACTTGGGCTGGGCTGGAAGGATAAGATGGACTCACAGGTGGGTGGAGAAGGAGGAGCACCAAGACCCAGAGGTAGAAAAGAGAAGGAGTCTCGGGTGGACTGTGCAGAGTTTCAAGTGCCAGGCTAAGGGATCTGAATGTCGCTTCTGGCAGTAGACAGTCAGTGGAGATTTTGGAGCAGGGCAGTGATGTGATCAGAGCACTGGGGTGAGAGAGGCTTCTTTGTCCTCCACAGCCGTGTACGGACCCCAAAAGGATTTCAGAGCCACTGCCCACCCTGAACCCAGAGAAAGGTTCAAGTGCTTGGATTTCCTCTGCTCGCAAGGAGACCTCGCAGGAGAGGTGTAGCATGGGGCACACAGCCCTGCACTTGGGGCTTCTTCCTCAGTGGCAAGAGAATTATGCATGAACACAGTCCTCAAAACAGAGCAGTCCAGAGCAGAAGGCTGCGAGCACCAACTGTCATGTCAGACAGGCTGTCCATTAGTTTGGGGACTCCTTAAGGTACAAGGAAAAGAATCCCATCGCAATCTAAAATAAGAACTGAAGAAATTAACAGACCAGTGAGACTAGGTAGCTTGGCTGCCTCCTCCGGAAAATGGGGCGAGGCCCCTGAGGGGCCTCCAGCCCGGGGCCTAGCTGATGATAGGCACGAGGCAGGGGACAGAGGGAGCGGCTCGAAGCTGGTAATTAATAAATGAAATGCCCTGGGACTGCCGCCCAGCCGCCTCAGATGACATATCTGTCGCGGGCTCGGCAAACCATTAAATGACCATTTTCTGACAGAACGACTTCCTCGCTGCCGCCACCGCTGCTGCTGAGCTGCCTTGACTTGCTGGGATGTATCTTCTCTCTGCACCCTCTTTTCTCCTGCCTGCTCCTCCCCCGCCACGACTCAGCCTCTGCCTCTGCCTTCCCTGCTGTGCTGCCCCAGGTGTCTGTCTCTGACGCTCTCCACCTCTCCGCCTCTCTCTACCTACCAGCATCCCTGTGTGTGTTGCTGCTCCTTGGTCTCTCTCTGTCTCTGCCTGGCTCTATCTCTGTGTGTCTCTGTCAACCTCTCTCCCCGCGCCCCGCTGGCATCTCTTTGTGGCTGCCTCTTTCTGTCTTGGTCTCTGGCCCTCTCTTCTCCCAGGCTCAGCTCTCTCTCCCACCCCCTGGTCCCTGGCCCTCTCATCCCCCTCGCTTTCCCCCCTGCCCGCCCCCCCACCACACTCCATCCTCTCTGTCTGTATAAGGTTTAACACCCCCTCCCCCCTCCGGGTGTCTGCCTCAGCCTCCCCCTTCTGTGCCTCCCCCCTCCCTGCTGCCTGACGGCTCCAGTTCATTTCTGCCTGTTTAATTGGGCCCCGGATGAGTTTGGTCGACAGGGCCATTCATCATGTGGCCGCGGCTGGCGGCGGAGCCCGGGGGAGCGGGGCTGACAGCTCCGCCAGGCTGGGATGCGGCCTGCGTCGGGAAGTTCACATATTTGGGCATTAGTGCAGCTATTAGTTTAACAAGCTTCGTTTATCCTTGTCACTACCACTTCAGCTTCCCATGTAATCATTTGAAATGTAGATTACAGCCAGACAAATGGGACAGCGCTAGACACGCAGGGTGGAGGGAGTGACACACTGCTCGTTAGGGCCGCCTTCCCAGCCCCATCCGTTCCCAAGCTAGGCTTTGATTAGCTTAATATTCGCATGATTTCAGTGGGAAGCACCAGTCACCTGTGCTGAGCTCCTGGCACTGGGCAGAGGTGCCCAGGGTACACCCAGATCAGGGTCCAGGTCCTGCCAGGGTGGGGTCCCTCTGGTCCAAAGACCACCCAGTCCTGCCAGGAGACATGCTTGTGGCCAGGGTCTCAGAGCCTGTCCCTGAAACAGCTCCAGGAGGTTCTCCTCCCAGAAGTCTCCCAGTCTCCGGTTGCTCCTCCACTTCTGATTTCGGCAAACTGGATCCTGGATCATGGTTTCCTGTGTGACCTGGGCAAGGCCTGGGCTTCTCTGTCATGTCCCAACTGGAAAATAGGGGGTTTCAGATTAAGTCACATGGGCCTGTTTCCCCCCATTCCCTTGCTAGACCTCTCTCTTTGGCTCCTGTGATGGAGCCAACTGGTCTCCAGCCATTTCTACTTTTACCTGATACACTGAGGTCTCTTTTCAAAATGTAAACCTGGTTAGATCTGTGCCCTTGCGAAAACTCTCATGGCCCTCAGGATGAAGCCTTTTAGTAGGAATTGGGGAGAGGGAGAAGAGGTGGGCATGGGGCCTCTACCACTCTCCACGCTAGTTCTAGCTTTGCCTCTGCCTGCCCCTCCTATGCTTGTGCCCTTCAGGTCTCTAGGCCCCTGGCAGTTGTCAAATGCCCCAGCTCTGTCTCACGCGCCTCTGGGGTTTGCACATGCTGTTTCCTCTGCCACAGACACAATTCTCCCCATGGCCCGCCCTCCAGCGACTTTTCTGACATTTCTTTCTCACCCTTCAGGTTCCCCATTTAGATGTTCCTTCCTCTAGGAGTTGTCCCCTACCTGGCCTCTCCACCTAGCTCCTGCCCTTCCACGTGCATCTCAGAGCCCCCGGAAGTGCTTCTTATAAGAGCACTCAACACACGGGACCAATGGATCTATTTACATCCATCACTGGACTGTAAAGCCTGTGAGCACAGGGCCTGCCTCCACAGAACCTGGTTCCTGCAAGCTTCCCAACCAACTACTGTAGATGGAACACAAGCAGCGAGGTGCCTGAGAAGCCTCAGATGGAGAAGCAGCCATTCCTGTGTTCTTCATGTAAGGATCGCATTGTGCCAAGGCTTCTCTTTCCCCATCCTGCTGCCTAGGACCATCCCCCGTTTTTCCCCCAAGTAACTCCAGATGGGTCAGGGTCTGGTTCCCATTGGGAAGGGTCCTTTGATTTAGTCAGGGTCTCCGGAACAAATGGCCAGAGCACTCAAAGGGGTCTCTGTGTCTGGTGAATCCTCTCACCCTCCCGCACATCTGGCCTGTACCCCGGTTCTTGTATGCATGCAAAAATAAATCTTAAAAAAAATTATATATATATATATATATATATATATATATATATAAAGGGATCTGCCTGGAAAAGTTTAGGGACGAGGCTATATGCAAATGTGTGTGCAGGGTTAAGGAGAGCAGCGAGGCCTGAGGGCAAGGGGAATGTTATTACCAGGCATTGAAGAAAGAGCAGGAGCCTCAGAAGAGGGACTGCCACCACAGAACTGGGGTTTTGCAAGGAAGGAATGGGGGGGTGGATCCTCTGACCTTTCTCTCTTGTTTTCTCCAGTCTCCACTGGTGCCTCCCACGGGCCGAACCCAATCAGAAGTCAGAGGGGCAGGAAGTTTGGGGATGTGGTCCATGGAGATCAGCTTCCTGGGGGACAGAGCAGGCCAGAGAAAAGGGATGACCTGGTGGGAGTAGGGACAGTGGAAATTACTCCCCTCAAATGCCTCATGCTTTCCCCCCTCGCAGGGAGGCCAGGACTCCCTTAGAAAGACCACAGGAAAAGATGTCTCAGGACCAAGCGGAGGTCTCCACAGAGGGCTCCACAGGGCGTGGGCACCATCGGCAGCAGTCTTTACATCACCCTCACTGTCACATCTCCCCGCCTGGCCCAGCTGAGTCCTAGACGCTGTTTCTTTTTTCACCTCTTCCCCTGCTGAGGAGCTTGTCTCCGATTTCTTCCTGACACCTTCTGAATAATGACACCAGACCTTGAAGCCAACGAGTCGTGAATCAAAGTGGCTTCTCGATATCATAAAAGAGATGTTCTAAACCCCAAACATAAAGATCGTTTTATCTTTATTAATAGTTTAATGCATCTGAGAAAGCTATTTGACATTTTTTACACCTCCAACTCTTTCCTTCATGCATTGCTGGTCAGATTACACCAGGGTTCAGCCACTTAAATCCACTTAATAACTGACTAAATTCTACACTGAATTTACATTGAGCTACAAGCTGATTCTAGGATACAGATGAATTTTCTAGCGGGGGAAGAAAAAAACACCACCAATGCCCTGACTCCAAAGTTGTAAATATGCTTTGATAATGAAAAAGGAATTAGTTAAACTGTTAGAATTGATGTCATGTTTAACAGCTCTTCCTGATGAAGATGCTGCAGCACAGAGTGAAGGAATATACCTTGATTAATAATTGGGGGTGAGTTGTTTCTTCACCTTTTTAATAAAAGTGTCACACTTGCAAACACCCATGTGGAATTAATTGAAAACACGCAAAATTTGGGACACAGAATCATTCAACTCTCCCCAAATGCTGGCAGGCCGAGGGCATATCAGTATATGACATTGTAAGGAGAAAGGTTTGGGCATTAATGACATCTGAATTGGAAAAACATCTAATCGGATAATTGCTCCTATTACTCACACACACACACACACACACACACTATCATGATCACTACCACTACCACTATCACGATCATCACTACCATATCACAAAAACAGATCCAAACTAACATACACATGTATACACTCTGGAGTTCAGCTCACCACACACACAAGCATATACCCACCCCACTCCAGACACATACATGCAAATATTCTCTTAATAAGAGACACACATTTAGGTCTATAGGTTGCAAACAAATATTCCCAAGCAAGCTTTATTGAAAAATCTGGGGAAAAAACCTGTTCTCTGTCTCTCCCCAACTTCCTGGAAAGAAGAAAAAAATTGTAACTGTCAGAAATTTGATAGGACTGTCGAAGACATATGGAAAAAACTCAAACAAACCATGTAAGTTGTGAAACATAAATCCCAATTCTATTTGTTCTGTGACAGTGTATAAACCACATATTTTTCATCAAGATAGAACATTTAAACCCTCCCCAGGTTCGGAATTGCTGGGGAAGTTGCCTAGCGTCCTGGCCAAAGGAGAACCAACAACTCTTCACTGGCCTGGGACTGAAGGAAACTTCTGGACAGTGGACAGCAGGCCTTAACAGGCTCCCCTCTGCATTTTATTCACTTTCAATTTTCTTTAAAAAGTTTATTTTATTATTTTTAAGAATCATGTTTATTAAAGCAATGTTGATTTAAAACACTGCATATGTTTTAAGGGTATAGGTTCACTCTCTACAAATGTATGTTATTGTACCACATCCACCACGAAGCCCCAATAATCTTCTATCTTAATCCACTGGGCTCCCTCCCCTCGGTACTCCCCCCAAAACACATACTTCCCTTCTGGTGGCCTCAATTCTGCAATAAGATTTCAAGGGTTTGTTTTGTTTGGTTTCATCTGTTCCTATTATGTCCCATGTATGAGAGAAATTTCTGGCATTTGTCTTTCTCCTTCCAACTTATTTCACTGAGCATAATCCCCTCCAGTTCCATCCATGTTGTTGCAAATGGCAAGATTTCATCTTTCTTTATAGCTGAGTAGTATTCCATTGCTGGACGCTGTGTGTATGTGTGAGAGATATGATATATATCACATCTTTTTTATCCACTCAGTGTCATTGGGCACTGAAGTTTTTTCCATAACTTGGCTAATGTAAATACTGCTGCAATGAACATAGGAGTGCACCTATCCCTTTAAATTAGTGTTTTTGTGTTCTTGTGGAAGGGAGAGGGATTGCTGAATCATATGTCAGGTCTATTTTTAATGTTTTGAGAAACCGCGATATTTTTTCTATAGAGGTTAAACTAATTTATTATCTCACCAGCAGTGTATGAGGGTTTCTTTGTCTCCATACCCTCACCAACACTTGTTTCTGATTTTTCTGATGTGGGTCATTCTGACAAGTTTGAAGTGGTATCTCATTGGGGTTTTATTTGTGCTTCCCTAATAAGCGATGATAAGCATTTTTTCATGTACCTTTTAACCATCCGTATCTTTTTTTTTTTTTTTGAGAAGTGTTTATATAGCTCTTTGATCCATTTTTGATTGGGAAATATGTTTTCTTCATGCTGAGTTGTGTGAGTTCTTTGCAGATTTTGAATATCAGTCCCTTGTCTGTTTATGATGTGCAAAAATTTTCTCACATTTGGTGGGGTGTCTTTTTATTTATTGATAGTTTCTTCCCCTGTGCAGGAGGTTTTTAATTTGAAGTGGTTCCATTTAGTTTTGCTTTTGTTTCCCTTACCATTGTAGTTGAATTTCCAAAGACATCATTGAAACCAATGTCATGAAGTGCATTGCCTGTTTGTTTTTTTTTAAAGATTTATTTATTTATGCATACAAGAGCTGGGGTACAGGCCAGAGATGTGGGAGGGTGAGAGGATTCACCAGTGACAGAGTGGGGAACAGAACAGGCAGACTGACTGAAATACACTGCTGAGGGGAAGCAGAGGGTGAGACAGGAGAGGTCTGCTGCTCCATGTAGTTATCTCCCTGGCCGCTGGGGATCGAACTCGTGCTGCAGAGGCTGCAGATTGCTCCATAGTGCAGTGCTTAACCCCTTGCGCCACCAGGGAGGCCTGTTTTTTGTTTTTTTTTTAATGTATTTTATGGTTTTAGGTTTTACATCCAAGTCTTTGATCTATTTTGAGTTAATTTTTGTGTGTGGTGTGAGATAGTGATCTAGTTTCATTCTTTTACATGTGTCTGTCCAGTTTCACCAACAACATTTGTTGAATAGATTTCCCTTTCTCCTTTGTATGTTCTTGGCTCTTTTATCATAAGAGTTTCTACTGATTTCTGCTGTGAACCAGGCAGTGCACTATAGGAAATGCAGACATGATAGCGTGTCAGAAACTGCTTCTCACGTTCCAATATCCACTGTCTCCTTTTTTCCGTAGTAATAGATTTTATACCCAGACAGATAGGGTCACTCAAATAAAGATCATGTCCTCCATTCTCCCTTGCAGCTAGCTGTGCCCATGTACTTCAGTTCTGGTCAGGGGATATAAGTGGAAGTCTCAGGTGCCAGCTTTCTGGAACCTTACTCAAGAGCAGCTGGTCCTCTTTATGCCTCCTCTGTGCCACTGTCTGGAATCCTGACCTGCCATCTTGGACCTTGGGACCTTGGGACATAGCCTCAGGAGGACCAGAACAACTGAAAGAGTCTGATCCTCCTTCAACAAAGTTGCCATATCAGCCACAATATCAATTACCAGAATCCAAGTGAGAGAAGGTAAGTTTTTGTCTTGTTTACACTAGTTACCCTGGATTTTTCAGTCATTTGTAGGCTATCTATTCTGTTACAGGCAGTCAAATAAATACTTAATGATGGTTTGAAAAAAAAACCTTATTCTTTCCAACTTTGCTAAGAAAACATCAGAATTTTTCAAAAGGAAATTTTATTAAGAAACTAGATTCTCTGAACACATTTTAAATAAAGAGATGTGTATATGTATGTGTGTGTGTATATATATATATACAGACATATCTATGCACATATATAATATATGCTGGATTATCTTTGGAAGAATAAGAAAGAAGAACTATGTTCATGGGAAAGAGAACAGGGAGCCCCAAGTTTAGGGTTGGTAATAAGACTCACTGCCTACATTTTGTGTTCTGTTTGAATTTTTTAACCATATGTATGTTATTTTTTTAATGCAAAAGTTTAAAAATGAATGAAATACCATTTTATCCCTTAGAGGCCTCCCAGTCTAGCCACTATCAGATGAGCCTCTACAGTGTTGTCAGGTGCATGCCCCGCTCCTCCTGGAGCATCTCAGCGACGGGCTGCCCCCCACCCCCACCCCAAACAGCTTACTCCATGGAAATGGAGAGAAATGACAGGTGTGCTGACTTCTCTGAACCTGTCTCTTCATCTGGGGGAGGTGCAGACCCTCCTCACGGGGCTGTGGTGAGTGCGCCTGAGTCAGCACATCCTAACTGCTCAGCAAAGGTGTCGATTATTATTACCACACTTCATGTCTGCCTGGGTTTCTGCATGTCCCATGACACCTGCTAGATTCTGTGCCTGGGTGGGATGTCCTGATATGGGCTGGCCTCCCCCTCATCAGACAGGTGCTCCCCGAGGGCAGGAACCACACCTGACTCACCTTCAACAGTGATCAAGAGAGTATTTACTGGCTGAAGGAAGGAGAAAACTACTGGCAGTTTATTTTAATATGAGGAACCTGACAGCAGTTCCCAGTAATGCTAGTTGATTCCTGGTTTTCACTGGAATTTGTTTTTTCTGCATTCACCTTTCAGCTGCTTCAATGAATGCCAAGGTAAGACCTGATGACAGAAGCGCCCTGGGACTCTGCCTGAAGGTATCATCCAAATGAGTGCTTTCCTCATGAAGAATGAGAAAGTGAGAATGAGATGCCCCTTGGCATCTTCATCAAGGCTTCACTGCCTGCCTGCTGTTGGGCAGGGGCACTGAGTCCATAGCCAGAGTACAGATTTATGCGGGCCCCACTCTGGGGTCACACAGCCTGGAGTCAGCTCCACATTTTACCAGCTGCCTAGCTGGGGTGAGCTCCCCTGGCTTAGTTTGCTCATAGAATGGTCATATTGGCACTTACCTCATAGGGTTAGCTAAAGATTAAATGAGATTATGCATGTGAAATCAATTTATGAAGGAGTCTCAATTCTTTGAGGTATAATTGCCCCCTGCCCCTCCAGTTCTGCTTCACAGAACTCTACACCCCTGGTGGGGTGACAGATGTCTTTATTGACATCTTGGTCAGATTATAGAACTTTCTAGTAACTTCCTCTTACTAGAACCTTTTCATTCTGGAACTTAACAATCACTCCTCTTCTTTTTGAAACTTCATTCTCAGACATATAATCAAAGCTAGAACTTTCTTCTCATACACCACAACTGACTGGAAATTTCTGTGACTCTGGCAGCATGCAGAAAAACTTTGTTTTCTATTGCAACATAGCAAACTGCTACAAACTCAGTGGCTTAAAACAACATGAATTTATTATCTCATAGTTCCTGTGGGTCAGGAATTTGCTCATGACTTGGCTGGATCCTCTCAGAATTTCACTGAAATCAAAGTGTCGGTTGAGACTGCAGTCTCCCTTAAAACTCAGGTTGTCTGGTTGTTGACAGAATTTGTGTTTATAGAACTGACCCCTAAGCTCCCAGAAGCTTCCCATAATCCCCTGACACACGGCTCTTTCCACAACATGACACTGCTTTTTCAAGGCCAAAAGGAGAGCATTGGCTTTTCAGGTTAGGTCAGGCCCACCAGGATAATCTTGATTAACATAATATCAACTAGTTTGAGACTTTTATTACATCTTCAGATCTCTTTCCCTTTACCATCACTTCCCTCCTGACCCTGACTCCTGCCCACAGTTCCTGTATCTGCCTCCGTTTTTCCTGTTCTTTCCCCCACTCCCCTCTCACAACTCAACCCAATGAGCCTTGTACTTGGAAACAGGGCAAAAGAGCAGAGTGGACAGGGAGTTAGGCTGCTGATGACCAGATCCAAAAGATAAAAGGAAACTGAATCCCTGAGTCTCCTCATGAAAGGCTGTCTGCCTACTAGGAATGCCCACATTTAACATTGATATGGGCAAAAAATTGGACTTAAACTGTAAGACATTGAAGTTATAGGGTATGTTTGTTACATCAGCAGGCATTGCCTTTACTGATACACAAGTTGCATGGAAAATGAGGAAACAAGTCTGCACCCACACAGTGCATGCTTTAAGACCTTTTAGAACTTCTAGGAGTTCGCTGTCGTGCACTATAAAGTACGTACAATGTTTTAATTCCACTTTACAGAGATGTTTTCTTTCTAAAACCTCTTCAGGGGCCTTCCTTATTAAAAAAGTCCATTTATAGAAACTACTACTTAGCATTTTTGGAACTTGTTATCCTATTCAGCAGAGTCTAAGTCAGGAGGCTTTGAACTCGGACAATTACTGCTCTTGATTAACAACAAGAACTGATGAGTTGGCCTTTCCAGTGAGCTAAGCAAACTCAGCCAAGCAGAAAATATCATTGAAGGGGAAACAACGGGAAGTGATTTTCTTAGTTACATTATGAGCCGTCGTGATATTTACACATGTTTGTGGATAATGTGGGAAACTCTGCTGCTTACGTGCCCTTCCAGATGACACAGATGGGCTTGAAACGCCATCTATCCCACTTGACCTGGACTGTAAGTCATCCCAGACTGCAGGCAGCAGCCTTGTGGAAAACCACAGACCAGGGAGTGGGCAGGCCCGAGTGCCGATCCCCACTCGGCACCTCGAGAAACTGCTGGCCCAGGTGTGGCGGGGGCCAGCACCCAGGCAGCTCTGGTCTCGTATTGTCAGCTCAGCGTCAACACAGAGGAGTATGCATTTCCCTGCACCTTGCCAGAACTGGATATTAAGAAAAAGATGTTGGTGAGGTTGAATTATGTTGCTTTTAATCTTGGACTGGACATTCTGTGTTGTCTTCATTTGTGAGTGATCTGTGCAAGTTCTTTACCCATTTCTCTAACAGGAATGGTAGCATATTTTACATAATTATATACAAACTTCTCATCCATTAAGGGCTTGTACCTCTTCACATTTCCTAGATTTAGTTTTCCAAGTCATTGGCTTTTGCACCTTGTTAAATCTTTTTTTGTACATGGAAGAGAAAACAAACGTAAGCAGTCAAATATTTCCTTTGATAATTTCCCTTCTTTTTAAGCTTTAAAGTCATGTTTCATATGGAGGTTTGAGATATAGTCACTTCTAACCCCACTAGCTTTATTTAAATTTTTTTTTAAAGTAACTGTTCAAGCCATTGGGGATTTATTTTCATGGAAAATATGACGCAAGGATCTTGCTGGGGTCTCCATGAGGAGCTGAGATCTGGGACTCTTGAGTGGGTAGGTAAGAGCTTGGATGACAGGGGTGTTAGGGGAAAAAGGATGTCCTAAAGCTAATTCCATACAGGCTTTGTGGACTCCACCCCCACCCCAGGCCAAAGCCAAAGACACTGGGAACTCCAAATCCCATCACCACCAAAGGGAAGGTGGCTGGGACCTGAGGGTGGGGTTAAGCAGCCAGGTTGGGATAAAGCCAGACACGTGGGCTTTGGAGGGGTCCCCCATTTTGACTCTCTGCCAGCTCGCAGGGTCCAGCCAGCTCGGAGAGTGCTTTTTGGGTTTCCAGGTCGGTGGATCGGGTAGGACACATTTAAGACTTTATTTCCCTATTTTCTCCCTGAGTTGTACATTTCCTCAATTCCCTTTCCCTTGTAAATAAACCTTTTATTAACCTTTTGTGTGTGCCTGTAGTGGAGTATTCATAAGTCCCTTGTAAGCGCGCAGGTGAGGACCCACAGCCAGGCAACCCGTTCAATATCGGGGCTGCCCTATAACAGGGGCAGACATCCCTGGGCAAAGGCAGAATTGAACATGCCAAGGAGGAGTTGATGTGTGAAGGGAAGATCCAAGTTGGGCTTGAGTCTAGGGGTCTCTTTTTTCTCAGGTGATATGTGGACTGAATTGTGTCCTCCCCCCCACCCCCCACCCCCATTCATGTGTGACTGTATTTTGGAGACAGGATCTTTAAAGAGGTAATTAAGTTACAATGAGGTCATTAAGGGCACCCTAATTCAATCAGACTGGTATCCTTCTAAGAGCAGATTAGGACACAGACAAGTACAGAGGAAAGTCCATGTGAAGACATCGGGAGAGAAGAGCCATTTGCAAGCCAAGGACAGAGGCCCCAGAAGAAACCTACCTTGCTGCCACCTTGATCTTGGACTTTTCGCTTGCAGAATTGTGAAGAAACAGGCTGTTGTTTAAGCCAGTCGATGGGTCCATTGTTATGGCAGCTCTAGCTAACTAATACAGGTGGCTCCCCAGGAAATGCCCCCAGGACCCGTGAGGCTTGCAAACAAAGGCTCCCATCAGTCTGCTGCTTAGAACAAGCCAAGATAGCAATGTGAGTTTTTAAGTTATTTTAAAATTATATATTATACATATTCATTAAAGAAAAATCAGGACATGCAGATTAGCAAAAGAAATAAGATCACTGGGGTGCTAATCCCCAATGGTCCAAACTCAGAGTCTGTGTCTCCTGCAGTGGGGGCCTCCCCTTGATTTGCTACCAGTGATAATGCCCACTTCCCCTCAGGCTGTGTAGACAGCTGCTGCAGAGGGTGCAGCAGAGCAAAGGCAGCCAGAGGAACCCCTTCCCCCATCACTGCACAGCTAGATAGGACACCCAGAGGCGGCTAGCTCTGCAGGGCTGGAAGTCCATCTGCTCCCACCCTCTTGGCAGCCTCTAGGCAGGGTCTGCAGCCTCTGCTTGTGCTCTGCATGCTCTTTCACCTTGGGCAACTCAAGCTATCAGGGAATGACCTGAGTCCAGGCTAACCTTCACCTTTGCCCCAGAGCCCAGGTTAGCACTTACCTTTGAGCCAGTGGCCCCCACAGAACCTGTAAAGGCAGGCTTGGGGAAAAGACCACAGTACCTCATTAACTCCAAGGGCTAAAGATTTCACAACACAATTTTTTCCTAACCCCTGGGACTTGTTACACACTCTTCCCTCTACCTGGAATGCCTTTTCTTTCTACTTTCTCTAAGATATCCTGTTGGAATCGTGCCCAACACTCAAGGATCTGCTAAAAGGCCATCTCTTCCAAGAAGCCTTCTCTGATCACCCCTGCCCCAACTAATGGAATCCTCTCTCTGAGCCTTGTCTGCTTCCCTCCTGGCCTGACCCACCCATAGGTGGCTCTGATCATGTGGAATTAAAACACACACACATCACCTGCCCCAGACTGCAGGGTCCCTGTTGGTTCATTTCTGCAGTCCACCCTTCTCTTGATCTGCTCAGGCTGCCGTAACAAAAATACCATAGACTGGGGGGCTTAAACAACAAACATTTATTCCCACAGTTCTAGATGCTGCAAAATCCAAAATCAGGAAACTGGCAGATTCAGTGCCTGGTGAAGACCTAGGTCTCATGTCCTTATAAGGGAGAAGGGATGAGAGCCTCGCAGTGGTAATTTTGGTATTTTTTCACGGCGCTAATCTGGTCATGAGAGCTACATACTTAAGACCTAGCCACCTGCAAAAGCCCCACCTCCTACTGGGAGTTACTTTTCAGCACATGAATTTGGGGGAGGATGGAAAGAGTCAGCACCACCCCCCCTGCAACTGCACTGAGCCTGGTTCAGAAGAGGTGCCGAGTAGAGTTTGATTTCTTTTTACAGCTGAGAAAACATCTTAGCACAACTTACATTTGTCATTTGGAAAATTTTTCACCCAATACATAACTGTGTCCCTCACAAAACCCTCAAAGTAAATATCCCATGGAACCAATGGAACTAAGGTTCTGAGAAGTAAGGGAAGGCTTAGAGCAGCAGATTGACCATCGAGAGCTAGAACTGAGATTTTAGCCAAGCTCTTGGAGCCCTTATCCCTCTGGCTTTCTCACAGCTCTGGAGCAGCCCACCCTCCATAGGTCACTTGGCAGCAGCCCCTAGCTTGGGGCCTGGCTCCTATGGGCACTTGAACAATGAACAAACCCCCGGCAGCCTGCTTCGCTCTGTGAGGTGACAGTCACTGAAGGCAGAGGCTGCTGAGGCTACCCAAGCTGCATGGGTATTTCCATCCTCCTTGCTAGAGGCCTTGTTCTTGGCCCTTATTCCACTGTGTGTGTGTAACAGGGTTGTCCCCAGGAAGCAGGGAGGTTCGGGTTCCCCACCCCACCCAAAAGAGGGTGGAGCTAAAGAGAAGAGAAGAAGCTGGAGATGGGTTGGAGGAAGGAAGGAAGCAGGATGGAGCCAGAAGGAGACCTGGAGGAGGCACATGGAGCAGAGAGACCCGTGAAGAAACTGCACTTGCATTTTGATCACGGACTTGGTGACACAGATGTGGGCGAGAGACCTGTGGAGAGGTGACAATGGCAGCTTTTATCTTGATTTTGATTTTGCTCTTTTCCTTCCAGACTTGTGTGGTTGTTTCTGATCCTTTTCTGTGGGTCCCCACTGGAAGATGCTTTAGACTTGTAGCAGGCTTTGGGGCCTTGCTCTGGGCCAATTCCATTTAGGTGGAATTTTGCCCACAAGGGGACGGGTAACTTTGGGTACTTGATTTAGAAACTATATTCTTTGCCTTTCCTGTATCGTTTACTAATTGTATTAAAGTTCCTTTTCATTAAAGTCTCATATGTTTTGTGTTGATGTGGCAGATGGCAGACCCTATTTAGAGCAGGCAGGTTTGCGGGGTCTGGGGTGCCCCTCTCCCTGCCCTGTAACATGTATAGGGGCAAGCCTGCACATACCCTATTTACTGCAGATTCTGGCACCCCACTTCCAAGGTCGGCAGGCCTGAGGCCTCTAGCCAGGAAGAACCAGGCATCAGAGAAGGAAATGCCTGCCCAGCCTTGCCAGTTCCTGTAAGTTTGGGGTTCCATTTCCAGTTTCAAATGCTGCCTCTCCTCTTTGAAGTTTGTGCCTTTAAGTCATGAGCATTGGGAAGAAAGAGCTGGACCAGTGGTCTGCCACCACCGCCTCTTTCTCTCCCTCAGGAATCACCTTCCTCACCATCCATTGCCAAAATGAATGGAGGCCGCACAGCCAGCTTTATTAAATATGAATGAGTCACAGCCCATGGCCCCCACGCGGTCACTCGCCCACTTCATCTCTGGCAATTACTGCATTGCACACACTGTGCCAAGGGGCGCAGCGGTCCCCGTCTGCCCTTGCAGACTGACACCACCCAGCAGGGGCAGGGTTCTGGTCTGCAGCTGCCCTGCCCCCTGATGGAGAGCCACCTCTGGGCTCCATGCAGCCAAAATGTGCAGTTCTAAAGGCAGAGGGACAGGGCATCTCCCACAGAAAGATGATGGATTGTTGGACTCTGGCCAAAAAAACATGACTTTGGATCCCAAAGACAAGGTCTCCTGGGCTCTGTCTGCAGGTGAGAGACATGTGGGTGGCACCCAGACATTCAGATTCCAGGCAGTTTTGTGATGCAGCCTGGATCAAGGTTAAGAGCATGCCTATGCCGTTACCCAGCACGCAGTTGACGTGTGTTAGTGTAATCCTCATGAGAACCCACTAGATTGAAAACTTCATATAGGCAGGGTCTGCGTTAGCCCTGTTCACTGCTGCGTCCCCAGTGCTGAGGACAGATTAGATGCTCAACCACTATTTGTTAAATGAATGAAAGATGTGGGCGTTACTATTTTGGAGCTAATAAAGGTGAGGTTATAGAACTCAGCCAAGGTGCCATAGCCAGTATCTGTGTCTGTGCCAGCATTCAGGCCCAGGGTGGGGCTCAGACGCTACTCCACCCCATGGAGAGCTGGCAGTCTGCCTGAGGTCAGGGACTCTGCCCCCCCACCTGTCTCACCCCATTCTCTCCTCACTCCTCTCCCCTGACCCCCACCCCTCCCCTTGCTAGGGCCCCATTCCATTCCGAGGACAGTACACCTTTTCAGTTGCATGGATTTTTTTTGTCCCCAATACAAATATTTAATATTTGTAAAAATTCTAAATGCCTATAATGATAAAATTTATTCACACTTAGAATTTTATTTTTCTACAAGGATTTAAAATAGTACAGATGTTAATTTTAATATTTTTATCCTGAAATTTCAAACTCTTAAATATCTGTTTTTCTGCTTAGACTTTTTAATTTGTTTGCTTCACTTTTTTTTTGACGTAACATGGATTTATAATATTATGTAGGTTTCTGGTGTAATGCATTGTAAGTCAATATCTGTGTATACTACATCATGGTCGCCACCAAAATCAGGTGAAAGGGGTCAACTGCACGGTGAAGGATGAAAAGCATGGATTTGTTTTGGTCCCAGGAGGAGAGTCAATAAAATTCCCTGAAGCCTAAGTGGTTTTGTCAAAATTGCCAAAGCCCATCTATGAAGTTGTGCAAACAAAGGAGATCAAATTCTTTTCTGAACTTAAAAAATTACTTTTATTTTAGGAACCAATAAAATTATGGCAAATATTTACAAATAATTATCTCACATAAAGGTTACATAAAATCAATTCTTCACAAGTAACAGTCACTCATGAAAAGACACACAGATATTGAAACTACGCCAATCTTATTGCAAGTTTCTCCAACTAATCTAAAATAAAAGTGTTGCAGTCAACCATTTAACTTAGAATAAAACCACAAATTCCAGGTTTGACCAAAAAAAAAAGATAAAAAATTAAACCAAAATCCCACCCCTGTTTTCTCCCAAGTCCCACCCCCAGCCCTTGCCCTCCTCCCAAAAAAAAAAAAAAAAAAGAAAGAAAGAAAGAAAGAAAAATATGTCCAACATCTTTGGCAAATTGGCACTGCTGTAATTACATTCAAATATTATTACACACAAAAGCAACACACGTCACTAAGAAAAAAAAAAACCACCAATATTTCAAGTCAGTTATTTTCTACTAGAAAAAAAGAATACAAAACATACACATTTTTAAGAAGCATTTTTTTTCCAAACTGTTGGAGACAGAGCATCTCCCACTTTCAAAGGCAATTCAATTGTGGTTTCTTTTTTTGTTGTTTTTTTTTTTTTTGTACTTTTTTTTTTTACAAGTAAGCGTCTATGCAGGCATCACAAACTTTGGCGGATACAGTAGATATGTATTTCTTTGATTCTGGAAGGTCGGTTCCTAAGACAAAGTCAATTGTCTCAAAGAATGAAAAGCAAAATCCAAGTGTCTTCCTGGCAGAGTTCCATTTGTAATGTAATCTGCATTTCTACAAATACTCAAAGTCCAAAGGCCACTAGAGGGTGAAAAACCAGGGCAGCATCTTCCAGCAAGAGTCAGGGCAAAACCCGAGTCAGATTTCCACCCTCCGCCTGGAGAGGCCCAGAAGCTTAGACGGGGAAGTGGGGGGTCCTCACTGCCTTCTCCCCCACACCGTGAGGGCAGATCTGCCCAACACAGGCCTGTTTCCCCCGAGCCCCGGGACTGGCTGCTGCCAGGTCTGCTCACCTGTGACCAAAGGCAAGAAGAGCAGGCAAGAACTGGCAAGAGGAGACTCAGCGCTTTCTCTGAGTTTCAAGTATGTCTGAGGTGTAGGGGCGTGTGCACACGCGTGCAGAGGGGAAGGCCAGACTCCACAGCTCTGAGCTTTGCGGGGCGTTTAAAATGGACTCGGGATTTATTTATTTTCTTTTTTAGCTTTATGGCAATTAATTGGCTATTGATTGGTTGGAATGTTCAACTCTCCATTTCCTCAAATACAATAAAATAGTTTCATTAAAATGTATTCATGCTTGAAAATAAGGGAGCCATCAAATGGTTTCCTTTCTGTTCCACTTCAGGGAAAATGCACCGTTTGTAAATCAAAAGTCCATCATCCAAAATCACTTGTTCCTAATGGTGCTTTTGGAGAAGATGGGGGATGTGGCCACACACATGGTGATTTGGGGGATAAGGGTGGCCTGGCAGCCAGAGCTGCAGGATTGGGTGAGCCATGGGTGAGACTGCAGGTTGGCCTCCTTCAGCCAGGAAGGAGGGGCATGTCACCTCCAAGTCATCCCTTCCCTGCTGTTTTGCATGCTTCCCTCCCTGTGACACACTCACAACTGCCCAAACCCGAGGGGTGTAATTGCTGCCTGCGCTCTACCTGAGACCAACTCCACTTTAGAATTCATTGCGATTCCCTTAGTATAAAAAAACAGCTACAATTTCTCCTTGTGCCCCTTGGGGGGCTAAGATGTGGGATGAAGACTATCTAGGCTTACTTAAGGTGGTTATCTTTACCCCCAACTCAGAGATAGATTAAACAGGACTCCTGGGAACACGAGGACTGAAAGTCTAGAATGGCAGGGATGTGACACTGAGGTCTCCTTTGATTTTGGGGGGGGCAGGGGGCTTGGTGATGAGGGGGTCCAGGAATGGGCCCCCAGTGCTGAGAAATTACAGTGAATTAAAGAACACCTGCCTGCTCCAGCCAGCAGGCCAGCCTGAGAATCTCAGTCCCTCTCAGGAGAGCAGGCCACCAGGGACTGGCCTCCAGCGCTCTGCAGCCGCCCCTCAGGACCTGGCCGCCACTCTGGAGGTGCAGCTGGGAGCTGACAGTGGGGAAGTGTGGATCGACACTGTGGCTCCACCATGAATATGCAAGAGGGAATCCTGGGGAACAGGATGGCAGGGGACAAGAGGTTGAAGGGGCTGCCGGGAGGTGGGGCAGACTGCAGGTTGGGAGTCATGGCCTGACTGTCCAACTTTCCAATAATGGATTTTGTTACCTTTTAAGAAATGCACTTGCCTTGGGCCTCTCTGAGGCCAGAAGAACTAAAGCAATCAGTTCACCGGGACCATTGGTGTGCGTGCCTGGAAACCATCTGAGGCAGACTGCAGGATGGGTGTCAAGACCAGGGCTCCTCGCAGGGCCCTGGGAGCTGGTTTAGCCCAGAGCCCGTGGGATCTGCCCACTCCAGAGTGGGTCTGGTGTGGGGGCCTGGATTTTTCTCTATCATCCAGGGCAGCTATGTCTCAGGCATTTCTGTATTCAGCTACCTGTCAGTAGTGCTTGGTTTGTCTTTAAGATTTGCTCCCCGTGACTTGGAGATAAATTCTAGCTGAAATGTCATCCAGAGCCAGTGGCTAGTCAGGGGCTGCCAAAGGCCAGGCAGTCACTCTGGGATATGACTTCTCATAAAGGGATTTCACCCCTCAGTGCCCTGTGGCCACATGTGGGACTCTGCCCCATACACATGAAAGACCCCAGCAGCACCAACCTCCCCTCAAAGTCATGAAGAGTCCCTTGCACATGGCCCCCACCAATCTCAGATGTTCTATCCCACCCATCTTCAGAGCCCAGTTTGCAAGAGCCTAGCATTAAGGAGGGGGCAGAGACTTGCAGTGCCTCTTTCTGCTACTGACTTGCGAGACAACCTGAAACTCATTTTTCATCTCACTGGGCTCCCATGCCCCCAAACTTGTAAAGGAGGCCAAGGAGGTAAAGAAGAAAGGGAGCATTGGTCAAAGAGCAGGGGTCACAAGCTTGTGGCCAGGGGGTCCAATTTGGCCCACAGACATACTGTTTTAACTGACAGAGCATTTTAAAAGCTTTTACCCATTGCCATGGGTGGGGAGCACTCTTTAGGTGTCTGGGATTCCACCACCATGCTCTCTTTTGCTCCACCCACCTGGCCTGGAAGCAGTTAGCTCAGCATCCTAGAGACTGATCTGTGTTTCTTAGGCCTGCAGGTACCCCTGTGGCCTTGGTGTGGGGACCACATCATGGTACTGGAGCCCTGGGCCCCAGCAGGCAGAGCCTGCCCTCATGCAGGCTATCAGGATCGCAGTGTGGCCTTGGGCAAGCTCCCCCTCCTCTTGAGCCTTGGGGCACAGTAGGAAAGGTGCCTGGGTGAAACCTCAGAAGTGTTGGTATGACTCTGGGCAAAAACTTTGCCAGGTTTCAGTGTTAATGGGAATCAAATTAGACCAGCGAAGCGACCAACCCCAAGGTCCCTTTGCCGGGCCAGCCTCTGGCTCCCTGCTTTTTCTTTCCTTGTTCATCTGGGAGGTTTCTAGGGGCTTGAAGGGTGTCTCTAGGCCATAAACTTCCATGACAAGAGTACAATTCTATGGAGAGAGAATGGGGCCTAGACATCTGAGAATTCACTTTAACCTCTATTTTGCCATCTGAAGCCCAAATCTCAATTTTTCCATCTGTGAAATGGGCATTGTGATCTTTGCCACGTGGGATGGTCAAGAAGTGCAAAGCACCATACAAATGTCACTTATGAAAGGGCTAACCCTAAGGTGCCTTGGGAAAGGGATGTTGGGTTTGATATGTCAACACATTTTTCTAGGTTGGAGCCAGACTCATAGTATGAACACTTTTCATAAAATTCACAATGTCCTTTTCAAAAAGTCAGGTCTAGAATGTGGGGCTGAAGGCCTGCAGAGGATGTCCCAGGCCTCCTGCCTCTATGCTGGTGAAAGTCCTGTCCTTGTGCTTTCCATTCAGAATTCTCTGGCATCTACTCAGCGGTGTGTATCCCTTGGATGTCTCCTCTCCAAGCTCCCAGGCAGCTCCACAGGGCAGCGTGGGAACTCGGAGTTGGAGGGCAGGTACATGTGTGAGAACATACATGTGCATTCATGTACTCTTGTGCTTGTGCCTGGCAACCCAGGAATCAGTGGGTCATCTAATAAATCCAAAACTGAGGGCCAGCAGAGCTTCATGGGAGAAAGGAAGGGCATGGAGGAAGCTCATCCCAGGACAAGAAGAGGAACAGGATGGCTCAAAGGCATACAGTGGGACCAGGAAGGCTGGCCTCCTTGCAGCCTCAGACCACAAGGAGGGACCGGAATCCAAAAATATGGGTGTAAGAGACCATGAGCCCAGCACCTCCTGTGGAAGGTAGGGGGAGGGCCAAGGAGCTAGGTAACATACCTTCTCCCGCCTTGCCTGGCATGTGGAGGCTGGAGCTGGTTCTTTCTGGCTCCGGGAGGTGTTCTCTTGCCCCTGCTACCTCCTTCTTTGTGCAGCAGGTACTGGGGCAGGTGCACCACTGTGAGCTTACTGGCTCCAGTTGGTTACTTCTCGGGCCTTGGTGACTGGACTCCTTTGGCAATTCTAACAGGCAGTGGGCCCAGAACCATCTCCTGCTTCCTCCTGTCCCACACCCCCCCCCAAGGGTGTGCTAGGGGTCAGGAATCTCAGACCTGCTTCTGCCTCAGTTTCCCCTTCTCTCCCACCACCTTATAGAGGTGTTGGGTGACAAACGCTTGGTGGTGAGAAGCGGTGGAGTATGCTATTTTCTCTCTGGATGGTCCTAGGCTTCCTCACCGGGTCTCGGTTTCCCAAGGGGAAATGGATTAGGTCTTCTTCAAGGCTGATTCCTACCCCTTTGGGTGTCTTGTTTCCTATTTGGTTCAAATATTCTGAGGACTGAGGTTTCCACTCCTATATGCTTGCTCAGATGACCCTGTCATAGACCAGAGAGGAAGGGAAGGAGAGAGCTGTCAGTGACCCCTGTCATGGCTCAGCAAGGTGCGGGGTCTTGTCTGAGGTGCCGTAGCAAGACAGAGGCATGGCCAGGACAAGACTTCTCAGGCCTGGTAACCTCGGGTGGTGTGGGTTCGCTCAGCCCCAGCTCTCTGCCAGCCTGGCGACAGACAGACATTGGGGACACTGTTAGATGAAATGGCGAAGTCCATTGTCATCGCTGTAGGTCAGTCCAGTTTCAGAGGGAGTCCCCACCTGGCCATCTTGACCTGGCAAGAGATCATGCTAGGAATTGAGGCCACGGGCAGAGAGATGGTGGCCCTCAGTACCCCATCCAGCACCACTCCCGGTTCACACATCAGCTCCTCATGCCTGTCTGTCCTTCTCTGCCAGCGGGCCTTCCTCTGTCCCCATATCTTCCCAGGTGATTTCTCCTGACCACTCTAGCTCACAGGGAGTTCTCTAAGCTCCCTAAGCCACAGCCCTGACCATCTCACCCCCTTGTGTCAACAGGTAGATACCCACTGTGGGAGTCAGGCCCACCTACACTTCCCTTCCCAGCCATGTGCTAGTAGGCTCCACAAGGAAAAGGCTGCTCAGGAAGTCCGGGCTGATTGTTGGAGGTGTCTGTGGTCTTCAGTGCAGGGATAGTCCTTTTTGTTACTCATTGTCTACATGACAGAGTCCGCTTCTAGGGTGCTGAGGTTTGGGAAAGTGTCCGTGTGGATGTCCAGAGTGATCTGAGCCTGGGCACGCCTCCGTGAAACACATCCCAGTTCAGTTCAGTGGTTCCAAGGCTGAGGAGTCAGGAGAGCCTTGGGTCCTGCCTTAGACTGTGGTCTCCTGGATCTCATTCAGCCCTAATGTTCAAAGTCCATGATGCAATCAACACCTTGGACGACATCTTACTTTAGAACAGTGGCTGAGGAATTTCCCAGAAAGTTCTCTTTGAATCCTTTGATGCAGAAAAGAGCTGCTTGCACTGCATTGAGCCCAGGGAAATGGAGGTGGGAAGCCAGGATATCTCCCCAAAATGTGTTTCTCCTGGGGAAGGGTCTGGTCAGGTGGCAGGGTCAGGTGGGGGGAGCTTGAAGCATAACCAGCCCTGTGATACTCCAGGTCAAAACATTAAAGAAGTAATAATGAGCAGGAGGCTGGGGCCCCGAGGTGGGCATCCTGTCTCAAGGACAGCTTCAAGCCCACCTATGGGGGCCCCAGGGCAGAGGGGGAGCTCTGCACACAGGTCTCAGATGTTCTGGGATGCATCGGGAGTGCAGGATGCGTGATACGTGGGCAGTCTGCTTCTTTGGACCTTAGGGCCCACCAAAAAGCAGGAAGGTATTTACATGGGTGCTGTTGAAGCAACCAAAGCAAGCTGTCTTTCCCAGGCCTGGGGCGGGGAAGACAGGTGGGTGGTCAGATAGCTGGGGGCTGGCAGGAAGGGCTGGGGCTGCAGCTGCAGTTGACTGCAGAGACCCAGCTGCCACTGGGAGAAGCTCGATTGACTCTTAGAAACAGATGTGTCTAGAAGTCCAACAGCCCTACCATAGAACCCCAGAGTCCCTGGCAGGAAAAGGGGGGAGGGAATTTCAGCGAGTTGGGGATGCCTGGGGGATGGTCTCGTTGGACCCCTCTTGCTGTCGTCAGAGGGACTGGGAGGCTATCGCCCTCAGTGATATGTGTTTTAAGTGCTTGGCACCCGCCTGGCTCCGAGGGTCAGTGGCGGTCGTAGGCAGTGGCAGCGGCAGGCGGCGCGGCTCCTCGGGCGGCAGCGCTGTAATAGTACGGGGAACCTGGAAGAGACAGAAAGGGCATGGAGGTCAGAGGGTGACCTTGTGCCCCCAGTCCTATACCTGGGCCCTCTATCCTCCCATGTCCCTCCTCTGTGTCCCATCCTCCCCTCACCATCCTCTCTCACCAAAGCCCCTGCTCCCCAAACTGCAAGCCAGTTCAGGGGTGCTACCTGCTTCGAAGATTTCCCTAGAGCTGGGGTGGGTAGACAGGAGCCCTTAGGACCAATCCTCCCAGCTGCCGGTTTGGGTCAATGATGTTCTACCAACCATGACTTCGATGCCACCCAGCAGAGTTGAGTCGCTGCAACAGAGACCATAGGGCCGGCAAAGCCGCACATATTTGCTGTTGGGTCATTTGCAAAAAAAAACCCTGCTAATCCCTGACCTAGAGAATGCAAAGTCCTCACTTTGGGACCTCGCCCTACAGAAAGAAGTCTCTGCATTTACCTCCCACAACCTGTGCCCTCCTACCACACGCATGCACTACCAGCATCAGGCTCTTGACAGCAGCCTCAAATAATGATAACAGCAACTAGCACAGCTGAGCATTTCCTCTGCTCCCCACTGCTGCGTCCTCACACAGGCGTCTCATTGAAAGCTGCATATGGGATAGGAGAGGTAGCCCATTTTATCACACTCTTGTGCCTTCTTTCCCACACTCGGCTTCTTGCCTGGAATCCTTGGCTGCTCTTTCCTGTTGCCTCCTTCAAGTCCCAGTACCTAATCTCTCCTGGGAAGCCCCCTCACCTCAGGGCTGGACCCCATGCTGCCATTACTCCTGCCTGTGCTTTCTTCTGCTCCCCTGGACAGACAACCCACTTAGGCAGGGGCTGATTCTGCTCATCTTGGTGTCTGTCCCCGTTCGCACTCTAAGGACAAGTGGCACGTGCTCAGCTAAGTAAATGAACAACAGCACCGAGCGCAGGAATGAACAGTAGTGAGGATCCTGCCTATTCATTCACGACTCATTTTCTAAGCCTATTGGGTGCAGGGCTGGGCAATAATGCACAAGCATCACCCTTGACACAGGCCAATATTCAGAGTCAGGAAGGGAAGCAGAGTGCTGAGAAAAGAGCTCTGGGGAATGCAAGATTATTCTGGCAGGGTCATGCATTCCAGAGGATGTGGGATCGGCTAGGGCTTAGAGGACAAGAAGATTTGGACGTGGGCTATGTGGCAGAAGGGCAGGTTGCAGCCCTGCTTCCTGGGACCTCTGGACAGAGTCAGTGTGAGGTCCCTCTGCCCCTGGCCTCCCCCATCATTGTCTCCATGTGGTTTTCTTGGACTACATGCTCTGGAAGTGGCCCCTTTGAGTCTTGCTTTGTGCAAACTCTTCCCTAGGAATGACGAGGCCTAGAGGCTCAGCAGGACCAACAGATTCTCAGCACCACAAAGGTAAGAGATGCTAGGCCATTGCCTCCTTTTACCAAGCAGGAAACTGAGGCTCAACAAACCAAAGACATATACTCAAAGCCATATGGGTTCTTATGCCAGGCCCTGGCCTGGAACTCAGGTCTTCTGCCCCGATTCAGGACTCTCCACCACAATGCAGTTTCACCACCTGCACACCTAACACTTGGGGTGGGGTGGGGGCATGATTACCTAAATGGGCAGCAGCTAGGGCCCTGTTAGCCATAATAGACCACATGTCTGCTAATGTGGAAAGAGGAAGCTTCTTACTTTCCCAGGTGAGGGGACTCATTGGTACTAAAATCTCATCCAAATCCAAAGCAATCCTGGCAACTCCCCCAGGTACAACAACTGGCCTCCAGGGTCTGGAAATGACCAGTCAGGCTCTACCACTTCTTGGCTGAGTGACCTAGGACAAGTGGCTTCACTCCTCTGTACGTCAGTGTTTCCATCTGTAAAATGGGGTCACAATGGCTGTGAGGACACAAGATCAGGATGTAAAAGTGCTTTGGAAATGGACACTTTGTATTCATTAACGTTTTTGATTGCCACAGTTCTGTCTCTGAGAAACTGATATTGTTCAGCCTACAACTGAGGCACACAGTAAATAGCTTGCCCAAGGTGACCAGCTGATGTGTAATCAGGAGAGCAGGATGGGAGATTCTTTAGCATGTCTCACTCCCCTCCAAACCCAGCCCTGTTCAGCAGATACATTTCCCAACTCATCCCTGCCGAAGGAAAGCAGTATGGCCCAGGTAGCAAGGACAGCCCTGTCTGGCTATGCTGTTCTGGAAGGCGTAGACACCAATCCTGTGTCCATGGATTCCCAGAGATGGATCTTTCTGCTGCCTCCTCTGTCACCTCCCCAGCTGGAGTCCTGCCGCAGAGACACCTGTCAGCCTTGCCTGCCCTCTATTCTGTGGGATGGGGACAGTGTTAGGACAGTCACCCACAGAGCATCATCAGGCCAACCCTGCATCCTGCCTGCAGGTGGGCTCAGGAGAGAAGGATGCACGTGAGTGTGTGTGTGTGTGTGTGTGTGTGTATGCGCACGCATATACACCAGACCTGCAAGCCTGGCCATGGCACAAGAGCAGAAAACTACATGGGCTGCCCTTACAAACAGACCTGAAGGGACACAAGCAGTACCAAAGGCTCCTCGGCCTCCATAAATCCCACACTGGCCACCTTTGGAAGCTGGCTCTGACTCTCTTCTCTCAAAGCCTAATCTCTTGACCAGGCTGTCCAGCGGCCTCCATGTAAGAGCTCCACGGTGAACTCAAAAGCACTTGCATCAACCAGGAGAAATGAAAATATCACCTCATAAAGCACTCTGTCTTCCTGGTGCCCATTAGACTTCCATCTAGAATAAACTTGTCCTTTTTTCTGTCATTTTTCCTCTCTAATTCACATTATCATCAATTTACTTCTTGACACAGTCATTTTGGGATCCCACTTGCTCTCTAATCCCTTTACAGCGAACACAGGTGCTCCCATTCTAATCCTAATTGACCAGGCAGCCTCCCTTCCCGTCAGCCCTGCTGCCCTGCTTGCCTCTTCTGCCCCTAAGCAGCGTGGGGTCCCCTCAGGGTTGGGGCCCAAGCAGGACAGCCTGTAGGCAGCTCTGGGGAGGAGGCTCAGCACAGAAGGACGGTCTCCTGAGAAGCTGGGTGCAGTGTGGGCAGTGGTGTTTCTCTGAGAAGGCTTCAACAAGGCCCAGGAATGTGACAGTGGGAGTGAGTAGAGTGAGGGCGTGAACACATGTGAGTGTGTGTGGAGGGTCTCACTCACTCCTTACCTCCCACTCATCTTCCAGGAATGCCAAGGAGCCTCACTACAGGTTTCCATACCCCTGGCACTCTCCCCAGATGGCAGAAATAATCAGTCTAGCTCTCCTGTCTAGAGGGGTTCTTTGGCCTAATGCCCAGAAGAAAGTGGAGAAAGGGCAGACTGGGAGATGTGAATGGACCAAGAACATCTTTGCAAGCCTGTGGTAGAGTAAGCTTGGCATCTCACTCCTCTCAGCAAAAGTGGGATTACTGATTATTTGGGGCTGAGGAACTCAAGAGAGCATCCTGTTCAGCTCCTGCTCATTTAGATGAACTAAGTTTTGATTCCTCCTCTTCTCCATACTGCTTCTGGACCCCCTTCAATGTACTGAGCACCTCCCCTGCATAAACATGCTTGCCAAGTCGCCCTCATCCCAGCCCATGAAATAGAGTCTGGGACAGAGTCAGGCTAGGCACTCAGCCCATACCTAAGAATTGGGGATGGGACCTGGATTTCACTCCAGCATAAGCAATAGAAGTCTCAGATGTTGTCCAGTCCTACTGTCCCCGCTATCCCCCATCCTCTTGGGCTCCTAGCTGCCCACATAGTCAGGTCCAAACTTCTTGTCTGGCTGTCTGATCTTTGGGATGGCCCAAATATCTTCATGATGTCCACAGATCAAGCCGGCACCCACCATGAACAATCTGCCCATCTGAAATGTGGGTGGAGATTGGGCCACAGATGAGCTCTGGATGCTATGCCTGAGAAGGCTTCAGCCACAGGGCAACCAATTTCCAATGGACCTGGCTCTGGAGATATCCATGCAGACATTACCAATCAATCACTGGGCCTGAGAGTCCTTATAAAGTCAGGTAGCCATGACCAATCAATCTGAGTTGACCTCTGTGCTGCCTCTTATTTACAGATTTCTCAGCTGAATATTTATTGATTCTTAAGAAATATGTTACTCTCTTGGGTAGGGACTTTCCCTACCTCCTTTTTCTCCTTCAATGACCCACCCCTTCTTTTTTTTCCCCTCTGTTCCTTTCCTGTGCCATTTTCCCTCATCCACCAAACATGTGGGGGAGGGATGGAGGCCTGGAGAGTGTTTACTTAAGGCCCCACCATAACTTGCATATTGCATGTGTCTCGGGCAAACTACACACACCCCACCTCAGTGACAGACCTCAGGATATTAAGGTACCCTGGCCCAACAAAGGGGAGTGATGGGGCAGCCAATGGCCCTGGGGCCTCCACCAGTACTCACCGAGCAGCCCCGGGTTGGGGAACCTCCAGGAGTCGTTGTACGAGGGATACTGAGGGTGGCTGTAGGGGCTCCCAGAAAACTCACTCCCTGCATGTGATAAGCGGGGAAAGAAACAGGAACCAAATATCAAATCAGGTTTGAAAAATGTCAGTGGTATTTTCCTCTTACATAAACTGCTTGTACTTTTTATAACCAACAAAGGCAAGTCTGGTGCACATCCTTGGTAAGTGGATAGCTGTTATTGGCATTGTCTATATTTTTCCCCAAAAGTGTTCTTGTTAGTGGGAGTGACTACCAGCCTCCCACAAGTGTACTGTGAAATTACCACTTGCCCGGTGTTCCCTGAATTTATTGGCCAATTTTACAGGTGAGGAGACTGATCTCACAAAATGAGTACATCCATCGAAAGCCCCAGACTTGTTGGTTCTCATCCCTGGCCATTGCAGACCATTCCAGGACCCTAGTGTGGATACAGTTCCACCTCCCACATGTTTCTGGAGTGACTCTGGATTGAGAAGCCACAGGTGACCTAACTCTAGTCTGGCCCTCTGAGCTATGAACTCAGAAATGGCTTCTCCCAGAGCCTTGGCCCAATGGGACAGATGACACATAAACTCAGAGCCTCTCCTGGGACAACAGTCTGCTGAATGGAAGGGACAAGCCAAAGGGCTGGGGAGCTCATAAGAGGGAGCAGTTGGGGCCTTCCAGGCACTGGGGTGTGCTCAGGCAGGACCTGCAGCTGTGCCAGGTGGGGACAACAGTGGGTGTGGGAGGGGGCACAATGGACTTGGGGTGGTTCGCTCTTGCCCAGCTGCTCATGGACCAGTGATCCTTGCACTTGGAACATCCCCATATGCTCACTTCCAACCCCAGGAATCCTCCCTCCCACCAGCTAGTCACAGGACAGGAGTTCAAAATTCCTGCCACAAACCTTACTGCCTGGTCTCTATAGCAGGCAGGGCCCGGCCTGTGTCCTCCCCGTGACTGGGGACACCCAGAGGGCAGGGTTCAAATCTGACTCATCACAGGGACCCCAGTGCCTGGCACAGGTTGTGTCGGTGGTTGGCTATTGAATGGCTTTTAAAGTCACTGGTTACAAAACATGTGGGCTCCTCACTGGCCATGGTGACAGGAGTTACAGCCCCACGAGACCACCTTCAGCCCACACATGCTTCCATGGATTTGTCTCAGGGATGCTGAAGGGCCAAAGTGCAAGAGCCTCCAGAAGGAGCAGCCAGAATCGGGACCAGAGCACTGTTCTTTCCCTGAGGGCCTACACCCAAATGCTGGGGCTCAGTCAGGTGCAGCTGGAACAATAACGCAGGACTTGGGGGCCAGTTACTCCCACCCGCTGAGCCAGGTGGGCCTCCTCCCTATTTCTAAAGGCAAGCACAGGCAGAATGTGCGTGCACACACACGTGCGCACTCCTCCCCAGGCCTCTCTGGGGGCCACTCCCAGCCTGACAGGCTGAGACTTCCAATTCTCTGTTTTTTATGCCTCAGTGGTCAGGGTGTCAGGTTCCGGCGTACGGAGGGAGAGCATGGTGACAGTGCTGGGCCGCAGCCGCCCAGCCTCAGCATATCCATCAGCGCCACGGCACCTCCTCCTCCTCCTTGGGGGCAGGGTGGGGGTGCACAGAGACAGAGAGGCCTGAAGAAGGGGACAGCTGCCCTCCCCTCTCGCTCCAGGCGCCTGAGGAACTGTCCCATCAGAGGCACTTCCTGACAGCCCTGGGCCTGGACCCAGGGCATTGGGCTCCTCTGGCAAAGTCATCCTTCATCTCCATCTAGCAGCACCACACCTGACTGCCAGGCCCAGCTCCAAGGCCATCTCTTCCAGGAAGTCTTCTTGGTCTCCAGTCCCAAAGGTGCAGGTCTCAGGTGCAAGGCACTAGAGCGAGACTGCCTGGATTCAGATCCTGGGTCTACTTCTTCCTAGCTCTGTGATCTTAGACAAAATCACTCAGTCTGTCTATATCTGTTTCCTCCTCAGTAAAGTTAGGGCAATTAATGGGCCCTACCCCATAGGGTCGCTGTAAAGCAGAAGAATAACACACAGAGTAGCTGACATGAAGTGAATACCCCATAAATGATGGCCACAGAGGCAAAGCCCTGATATCAGCCTCTAAAGCCTCCTTGGCACCCAGAATCTATTATCCCTCCTGACAACCCATGAGGTTCACAAAGGTGGCTGCAACTGCCAGATGCTATATGTGAGGAAATAAAGCCTCAGGAAGGTAGGGAAGGTAGGAGGACTTGGCTGGGCCAGGAGGTGACTTCAAGGTTGGGCTCCTGTCTTCCACACAGGGCCCTCTGCCAGGACACCACCACCTTGGGCCTCTGTCTGCCATGTGTTAGAGAGCAGAGCAAGCCTCCCTGGTGATGCAAGGGATTAAGTCTCAGCATTATGAAGCTGTCCGCAGCCACTGCAACACGAGTTCGATCCCCGGCCAAGGAGGTGACCCACACGGTGCATCAGACCTCTCCGGTCTCATCTGCTGCTCCTCTCAGCAGTGTATTTTCGTACAATGCTGTATGAAAATACACTGCTCCCCACTCTGTCTCTGTGAATTGTCTCACCCTCCACACTTCTGGCCTACACCCCAGCTCTTGTATGCATAAATAAATACATCTTTAAAAAAAAAATAAAGGGCAGATCAGATCAAGTGCTGTCCAAAGGCAGTCCTTGTCTGATGAGCCTGAATTTTACTTCTCAGGGGCCACTGTGCTCCTGACAGGGAGGGATGCCCCTCCTTGGGGCTGTGAGCCTACTTGATACTGGCTTTCTTTGGGTCTGGAGGCTCCCACCAACAGTTTCATATCCCTGCCTGAATTCACCACCATCATTACCCCCAAGGAGCATTTACATTTTCTCCCTCAAACCTTGAAATAGCAACTTAGAAAAATGAGCCTTGGTCAGCCAAGTGCAGATCTAGGGGAGCACTTTCTGGGGTGGAGGGGAGCAGTGAGCCAGGAAGAACAGGGTTTTGATATGCAGAGGGAGCCAAGGTATTGCAGGCACAAGCAACGGTCTATATGGGTAAGGTTAGTGTATGCTCCCTCACCTCCCATGATCAGGTCCTCATGAAGCTCAGCAGAGGCAAAGCACTGAGCAGAGTGGGAATTGGGGGCAGGATCCAGATCCTTTGCTTTCATTAGGGTCGGAGCCCAGAAAAGCCTTCATGCCAGAGTGTGCAGGACGACTGGAGCTTCCAGGGATCCCAGCCTGCTGGTTGCTGTCACAGTACAAGCGAGAGGGACAGAGCTTGGGTGACAGTACAACTGCAACACCCATGCACCTAAGATGATGCCCCTCAAGTGCAGCCATGGTAGTCTCAGGACAGAAAATGAAAGTCCCCACTTCTGGTTCACGGTTGGGGCCCCAGAGGTGCATCCAAACTCACACAGAACAAAACTCACACAGAAGCACCTTCTCTTGTGACTGCACAGCTCACCTCTTTCCATACTTTGCCAACTCTCAGAAATACTGAGTCCTTACACTGGGTCCTCATGAGAGACAGCTCCTGCACTGTCTGGAGTTGGTCACATACAAGCCCCTTGGAACTCTTTCAACAGTGAAGCCCAAGGCACATTCTTCTCCACCCTGGCCCTTTGGGAGCAAGTGGCCCTGAGGAGAAGCCAGGATGGGCCCAGAACCAAAGAGACCTGCGGTCAGCAAGGCAAGTCAGGCCCAGTAAAAAGCCAGGGGAGCAGAAGAGGGACAGAGGGAAGGCGTGCCCATAGGTGGGTGTGGCTATTCCTGTGGGCAGAGCCAGGAGAGAGCACCCTCTGTTTTCAACACTTGGTAGCTGTGTGGCCTTGGGTGGGTGACTGAACCTCTCTGGGCAGTGTCTCCTCCTCCTCTCGCCTACTAAAACACTTACATGGTAGGAATGGCCAGAGGTAAATGAGGTAACATTATGGAAGATTAAGATTCTGAATCTGGGAGGGAAATACCCTCTCCTGGGCCAAGGGGACCAGCGAAGTTGGAGAGAGAAGGAAGAGGAAAGAGTGTCTTTTAAAAGCTGAATAGGACCAGAAAGGAATTTTACAACACTCACCTCGTCCCTGGGTATGCAAAAGGAAGCCCAGAATGGGGCTAGGATGGAGTAGAGAGGTAAAGTAAAAGAAAACAGAGCTGAATTGGGAGGGGGTGTTATTGAGGATGGGGACAGGGGCAGGGGCACATGAACCATGGTGGGGGGGGGTGTCTCAATTCCTATTTGAAGTTATCCAGATGGAAGGCTGTGTCACCCACCCCCACTGCCCACACATTCATTAAGCTGGCTACACGGTCAGCCACCTTGTACGTGGTTGTTTCCCCTGCCATGGAATTTGAAGGAGCTGACTGAGTGCCATGTTTGAGTAGCCAGTGGGATTGAGATAAATAAATGTGGTCCAAGAACAGTAGAGACTGCAAAGCCCAAGAATTCAGTGACATCAGGAAAGATGAGCTAGAGGCGTAGAAAGAAGATGGGATTTGACAGAACAGGTACATTGTGTCCCTCAGGACCAGACAGGGAGGGCTGCTTGGGAACTGGGGGTGGGGTGGGAGTGGGAGGGGCCTCCTGGAAAAAAAAAAAGTGAGTGAAACGGGAAAGAGAGAAAGAAGACCAGCTGCCATGAAGTGTCTCTGAGGGTAAGGGGCAGCCTCCCATCAAAGATGTTAGAGCCAAGAGCGCCAGGCTTGGGGCCACAGGACTTGGCTTCTCCCTGGTCAGCCATGGGCCCAGCACTCATTCCCCTGTTCCTGCCCAACTCCAGGCCATTCATTCCATCCTGGAATTAATGGGAGGTAAAATCAGCCCAACCCCTCCACAGCACAAATTTATCTTACATGGACTCTTGCCGACCCGTGCTGTTATTCAGAGTCCCAGATTATTAAGACTGGAAAGAATTTGAGAGATAATTTCCCTCAACCTCCCTCCCCCAGAGCTAGAGTTGATCAGAGGCAAAGCAGGATGATAGTCCCCAGGCCCTGGGGTATTCACCATCCCAAGGACCAGCAGAAGAAGAGGAATCCCCCTGCACACCCCTTCCCACACCCGTGCAAATTTTCAAACACACAGCAAAGTTAAAAGGATTTTATAGTGACCACTATGTACCCACCACCTAATTCTACCATCAATACTTTTTTTTACTTGCTTATCATATGTCACCATCTCTCCAGCCTTTTATTCATCTTATTTTTTATGCATTTCAAAGTAAATTGTAAACATCAGTACATTTTCCCTTAAGTGTCTCAGCATGCATATTAACTGAAACTCATTATTTGTCTACAAGCATTTTCTTTTGGTGTGAAGTGTACACACAATGAATGGGTAAACGCACACATCTTAAATGATCTATTGCTGTGATTTGGCAAATGTGTACACCTGTGTAATCAACTTCTATCAGGATTAGGACATAATCATCATCCCAGAGAAAGTTCTCTCATTCTGGAGAAGGGAACTTTTGGTCAACTGTGCACCTACTTATCTGAGAATCTGATCAAGTCTTGTGCACGCACATACACACACACACACACACACACACAGACATAGACTCTAAGATTAGTACTGACACCCCAAACCCTATTGCTGACCTTGACTTACAAACCAAAGATTCTTTCAAAGCTACTAAATAAAACAAAGCTAGAGAAATGCATGTTCTTTTCTCAGACTCAGAAAGCAGAGACTTTGGAAATGTAGGATAAGCGGTGGGTTTCCCCCAAACAGCACTGTCTTCCAAATATAGCAGAGCTGGCTGTAAAAATCAATGAGGTGACTAGAAAGGACTGATTAAAATTAAAAGTTTAAAGGGGACCATGAGAAAATGCACTTAATGCAGCTGAACTGGAAACTCCAGGGCCAGGAAAATGCAGAGAGTCAGAGATGTTTCCAGTTTCCCCTTCACTACAAGCTCAAAGATGGCAAGAAAGTCGAAGTTTCCTAAAATTCTCAGAAGTGACAAGTAAACGGGCTCAGTGTAGCTCTTAATTAACCCAAAACGACACCTGCCAGATGATGGGGATTTGCAGAGCGCGCTGGGGGCCGACCCCATCTGCAGATGGTGGGCTCCCACCTCTGCTCGAGACCTTGGCCGACTGTAATTAACATACAGAAAGTCTTTCAAAGTGACTTCACAGCCAAGTTCTATTTCTGAGGCTTCAAACTGGGCTGGGAGAGGAAATCTTTGAGGAGGAGGAGGAAGAGGAAGGAAAGATTTGAAAAAGTGGGTGAGATTCTGCCGGTACTCCCCTGTGGTTTTGCAGCAGGGCTCAGCTGCTCCTTGGGGTGTTACTGAACAAGGCCGTCTATGAAGACAGTGACCATAATTCAAGTAGCTCACACAGACACAGCCAACCTTTATGCTATATATATAATACAAATTATACATTTGTCAATACATATGACATAACTCATATAGGTAAAATATACCATAGCCTGTATTATGTATTAGTACACATTATATATTATATTAGCATACATTATTCATTATATAAATAATTTATATAAATTATTATAATACACACAGGTATACATAACATATACACATAATCATATATGCATGTATAGTTTTAAGACTCACATATACATAGCATATATACGTGTGTATATACCCATATACACATACTTGCACACACATGCACACAGGAACACTGTCAAAGTCTTTCTAATGACTTGATCAAGTCCCTTCTCCTCACCAAGCCTCAGTTTTTTCATCTGCAAAACTTGTGTGTGGAGAGATTTAAATAACTGACCTCAAAGGACTTTCAGCCTAAGACTCCTATCTTCACTGCATTCCTCTTCTCCCCAGCCTGGACCCCTTCAAGGGGTCTTGCTTCTCTCCAGAGCAAGACCTTCCTGGGCTCCCACTGGGGAAAGGAAAACCCAAGCAAGCTCAGTAAAGGTCAGGCCTGTCAGCCTGGACAGCCCAGCACAGAGCATCGATCCATTTCTGGGAAAAACCTCTTCCCCACCAGCTCAGGTTAGACACGAAGGCACAGAAAAACAGAGAGAAGAGAAAAACCAAGAGAGAGGGCAAGAGTGAGGGAGAGAATACAGAATGTGCCTCATTTCTGTGTCTCTCCAAGAACCATGGGCTCTAGCTGGATGGCTGTGCCAGGCAGGCCACAGTGAGACCAACTGTCCTCACTGCTGGCTGGCCACGAGGCCTAGGGTGGCCATTCTGGGCCCCCATCTGGTCCTCCGCAGCCCACTCCCTCTGTCTACGCTGTAAAGACCTGAACTCAAGGGAGACACCGCAGCATTGCAGCTCCTCTACCTTGGGTCACGGGCTATTCCTGAACCTACCAGTTGGCCATCTATCAGAGACAAGAACTAGAACCCCAGTGCCACATGGGCCAGGAGAAACATATTAGTGGGCTGTGCAGTGTTTAAAAGGGCAAGGCTATCCTAAGTCACAGAACAAGCAATTTAGAACCATTGTCCTATCCCTAAGGCCAACTTCCCACCTGGGCCCATCAGGCATTTCAGTATGAGACCCCTGGCTATTCTCTGGCCCAGCTGTTCTGGTTATATTTGAATTCACTCTCCTGTGTGGTCTTATGCTAAACTCCTGTTCCATCCTGACCCTCATCTTAAGCAAACGACGGAGGAGACACTGCAAATGCAGCCTCACAATATAAGACAATACCTTCTAGTGCCACTGAGCCACTTAGTTGAGTGACCCTGGAGAAGTCACTTTACCTCTATGAACCTCAGCTGCTATTTGCAATGTGGTTATGATAACACTCACGGGAGCAAACAATATCAGCGCATTTCAAAGCCCTCTATGAATCAGTGCTCTACACAGTGAAGGGCTATTCTGTGCTTCATTCAGTCCTCAGCAAAAAGTGCACAGTCCATGTGTGACTGCTGTAGAGCTGGGTGCCCTGGGGCTTGTTTTCAATGAAAAGTACATCTCCAGATGGCTTTCTTGCATTTCAACAAGAGTCCCACATTCTTATTGTAGGGAAAGTCTTGGACTAGGTGTCAAGTCTCTGCCATTGTGTGACTTTAAGCATGTCCCTTTCAGGTTCACTTAGCTCTTTCCCCAAATGGGAACAGACAAGGTATCATGGGAGGGAAACCAGATTGGTTTCTAATCTTCCTGCCACTAAGAAACACTTGTTTTCCAGTGACTTCTGTTCAAATGATCCTTTGCTTGCTTAAATGAGTCCAGTCCCACACCCTTTGCAAGTGTCCTACCAGGATTTTTGTGAGCTAACAGAGGATTTCCACCAGGCTGCTTGTAAAGCCGAAACAAGTCCCTAACCCCCATTACTGGCTCCCAGACTCAAAAAATGGCCCTACCTCCCTCCAGCTCAGAGGCCCTCTAACCTCCCCACTCACTCCCAGAGCCTTCAGGGACCCCTCTCAGGCCAGTGTCAACCTAAAGCTGACTTACTTTTCTGTGACCTAGACCTTGGCCTGTCCCTCAGAGCTGCCAGGGGTCCTCCTCTGAAGAAATGGCCTTCCCCTGGCTGGGCCTGGCTCGGAGAAGGCCCCAGCACCCTGCCGCTGACTAATGAGGGGGAGGTGACAGTGTCATACCTTGCTGGGAAGTCACAGTGCTAGTCCCGACCCGTGCCTCCTGCCATCAAATTTTAATGCTGCTGCTGACATATTTATGGAATACCTCACCAAGTGTTTGCGAGGAGACCAGACAAGATTTACCTCCACAATTACCACCGCGATGTGCGGGCTTTGCTCTGTGCTGGGAACTCGGCAGCACAGAGGCCCCGAGCCCCAGTGCGCCCCAAGGAACACACTCAATTCCGCACACCTTTCCTGCCCCCAGTGTGCAGGACCCGGGACCAGGGGAGGACAGAGATGAATCAGACACGGTCCCTGCCCACCATGAGCCCACAGTCTGCGGGAGGAGGCAACATACACATTAATTACAGGGATCCTGGGAGCTGGGAGCCAGCGCAGGACACAGGTACGACATGCAGGCTGGAGAGGGGGAGGGGGACTTATTTGTCTACTTATTTGTCTCAGGGTCAAGAGCAAAAATGAAGATAGGGTTTTGTGGAACCATCTAGCTGCTTCAGCTCTCCTGGCCCCTCCTCTGCCTAGAAGTCTCCCCATGCTCTCTATCCCCCATCCTGCTGGCCTGAGGGACTCAGTAGCCCCCTCTTCTTCACTACCTGTCTTCTGCAGGGCACACTGGGAGTGGGATGCAGACTCCCAGCTCCTTACTCTTCCTCCTGTGTCAACACATTTCTTTAAATTGTGTTGCTCTCCCATGATGAAGCCGCCCCAGGGGGCAAGAGCTGACCCAAGCCAGGGGTTCTCAGAACTTGCTGCCCCGCAGAATCTTCTGGGAGCTTTAAAAAATGCAGATGAATAAGCTGTACCCCATCCTGGACAAGTCAGAATCTGGACTCAGGGATCACTCTTCTAAGGTGATCCCAATGTGTGGTGCATTTGAAAACCAGTGGTGGGGCACTTGGTACACAGAGCAGGGCAGCATTGGTGCCGCTGGGGAGCTAGTCAGAAATGCAGTGTTCTGGGCCCCACTGTAGCCTGGCTGAGCCAGAATTTGCCCTGGAAGAGGATCCCGGGACAGGGTGGGGGCTTGTGCGCAGTAAAGGGTTGGAACAGTGAACCATGTTAGAGTTTCCAGTGTTCTTATGGCATATTGATATCTAGTCCCCAGGCCCTGTGCAAAGGGATTCTTAAGAAGGCCAGCCTCTAAGAGGTTAACCACTTAGAGGGGCCAGCCTAGTATGGGTGGACCCCAGTGGTCAATGGGCAACTGCAACTATTACTCAGCGAGCTTGACAAGACATGCGCTCTTGTCAAGACATGTGCAATGTGTCTACCTTGACGCAGGGCACACAGAGGGGCGCTCTGTGGTGAGAGCTGAATCAGGATCGCCCCCAAGCCTGCCCTCACAGCTGCTAAGGCTGAACCAAGAGGCAGGAGCCTGATATAAAGACTCACAGGAGGAAGGCCCTGTCTCAGTCCAGGCCTCAGTTTCCCTAGGAGTGCAGTGAGTAGAAATTGGCTGCAGTCCTGAAATTGGCTGCTGATGGAGATCTTCTCTTCCTTATATTCAACTGACACTTGCATCTGCGTCCTCTGACCAGTCCACAGAGCTGGCTAAGAGGTGGTATGGGAAGGAGGGGCTTGGGGGAGGGTGGATGTCTTTGGGGGCCAAGGGAGAAAGACCAGAGAAGCCTCTTAAAGGAGGGATAGGGGAATCCCCACAGTTGTGTTGGGGAACCCAATGTGTCTACCTTGATGCAGGACACACAGTAGACTGTCAATATTTCACCTACCCATTCATTCACCAGATATTGACTGAGTGCCTACTAGGTACCAGGCACTGTTCTAGACACTGAGGATACAGCTGTGAACAACACACAGAAGTCCCTGCCCTCAGAGAATTTATATTCTAGTGTAACAAACAGACAACAAACAGGAAAAATTAATAAAAATAGAGCATACAGGGTGTGTTAAGAAGAAAACATTGTATCATTTTAGGTTGAGTGACAAGAAACAGCTTCACTGAAAAGGTGATTTTTGACAAAGAGTCAAAGGAAGTGAGTTAGCTATGTGACTCTCTGTGGGAAGAGCATGCCATGCAGAGAGAACAGCAAGTGCAAAGGCCCTGAGGCAGGAGAGTGGTGGTGTGTAGGAGGAGCAGCTAGAGCTCTGTGTGGCTGGAGAAGAGGAGAAAGGGAGGAAAGGACAGATAGAAGGAGGGAGGGAAGGAGAAGCTGAGGTATAGGAGGGAAGTTTGTATAAGGACTTTGGCCTCTACTCTAAGTGAGCAAAGGAGGGACATGACCCGACTCAAATTTTAACAAGCTCACTCTGGCTGCTGTTTTGAGCCTGGACTAAAGGTGGCAAAGGTGGCAGTAGGGATACTGGTAAGGACATTACTGCAGATATTTACTGAAAGACTGACCTACTCAGAGAGTGGGCCCCTCTGGCGCTTTGGAGCCCAGTGCCATGAGGCTGGGAAGGGCCAGGCTGTGCTGGCATGCAAGCAGAGGGCCAGCCGACCAAGACCAGATATGGGGGGATTGGGTGGAATGGAGAGTACCCTGGATTCCTGCCTCTGCGTGATCTCAGGCCAGCCTCTTCCTCTCGCTAAGTCTACGACAAAATGATAACCAAGGCATTTAAAGGGTTGTGGTGAGGATCCTATGAGAGCATGGATGTATCAATTTTGGAAAAAATGAGAAGGGGTGCATGGCCATAAAGGTGGTCCTGTCCTGTCCTGCCACACGCCTGGAATGCAGGAGGACGTTGTGTCCCAACTCTCCACTAGGGGGAGCCTAGGCAATTCTTCCTAAAGCAGAAATGATGTTTGCAGGCATCCATCCTGTCTCACCCTGCCATTTGGCATCGGGATCCTGTGGTTGGCAGAATGTTCTAAGAGATGTTCTAAGTAGCACAACAGCAACTATTGAGACATTGGTACATGAAGTTCCAAAGTTCCATCACATTTATTCATGAGCCCGAAATAGACAACCGAAGAGTAGTTGGAAAGGGAAAGTCATGGGAAGGAAGAGTCGCCCTGGCTCTAGGTGTTTGGTCTGCGGCTGGCAGGCGGAGTGGCTTGCAGTTCACCCCCTGCATGGGTTTGTGTGTCTGTTTTCACTCTTGGTCCACAGGTTATACAATGTGGCTGCTCAGCCCTTCACTAAACATCTACTTGGTGCCAGGCTCTGTGCTGGCAGCGGATGGTATCATGAGGAAGCAGGAATGCCTTCTGCCCCCATGTAGCCACATCTATCTGAAGGCTAAAAAAGTCCTCATAAGATTCCCTTAAACAGGGAAAAGGGTCAGGGCAGCCACGAAGGAATGAGCAGGCTGTTTAAGGCACGAGTATATGAACTCACTGGGCGTGTGAGATCAAGTGCAGCCTGCTCTCCATTCTGCAAACTCTGAATCCTGGCATGGGGCTTCATCTGCTCATAGGAGGAAGGAGCAAGGTCCTAAGAAATAGTCGGGGGGGGGGGGGTTGGGGAGGAGCTTCAAGATAAGCTCTGTGGCTTTACTTCTCTCTCCAGCAGTAGCTTCTGGACTCTGCTGTCACAGATCAGGAAGGACCATAACAATGACACAGTGTATCCCCCAAAGACAATTATACTTGCCCTCCCCCCCCAGAGCTGTCGTATAACCCACACTTATCAATACTGAGAAGGTACCAAGCACAAATCATCTGCAAGGGGGAGTTATCTTGCTACGCATAGTTGAGGCTGGGAGCATGAGCTGGCTTCAAGGGCCCTGTGATTTCACTCCCTAAAAGAGCAAGCGAGACTGGACTCTATCCCAACCCTGCCACATGGGCAAGTCACTCCATGTGTGCTAAGGCCTCAGCTTCCTCCTCTGCGAATAGGATAATGTCAACACCAACCTAGTACAGTCACTGTGAAGGGCAACTAAGTTGGAGAGCGAAAGGCACTCAGCACAGGGACCACACATAGATGTTCTCAACAAAGGTCAGCTACAGCTGCAAAGCAGGGTCTTCTCCTCTCTCTCACTTATCCTCATTACAGCTGATGGGGATGCCTCCACCATAAAGCTGCTGAAACTGAGGTCCAGAGGGGGAAAGGTGACTCCCCCAAAGACAGTATGCCCGGAGGTGGGACTAAGGCCCAAGGCTGCTGGTCCAGGGGCTTGACCCACACCACAAGTCTTCTAAGCCTCTCCCTGGTCTCCATTCCACTGGAGGAATTCCATGGATGGATTTGGACAGAGATGCTCCAGGTCTGGGGGCAGGTGAGCAGGGATATGTTAAGTCAGGTCTGGAAGACAAAGGAGGAGAACAAGCAGGACTTGAACTTGCTCCTTGTGGATGTGCAGGTGAGAGTCCCGACAGACCACTCAGAACCCACCAGCTATGAGGCTCCCTGTGCCCCAATGGGGCCCTGAGTCAGGAGGCCACCCCTCTACCCTCACTCTGCCCCAACTGCCCCAATTCCACCAACCAGCCTCCCCCGCCAGCCCACCCGCCAGCCCGCCTGCCTCCTTGGCCCTCCAGCATGGTGGCAGGCCCTGCCTGTTCCCCAGGGAGCCCGCCGCCAGGCCTGATGGCGCTGACGGAGGGAGGGAGGCCGCCAAGCTGTCAGTCTGGAGGTGCCCCTCGGAGCCCCTCCTGGCTGGAGCGAGGAGGGTGGGCCGGCACTGGAGCCGGGCTGTCAGGGCCTTCACAGAGACGAGGCCAGAGAGGCGCTGCCTGACAGCTCGCCCACCGAATTAGGACCATTTGCATGCTAATTTCCAGCGCTCTAACGGGCTGGCAGGCTGGCTGGGGTGTGTAGAGTGTGCAGAGAGAGGCTGCCTCGGCCTCCCCGCCCGCGATGGAACAATGCTTGACTGATCTAGCTGCGTTAACGAGCAAATTATGGTAATTTTGTTATTACAAATGCATAGAAATTTCCAAAGCAGGCAGCCATTCAGGGCAGCTCCCTGCTCCTCCCCCCTCCTAAATACCGAGCCCCCTGTTTGTACACACGGGTCTGGCATCCACTCCAGGGATGGAGCTTTCTCGGGGCCCCGCTTGCCTTGTCGCCCTCCCCGAGGGGCCAAGATGAGCTGGCCGGGAGCTGGTCACCCGTCAGGGCCTCCCTTCCCATCAGCAGCCGAACCCTCAGGTCCTGCACCCCTCAAACCTCATCCTCTTATCCCCAAGAAAAGGGTGGTGCCCCGGACTTGAAATGCCACAAAACCACCACATTTGAGCTGGTCTCTTCCCATCTGAGCAGGTGACATGGGTGATTTTCCCCATCGTGCTCTTGGGTCTTGAGAAACTCAATTGTTTCTGTGCCCACCCTGTGAAGTGGGCTCAGCACCTAGGAGGAGCTCAGGGATGTCCAACAAAGGAATGAATGAATGATGAATGAATAAATGACTGATGAATGGATGAGTCAGTGACAGAGTGAATGAAGGAAGGAAATAGGGATGAAGGAGAGGAGAGAATAAGGGAGGAGGGAGAGAAAGGAAGAGAGGAAGGAAGAGAGGAAGGAAGGAAGGAAGGAATTTCACAAAGGAGGACAATTAAGAGAACCCCACCTGGTCAGCTTACTGGTGGCATAATTAATCCAAGACCTCATCAGAGGAGTTTATTTGCCAACTGGCAACCCCTCCTGGTATTTATAATTGTCCACTGTCAAAATTACAAATTGTCCCCACTTTTCTGGTGATCTTCTTTTTGATTAAAAGTATGTTTTTGGAAGCATGCTCTGGAATGTATCCAGACAGAAACTGTTTCCAAAAAAGCCACTCCTGGCTCCCAGCAGTGACATGTGGGGACCTCCAGGCACAGGGCTGCGTAAGTGGCGGCCCCCGTAACCATGAGTCCACCGGTGGGTGGGGGCGGCAAGGCTACCTCCGTGCCTCTGCGTGTGACCAGCTGGCAGCTCTCCTATTTTATGACGGATTTCAAGTTTGGGCTGACGTTATTGAAAGGTCAAGAAGCTGCCTCAAATCCATTTTGGAAGTCAGTGGGGAATAAATCATCAATTACGGAGGAGAGCAGCACCGAGCAAGAGCTGCTCAGGTGGCCCAGGAAGCTCGAGCCGCCCGGCTCTCAGCAGCGTGGGAGGCAGAGACCTAAATTCAAGCAGAGACTTTATAACCTCAGCCAGGGTCGCCGCCAGATTTTTCTATTTGTCTGATTTTCTAATTGGGTCACAACTTCCAGAGGGAAACTGAATCCAGGAAAGAAAACAATCATTTCTTTGTGTCTAGCTGCCTGACTCTGGGGGGGAAAGCAGAGAGCTGGGGTCTTGGTGTGGCCTGTAGGTCCCAGGCTGAACCTCGGAGGGGTCTGGGGAGGTCCTGCCTGCATCCTAAGATATGCCTTGCATCTGGCCAGGTCCCCGGACTGGGGAAAGAATCTGGGCTCAGGAAAAACATGACCAGGTGGGTGTGAGGTAGGGCAGGAGTCCTGCTTTGAGTTGTTCTAGAAGCTAGATCACCCAGAGACAATACCCCCCCCCCCCCAGCAATATCAGGCCCGTATGAGGTCAGGAGGCAAAAGCTTCCTTTTCACTGAACTACAGGATAGGGACAGGGAGGGGCAACAGAGCAGGTTGGTACCACAAAAAGAGAGCTAGCCTGGCCTTTTCTCTGATTTGTCATATGACCTTGAACGAGTCCTTTTCTAGCCCTCAACTGCACATTTCTGGGTTCATTTCTAAGGTTGCGTTCCATCGACAACAGAGGGAGAAGTGGCTACACAATGTGCAAAGGCCCTCTCCAGCCCCTCCGTGAGATCTGTGTTGGAACAGAACCCTCCCCCGTGAATCCAGACAGGACTAAACACCTTCAATGCTTCTATGGGCAGATTCCCCCTAAATCAAGGGCAGGGCCTGAGCTGGAGACCACTGAGTCAATGCTTTTGCTGCTGCCCCCAGTTTCGTGCTCTAAGCTCATTGCCCCCAAAGGTCCTGGGTGGCGGTGGGTAGTCTCCAGAATCTAATTCTCTTGCAGCCTCACTTGTCCAGGTGTCTCTGACCAGGGAGTTCTCTTTGCAGGAATCTCCCACCCAAAGGACTATCAGAAAGTTTGCACCTTCACAAAGTTCTGGGGGCTGTGGGAATTTGCTTCATTCCAAGACTCCTGGGGCAGACATGGTGTCTCTCCTGACCCCAGATCTGCTGATCTCGCTGTCTTTCATGTCAACACAGAGAAAGCAATTCCTAGAATTAGCACAGTGTTGCCAAATCCTTTCCTTGTCATCTAGGCTCAATCACTCGCTGCCTGCACGGCCTCAAGCAGATCCCGAGCCTCAGTTTTCATCTCTGTGAAATGGCGCTGCTCACGGCTCCCCGTGCCTGCCTGGCGGGGATTCACTACGCAGAGAGGGTGGTGAATTGTAAAGATCCGTCCAGATGGTGGTTCGTTTCCTTCGCATTGTTGTGAACAAGACTTCAAAATGACCACAACTGTCAGGCATCTGGCTGTGCGGGACAATGCCCGCGGCATCGGTGACCCGGCTGGTCTTTAGACTAAGGGACAATGATAACACCCTTGTCGTTTGAAGGTTTCCTCTCCTCCCTCATTTCTGTCTTGCTGTCTTTTCCACTCCTTCCCTTTCTCTTTCTCTTTTCCTTTCAACCCCGGATCTAAGTCGCCCTGAGCCGAGTCCTTTATTTGTGCTGTAGCACATAGACTCTTATAAAGAAAATTCATTTGTTCAGGGTCACCGCGTGGTTTTTCATTAAAAACAAATTACCCGCATTCAGGGAGGACATCTGGGCTTCGCGGGTCCCATTAATGACTATATTTCCAGCCTCCCCGGCCCGGTTGGGCTCCCCTTGCCTGTCACCCCGCGTTCCCGGCCCCGCGAGGACAATGAGAGTGACAGTCAAGTGAAAGGGAAGACATGAGGGATGAGGGCGAGAGGCGAGTCCCCCGAGAGGGAAGGAGGGAAAAGTGAAAAAAATAAATAACTCAAACAGAGGGTAACAAGGGCCATTGTCTCGGCGTCTTCCAGCAGGAGCCAGAACAAATATTGGAAGAGCCAGTGGGGGCGTTGAAGTCAAGCGGAGCCCTGCTTCATTACACAGTTGGGCCCTAAGCCCTCAATTCGGGACCGGATAAGGTCGAGGGGGGCATGTGCTGGATTCAAATAAATGCCACCCATCTCCATTGAGCACCTGCTGTATGCAGGGGCAAGGTAAGGGGAGGAGGAGCCGGGAGATGGGGACTCTCAGTCACTGTAGCTCTGACCACAGTGGCCATAGACAGTGCCCTGGGGTTTGCTCAATGGAGTGCATTTGATCTGGGCCTGGGAGGATGGGTCAGACATGGAGGTGAAGGTGGGGAGTAGAAGGGAATATACTGGAATCTGAAGTGTGGTTCCCTGATGTCCCAGCTGAGAAGGGTTTCTCCTGGGTCATGGAAGATCTCTGGGTCAGAAAACCATCCCAGAGCCCTCCTTGGTGGCGAAAGGGGTTAAGTTTCAGCACTGTGAAGTTATCCACAGCCACTGCAGCACGAGTTCGATCCCCAGCCAGGGAGGTGACCCACGTGGCTCGGCAGACCTCTCCTGCCTCACCCGCTGCTCCCCTCAGCAGTGTATTTCAGTGGATCTGCCTGTTCTGCTCCCCACTCTGTCTCTGGTGAATCCTCTCACCCCTAGCACCTCTGGCCTGTACCCCAGTTCTTGTATGCATAAATAAATAAATCTTAAAAAAAAAAAAAGAAAATCATCCACAACCTGGATGGAGCACCGAGGACCGAGGAATCCAAGCCTCCCACTGGAGGAACTCCACTCACTCTCACGTGCCACAGGTACTAGGCACTATGTGAACTTGAGACCTGAGTTCTAGGCACCCAGCCCAGCTGTTCCCCTGACTGGCTGTGTAACTTGGGCATGTCTCCAAGATAGCATGTCTCCAAGATAGGGACAACCATTCCAACCTCCTGAGGTGCTTCCAAATTACAAGTTCCAAAGGGCTAAATGGTGTGCTTGCCTTTATAGACTAAAGCACCTTGCAGGTTGGTCCCTAAGCTGGTAGCTTACAGGAGAAATGAAATGGTTTCCTTCAAAACCATCGCCTTTGGAGAGCAGGATTCAAGCCCCAGTGGTTCTTCTGCCCTGGAGGTTCTGGGCACTGACACAGGTCTCTGGAGAGAAGTCTCCCAGGTGGGGTGACCCACAGGGTGAAATATGGTGGTCAGTGCAGCTAAGGACTGACAAGCAATGAGGTCTTGGAGACGGGGCTACAGATTCCAGCAGATCAAAGGGAGGAAAACACAGAGAGCCACAGTAAATTCAATTTGATGACTGGAAGGACTCCAATAGGTACAGAAGCAAAACCTCTCAGAACCTTTGAGTTCTTGGCCCCAGTCTCTGCATGAAGCATTCACTTTCTCCCTTCTCACTCCGCCTCCCACTGGCTGAAATATGCTCTCTCAACCCCAACTCTGAGACACCCCTCCTCCTAGATTCCTCCCATTATCGAGATGCAGCCCCCAAGGGTACATGTGGACAATGGTGTTTTCTCAATTTTAGCAAAACTCTCTGCAAAGCCATCTTCAGATATGCCCACTCCCAACCCCTATCAACCTTCCTACAGAGAAATTCTGGGTTCCTTTATGCCATCTCCAGTCTAGGCAGGATCCCCCCATCTTTGTGCTCCCAGAGTCTGAGTTTACATGTGATCACATCTATTCCCCACAGCCTATCATGACTTCCCCGACTGCACTACATACAGACTAAGCATTTCTCATGGAGATCGGTCATGGCTTTTACCTTCACACCTCTAATGCCTGGCACATGTCGGTAGTGAATACATATTGGAAGGGAGAGAAGGAAAGTAGGAGAAGAAAAGAATAAATAATGGGTAGACAGATGGATGGGTGGGTGGGTGGATGGATAGATGGGTGAATAGGTGGGTGGACTAATGAATTAATAGATGGGTGAATGGACAGGTGGCTGGATAGGTAGCTATGACTGGATGGATGGGTAGATGGATGGATGGATGGATGGATGGATGGATGGATGGATGGATGGATGGATGACTATTGCAACCTAGTCAACTCAAGGTCCCACCATAACAGTTTATGTTCGGTACAGTTTAACAGAAAATCAGGGTATCTCCCAAGTCCGTCTGTCCTATGGAGACTGCTCTCCACTCCACCTTACAGCACAGCACATATTAAATGCCCACTATATACCCTCCAAATGATACTTTTGCTCTAAAAATATGACTTATTTTTGTAATTTTATTCCCCAAATTATTTGGCCACAAGTAATTTATTTTAATTTATGATTGGCTATGATTTCTCAGCAATCAAGACACAGACTTGGAAATTCTCGCCAAGTAAGAAAATCTAACCTAAAAATTGTTTTCAAATGTAATGAAATTTTTACGAGCACTAAATTTACTAGCTAATGAAGTTAACTTAATAATGTTATAATTGGTAGGCATTTAATTTAACATTTACTGACGCCAGTTTTCCAGCTTCCCTTTCTGAATTTTAGAGACAAAAGGAATTTTGGTTGGGCTGTTATAAAATTCTGAAATACTTTTAGGTTCTCAGTCCAGGACCTGCCCCAGAGCCTGCATCCCCACTCACCAGCCTGTGGCAAGTCCTGGGACTCCAAACTCCTTCTTCAGGAGCTAAGATGCAGTCACAGACAATGTTATAAAAATGAAAAGGAAAGGTAACCGGAAGGAGTAAGCTGGGCCCTGGGCCTCTAACAGGTGGCTGGCTGCTATCTGGTGGCTAAGGGGCTAGTCTGAGTCCTGGTCACTGCAGGTTACAGGCTCCTGCGTGGGGATCCCTTCTGAGAGTAGCTGCCTCGCCACAACTCAGCCCTTCCACAAGGAGATGTAGTGATGGGTACATGGGGTTAGTTCAGCCGGAGGCGCCTTCCTTCAGCTCTGCCCTTTGGAACTTATTACCAACTTACACTTGATAGCTCGCCCAGGGCCACTGCCTTATCATGCCAGAGCCCACATCTTAAGGAAACTGCCCACTTAAAATAGACGTGGCAGAGCAAGAGGAGCCTCCCAGTTCAGCCTGCTGGAGGTGATACCAGCAGGCATGGGTGTCACAGATTTAGAAGTCCTTGAATGGCACGGCCAGAAAGCCTCTCTAGGGCGAGGCTAATCCAATCTCTGCACCCCCTGCCTCCTGAGTTAAGAGATAGCAGGAAGTCCCAGGGTCATAGCCCAGGGTTACATTGCAAATATTGATACTCGTTGGAATCAGACCCCAGCTCTCCTAAATTCAGTAAGAACATCATGCCCCCAGTATGCTTTCCCACTTGACTTCTGCAATTCTTTTCTTCCCAATGCAACAATGAACTCATAAGGCCCCAATGGATGTTGATTTTCCCTAATCCCAGCATCACTTCCACACAGGTTTCTTGGGTGCTTCAGTCACAACGATGGCCCAGATCAGCCACTCCAGAGCCCCAGCTCTCCATTCTGTGAGGTGAGCACACAGCAGCCTCCCCTCTGACCCATGTCAGATGTGCCCAGACAGAGCCTGCTGTTTTTCAAGGCTACTGTGTACCACTTTCTGCCATGGGCTTCCAGGACTTAAGGCTTGGGTACTGACAGAGCCCCTTCTTCATTAGACCAAGCCTGCTCTTCCTTCTCATTCCTGATACCCCACAAGGTTTTGGTCACGCCTAGCTCCTCCTTGATGCCCAAGATCTCTGTTTCTTTGGACTTCTTGCTCAATAATTCTCTCCTAACATCTCAGACTGGCAAACTCACCCTTCAAGGTCCAGCTCACATGATCTCTCCCAGGAAGTCCTCCCTGATTTCCCCTCTCCTTCCCCATTGTCCCAGAAGATTCAGCAGCCTCCTCCCCTGCATTCCCTAGCACTTTGAATATTACTACATTAAAAGTTTTAACATCTGGTAGGAATGAATTTTTATCTTTTAGAGGGTATGTATCTATTAGATAGCCCCATTTAGACTGCGTGTTCCCTGAGGGCAGGGGCTGTATCTGCAACACCACACATAGGTCAGAACTGGCACACAGTGACTCTTAGGAAATATCTGGAGAATCAGTGAATGAACAAGTGAATGCCCACCTGCCATTTCATGCAGGCTGTATCTGGCATCCCCCAGGGTCAATTCTACATTCCTGGTGTGGCAGAGTGATTGGGGGCCACTAGAGGGCAGCAAAACGTCAGAAATGAGCAACAGGTGGGCTCCCCAGAGCCCAGGGAGAGTTTGACAAAGGTGCAGAAGGAACCTGGAAAGCACCCAAGCCCCAAGAGTACCCAGAGCCTCCTCAGCCAGGGAGAAATAGGAGCTAAGAACAAAGATCATTCATTCCCTGATCACACACTCCCCAGAGGCTTGGGCTGGAAAATACTGGGAAATTTCTGGTCCAATCCCTCCAAGTCCAGGCTGGCTCTTGATATGCATCAGGCAAAATTCTAAGTCTTTACACAGATAATATCATCTAGTGTTCACTCTTATTATCATCACCCCCATAGGATAAACGAGGAAACTCGGGCACAGAAACATTATGTATCTGGCCCAAATCACACAGCTAAAGAGAAGCAGAATGTCAATTCAAAACCAGGTAATCCGGTGGTGAAGAGGGTATGCTCTTAACTCCAGCCTTTCTGCCTCACACGTGGCTGCCTCTCCGGCCCTTGGGCAGCCCTGGCAGCTTTGCTTCAGCATGGGGCCAAGCTCTCACGGCAACCCAGCCCGAAGATCCCCTTTTTTAATTTCAACTATTTCCTGAGTGCTGCTATGGGCCCGGCACTCTGCCAGGAACCAGGGCATAGTGATGGACAAAACAGACAGCCGCTTCTACAGCCCTGTGGACCACACGGGCCTAAAGGGAAGGCAGACAAGGGAGGAGCGAAGCACCAATGAAATGACAGCCACTGTGCTTAGTATCTATCAGGAATGAAAAGAGCACATTGCTTTGAGAGAGGTCTAATGGGGGTTCAGGTTTAGATGGTATGGAGGGTAGAAAGAAGCACCCCCCAACCCAGCAACGATGAATACATCCTAATCCCTGCAACCCGTGAACATGTAGGTTTTATGGTGAAGCGGAATTAAGGTTGCTAATTAGTTGATCTGAAGATAAGGAGATTATCCTGGATTATCCAGGTGGGCCCAATAAAATCACGAGGGTCTTTATAAGTGGAAAGGGAGGAGAGAGGGGGAGAGGGAGGGAGAGAAAACCAGAAGAAAGATGTGTCATGATAACATGATAAAGACTCAGCCCAGGCAGCCCAATGTTGCCAGCTTTGAAGATGAGGGAACTGGACCTGGATGTGGGGAATGGGTGTTGCATGGGAAGCTGGCAAAAGCATGGAAACAATTCTCCCCTAGAGCTTCCAGAAGGAACACAGCCCTGCAGAACACTTTACTTTAGTCCAGTGAGACCCATTTTAGACTTCTGACCTCTAAGATAAGAAATGTCTATTGTTGTAAGTTATAACTCATTATAGCAGTGAAAGGAAACTAAGATCCATTAAGTGGTGGGAAAGACTCCTCTGAGGAGGTGAAACCCACAAAGGAGGCCAGGTCAGCTGGGCCAGTGGGCCATGGGAGAGCAGAGAGGGCTGAGTGCCCAAGGAGAGGAAATCGCAGGTGCTAGGGGGGGTAGGGGGGCTCTCATTCCTCCTGCTTGCCCACCTCCCAGGTTCCTGCTCCAGCCTCATCCTCTCCTTCCACTTCAAGAAAATAAAAGCCATCAGGTAACTGAGCAATGTAATTGAAAGGCATCTAGAAATGGCGGACACCAGTCTCTGGTAAGTGGAATACTCAGGCTAGGAGGGCGCCACGCTCCTCGGCTGCTCCTGGTGGGCTTCTTGGCTGCTGCAACATGGTCAGGATTCCCAGGGACTCTGGCTTCAAGGCCCCAAGAGCAGTCAAATGAGAAGGGGGGCTTGTGGGGGGCAGGCCTTCCTTGACTGGTTCATCTCAGAGCCGGTTACCTTGCGGCTTAGACTCACTAAAGCGAAAGGGCAGTGAACACCCTTCCTTCCCCCCAGTCCAGAATTTTTAAGAGTTTCAAATGCCATGTCGATATCTGTTAGGCTGTGCAAATATCTTCAGGCAGGAAACAACTAGTTCCACCAATCAAGACTCTATGGAATCTTTGGTGCAAAACTTTTGGCATTTGCTGGCACTTGATGAAAATAAAATCTGAAGCCTGTCTCCATCCTCAGCTGATAGGATGTGCTGTGTTCCAGTCAACGTAAGTGGGTGGCAGAGACACGGGGCTCGCAGAGCTGCAGAGAGGGAATCTAGGAGCACTAGAGGAGAACCCTGTTTTTTGCAGGCATGAGGATGCCCTGGAGCCAGAAAGGGCACATGGTACCCTGTTGGCAGAATCTGGATTCAAAAGAAACAAGAGTCCAAGCTGCCAGAATGTAATGGAAATATGTGGAGTTGGAAGATGTAACATTTCCTTTCGCAGACCCAGAGGTTCAACTGTCAAGTGTACCCCAGAGGCAACTCTCCTCCAGAAGCCATAAAACAAACCTTATGTTTGGAAGCCTTGCCTCATAGGTGAAAGAGGTGCAGCCAAGTCTCCCAAAACATAGGGCGGCAGAGACCCAGAAGAGTTCTGGTTTCCCTCAGGCGAGGAGGGAGGACCGCTCAGCTCCGCACAGAGAAGCAGCCTGGAGACAAAGCAGGATAAAGGGAGGCAAAGGCTTGGTCCACTGGTTTCTCCAAACCCTGTCCGCTCGCCTGGGGGGTTACCACAGGGGATCATCTCAGCCCTGTGATCACAAACAAATATCTCCCAGGGTCAGAAGGCTAAGAGGTTAGGAATCAGAAATCCAAACATATACAAAGTTGAAATTCTCACATAAGTAGAGGTCTAACCGTGTCCTAATCCCTGGAATCTCTGACTGTTACTTATATGCCCCCAAAAGTGGGGGTGAGTTCTTTGCAGACTAAGGATCATGAAATGGGAAATTATTATGGACTATCTGGGAGGGCCTTCAATGCAATCACTTGTCTCCTTATCAGAGAGAGAGAGAGAGGTGGAGGGACTTCTGATGCACATGGAAGGGAAAGTGCTATGAAGAGAAGCAGAGAGATTTGAGCATGAGGGAAACAGCCAAGGATGCCAGGGGCCACAAGGAGGCAAACCAGCTTCTGGAGGCCATGCTGGGTTTCAAGGCTGTGAGAGAAAATCATCTCTGTTTTCTTAAGTCACCTAGTTTGTGATTGCACTTGTTACTGCAGCCATAGGAGATGAACACACAGGTCAATATTAATTTTCCCTGCCTCCCTCCATTGGCCAACACACACAGAAGAACCTACTATGTGCTAGGGACAGGGAAAGGGTAAGAGACTAATAAGGCGGAGGACTTGCCCTTAAGGAGCTCACCTCCCATAGGAGAGAGCAGGACCCCAGATTCACACGTGTGGGGTCACCGCCAATGGCAGATGTTTCTGCTCCGCCCAGAGGGTGAAGGTGGATTCCAGTAGATGGAGGCAGGAGATGGCCTCAGTCAAAGGCACAGGATGAGAACAGTCACTGACCAGTAAGAACGTGAGCTGTGCTGGGAACCAGGGAGAGGCCACATGGGGAAAGGGCTGGGGGAGGAGATCAGAACTACAAGCTGAAGCCAGACCTGGGGAGGCCCAGGACCTGCTCTGTTGACAGGTGGGCATCTCGGCTGTGGGCCCAGCCTCAGGGCAGTGCCAACAAGGACCTTGGGAACTGCACATCACTGCCCCGCCCCGCTGAGCTATGGAAGAATCAGATTTGGAGATCACATTGTAAATAGAGTCCCGAGCCCCCTCTCTGCTTTGGGTGTTGAGAAACAGGCACTAAGGACTGTGCCCACCAAGCATGGAGCTCCGGCCCTGACAGTGAGTGCGGCACTGAGTGGCGCTGGGTGGTGTCTGAGAAGAGAAAACAAGTGAAGAAACAAGAGGACAGAGGAGGGAGGAGAGGAGAAATGCGGAGAAGCAAGGAGTGGAGGGAGAAAGGAGGAAGACCTGCCAAAATGCTTGTCTCCCTCCCTCCCTGGAGACCCCCCCACTATGCCAGGGGACAGAGTTTCAGGGGACCTTGGGGTCACCCATGTCCAGGTGCTACCAGCAGGTTTCCTTAGTCTGTGCCCTAGCTCGGGCTTGAGCTTCCTGGGGCCACCGTTAATGGCAAGGAAACTCCTGGGTTCCTGCTGGGGGCTCTGCCAGGCCCAGGCCCTTCACCTCCTGAGCCTGGCATTAGGGCTGGCGGCATCACAGGGGCCTGGGGCGGGCTCCGTTTGGATAAACCTGGGCAAGTTCTGCTGTTTCTCTGAACTCAGCCTCTTTGGGGTTTGCTGTCAGGTGCTAGCAGGGGCAGCTGGGTGGCCTCAGCTTCACCGGCCAACGTGCCCTCAGGACAGGGCGGACAGGGCCCCGGGCTGCCGCTGCCTCTGCTTGGTGTCCCTGAGAAGCTTGTGTTGAGGGGCCCAGAGCCCACTGGCGGCAGAGGGCGGAGGAGGGAGTGCTGAACTGGAGGCAAAGCCCCAGATCACGGTCCTCCTACCTGCCAGCTGCACCGCTGTGGCAGCCCCTTAACCTCTCTGAACCTCAGCTTCACTTTTGGAAAATGGAGCGGGGGGGAGGGAGGCTGGACTCCTGAACCTGCCCACCTCACAGGCTGGAATGTGAAAGTGCTCCTGGGAAAGCACTCTGCCTTCCATCAAGCACTACACAGAAGCCAGGCCCACAAATGGACACCACGTGGGCTCCATCTCCAGAGGCTGCACTAACTTGCCAAGGGCTGGGCAATGAGCGGAGGATGGGGTAGGCGGGAAGAGGTAGAGGGGTGTGTCCCCCACCTCTGTTTGCCTGGTGCACTGTGAATAATTTCCCGATGATCTGCCATGGGTAGAAAAGGCAAAGGCTTTGCTGGCATGAGCCTGGCAGGCCTCCCCAGCATTGGCAAGGCCCAGGGCAAGAGTACACATGGAGGCCATTTCCCATATGTCTCATATTTAAAAGTCATAAATCAAACTAACAAACCGTTAAATGAAATATGCTCTACCCTCCCACCTTGTTAAATACATCTTCGTAACAACCTGGAAGGCCAGGATGCATTCAGAGCCCTCGGACGCCTCAGCGTCTGCACCAGGACGAGGCTCGTGGGGCTTCCCTCTGCTCTGCAGCCCTTCCCACCCCGCCCCCTCACCATCCACAGCTGTGGACACCCAAGCCTCACATTCCAGCTCTGTCCTCACCCCCACGACCAGCTGTCCACAGGGGTGCTCACACTCATGAGCTGGGCTAGAGAGGAGATTTGGGGCTATTTGGGCAGAACCCCAGGGTGGGATAGAAAGAGGAATGTGGGCACCAGGTGGCCACGTCCCCTGGTCCCTGCAGATGCTCCCCGGTCTGTGGGCCGGGGAGACACTGCCCTGTGGGGCCAGACAGGACCCTCAAAGGAGAGTTCATGCCAGGTCATGGCTCTGGACATGGCTCTTGCTCCTACTTGCTGGGTGATCTAAGCAAGTCCCAGGCCTTCTCTGGGCTCAACTTCCTCATCAAGAAAGTGGGGTGAATGATCCACCGCCCAGTTCTCAGAGCTGTTATGAGGCTCCAACAAGACAGCTGTCTCAGTGGGGAGGAATAACCAACACTCATGAGAGTCAACAGCGTGTGTTAGGAGACAGTCCCCAGCACTGAATGAATGACTTGAAACCAGAGACAACAATAACCCATAAAAGAAGTGAAGCAACATCCAACCAATTCTGATTTCCCCCAATTTTAAAAAAAAACAACTTTCAAAGAATGATACTTTAGGTATCCCTGCTTATGCTGATGCCCTTAGTCCATGGAAAGCCCAGCACCTTGGGGATGCATTGCCTCGACCCCACATCACCCCACTATTGAAGGAGACTTGGGGGCTGCCTTTCCAAATGTTTTGAAAGAAACTGACACATCACTGGCCTGAAGGGATCAGGTTTCAGTGGCCACAGGGTGTTCAGCTTAGAATCAAGCAATAATCCCACATCCTGTCTGTCCTGAGCACAGGACCCTCAGCCAAAGAGTAAGACCATTGAGATCACTGGGGGGGTAGACAGGGGCTCCCCTGAGTTCACAGCATACTAAGTGGGTGAGGGGAGAAAGGATGGAGGGCCCCACTCCCAAAGGGCTGGGTCGCCTTCAGCTGCTGCACCCTCTGTTCAGACTCCCCGTGTGGCCAGTGAGGGGCCCCTCTCTCTGATGTGCTCTGGGCACTGCTGCTGACTGGTCCTGGCCCCGCTGCTGGCCCAGCTGTAGAGGAAGAGGCCAAGAGCTGAGACCTCTGCCTGATTAATTCAGGTCCACTTCTCAGAAGTAAAGAAGTCACCGGGTTGTTTGGGGGGTGCCCCCCGCTGAAACCCCATGCGCGGCCTGCTGTGGAGACGCCGACAGTGCAAACTCACCAGGCACCATCCCTGTCAGCGTCGGTGCTGAGTAGCTGCCCTGTCCGGCGGGGGGGACGTGTGGAGGGTACCCGGGGAGGGTTGTGCTCGCCAAGTCACGGCCTGAGGAATCAAAGCAACAAATCATGGGGTGAGCATCTCCGCGGCCAGCTGCTCGTGTCCACAGCTCCCTGGACACTTCTGCACATTTGTCACGTCTGGATGCTGAACACCAGTGTGCCCCCAGCCCCAGACCTCATGCAATTGTGCATGCGCACATGTACACACACACACACACACACATAAACACACACACACACATCCCTCCACAGCCACCCTGGCTCCATTCAGGAACCACTAACAGCTCTGCCAGGGACACGGCAGAGTTCCTGGCAGAGCTCTGTCCCTGGAAGAGCTCCTTTCTCTCTACTCCCCAAGGAGTGCTTGGATTTCTCACCTCCACACCTTGGCTTCTGCCGTGCCCTCTGCACGAAGCACCCTCTCCTCCAGGTGCACACGGTCCAAGCCACCCACCTTTAAAGACCAACCAAGGGCTTTCCTCCTCCTCCTCAACAGTGGGCAAATGCCTCTGACCCCTAGATTTGGATCAGGTGCTAGAGGATTCTTCCTCTTATGGCCTAGAGCTACTCGTTCACTCAGTGGAAGTGCAGGAAGCACCTTGTGTTCTGGGCACTGGGACCTGGGGGTTAAGGCTCGGCAGGCCCTCCAGTGGATGCGTGTCCTCTTTCTGCAGTTCCTTGAGGGCAGGGGTGACAACCCAGAAAACCTGCTTTCCCCACAGAATTTAGTATCTGGTAGGCTCTTTTAAACGCATGAATGAACAGAGCATCCAAGTGTGCTGGTTTCCAGACCAGGTGGAAAAGAATTCCAAGGTAGCAGGGGCCTGCATGGGAGAGGCCACTGAGGTCTGTGAATGTCTTAGGAAAAGAAGGGGCAACAGCCCTTTCAAACACGGCCAGTTGTATATATTGACGAAGTGATCACCAATAACTTGGACCTTGGCAGTCAGACTAGTGGGTAAAGTTGGCAGTTACCCCAGAAAGTGCCAGCCAGTGGATGGGAAATGAGGTGGTCTCGGGAGGAGGGCGGGGAGGCGGAGCCTACACATCTTCTGGATGTGGACTCTGAGGACTGGGGAGACCAGAAGAGATCTGGGGGTGTGCTGGGATGGGGGGGCAGCTCTTCACCACACGGAGCCAGCGGAGCCCCAGGAGTCTCCTACTGGCCCAAGCAGGTGGTGCAGGCAGAACAGGTAGCTGACTGAGCTCCAGGCCAACTAGCAGGTGGCCCAATGAGAGGGGCCACCTCTCACCAGCTCCCCTTGAAGAATCCAAGCCAGCACATGGATGAGCCTGTGAACGTTCCCTGGATAAGTGAACAGTCCTTCTAGCATCAGTCTACCTCATTTCCCAAGGTTCTGCTTGCTTACCTTCCAGAACACCAGGCAGCTGCCAGACAAGGGGTTCCCTCCCTCTCTTTGCACATCTCCTCCCTGGCTTGTGATAAATGCAGCTCACATGTCTTCACAGGAGGCATTGCTACAAGGGAGCAAATGCCCCAGGACTTAGCACTGGGACTTCTCAATCCCCCACCCGAGCCGCGTATGACTCCCCATGAGAGTTGAAATCAAACACAAAACTGAAGTTGGCAAAACTGACCAAACTTATAAGGTGATTTAAGGGGGGTTGCCCCACTCCAGGCCTCTTTGTCTCCCCCTCTCATCCTCCTTTGACCCGGCACCCACCACCCTCTATGGCAGCCCTGCTCATGCAGTGTCAGCTCCGGGAGCAAGTCTCGTACCCAAGGTTGGAATAGGATTTGTCAAGCAAAGGAGTGATGAGGCCCTGCTAAAGTAGGAGCTCTCCAGAGTCCATAATGCTTCCCTCCACCAGCAGCTCGTCAGGGGTAACTGTCCCGGGCAAGAAGGGCCTTGTTGCTCTTCTTCACCAGCTCCTGTTGCCATTTAGCAGATGGAAAAGCCAGCCACGGTGAGTGGGGAGCAACTGGCACAGGTCTCACAGGGGGTGGGGGCAGAGCAGGTACCTTAGCCCAGACCCCTCCTCTACCCTCAGCAGCATCGTGGTGCTGTAACCACAGTGGTTACAGAGACTCTGTGCCCTGGGCTCTGCAAAGATGTCTGAGGGAGCCCATGAGCACAAGTGTCAGTCTGGTCCCTTCAAGATCAAAGTGTTGAGGCCAGACTGAGACAGGCTCCAGCCTGGGGTTGATACATCCAATGACACAGCAAACCCCAAAGGCTTATAGGGATTACAAAGTTCCAGGCTCTGTTCTCAGTATTTTGATTATGTACTCACTTAGTTTTCAACCCCTGAGTGACAGCAGACCACATAATGCTCTCCCCATTTTACAAGGCTCATGGGACACGATAGAAAGGGCAAATCATTGATGCAGGGTTGAACAGTAAGAGTCAGAATTTGGACCCAAGCAATCCAAAGTCAGCCCATGTGATGGGGTGAGAGTCAGGCCCACCTGATGAGGGGGAGGCCAAAACTACCCACTGGAAGTCAGAGGATGTTATCCTGACAGGAGGTTGCCTAGTGGAGGGCAGCTCAGGGGTGTCAAGCCTTGGCGGCTACCTGGGATGGAAAAGAGGGTCTTGAGAAGGGACGGGACAGGTCCGAAGAGCCTCTGCTGATTTGAGGCAAGGCCAGGATTGGAATCCAGCTCTCCTGCCTACTGAGATTGGGTTCTTTCTTCAATGGGGGCTGATCATCTCTGAACCCCAACAGTTCCTGCCAGCATTACACATGTTTTAAAACCTTGATCTCTAAAGCAAGGGTGTAGAAAATCAGTGCTTCACCAAAGCACTCAACTCAAGAAGCCAGATAAAAAAGCAATAAAGTGAACCCAGGGGAAGGAGGAAGAAGGAATCCATAAATAAAAAAGAGCAAATAATGATTTAGGAAACAGAAAAGCAGGCACAACAATAAATATGACCAAGAATTGTTATTTGAAAAGACCAAAAAGATTGGCGAAACTGGGGCAAGTTTCAAAAAAGAAGACACAAATATCAAGATACTCAGAGATATGGATGGGACGGTATTAAAAAAAATCAGAAAATGCATGAATGCTTTACACTAATCAAAGTGGAGATCTCAACAAAGGGCACAATTTTTAGAAAATATGAATTAACAAAATTAACTTGAGAAGAGGTAGAAAATATGAATCACCCAATAACCTTAGAAGAAATAGGAAAGATTCTTTTAAATTATTTTTTTAATAGGTGCCTTGTCTACTTAGCTCCTTAGGCAAGCTTCTGTTTGTATATTGTTTTTGTTTTTGGCAAGTTCTTTTAAACCTTCTCAGGACATAGACTTGTGATATTAAATTGTTCCAAGATATGGAAAATTAAGAAAATCTAATTCATTTTGCCAAGTGGGCATAATCCTGATATAAAAACTTAGCAAAGGTGCACAAAATTGCAAATTAATGACTAGTCTCACAATTCATTAAAATTCCTGCAAAAAATCTACTTTCTCTTGGATCAAGTAGTGTTAGAAAGAATAGCATACTAGGTCAAATTAGTTTATTCCAGGTAGGTAAGAATGATTCAGGGCCTCCCTGGTGGCACAGTGGGCTGAGCACAGCGCTATGAAGCAGTCCGCAGCTTCTGCAGCACGGGTTCGATTCCCAGCCAGCCAGGGAGATTCCCACATGGCGCAGCAGACCTCTCCTGCCTCGCCCACTGCTCCCCTCAGCAGTGTTTTCGATCTGTCTGCCTGTTCTGTTCCCTACTGTCTCTGGTGAATCCTCTCACCCTCCCTGCGCCTCTGGCCTGTACCCCAGCTATTGTACAAATAAAAAATAAATCTTTTTTTAAAAAAAGAATGATTCAATATTTAAGCACTGGCTGAGATATCATATTAATGTATCAAAGGAGGACCACCATATGATTATATCAAAGCAGTGGGAAAGGCATGGGCTAAAATATAACATTAATTCCTTACAATACCTCTTAGCAGATAAGAATTGCAGTAACACTTCTCTGATCTGATATTGATCTTAAATCTAGAGTTAACATCATAGGTAACTGCTAGAATACTTGAAGCATTCTTAGTAAAATCAAGACTATATCCAGGAAACCTGTTCTCCATGTTATCACTGAAAATTGTTTTTAAAGTTTTAGCTGATCCAGTAAGATAGAGACATAGGCAAGAGGGGGAGAGGAGCACCCAAATTATCACCAGCTGGGTATAACTGGAGCTTGAAAAATCACAAGATAATCAGTTCATCTATTGGAGCCAATGAAAAAGTTTGGTGAGACAGGTAATAGATGTCCAGAATCAATACCTTTCTAGATGCAAAAGCTCCCTAATGCCTATTAAATTAAGTACAGATCTTTGGTTTGACTTTCAAGGCCCTCTTCAGTCTGTGCCCCCAACCTGCAACCTTCCAGCTTTATCAATACCTACCTCCCTGGGCCATTCCCCAAGCTAACTGTTAGAAGCAAGCCAGCAAGCAGGCATGCTCACCTCGCACTGTGCCCCCTCTGTGATGGTTACAACACCAGGAAATACAGCCTGGGGTAAGGAAGTGGAAATTGAATTGCTGGTCCCAACTCTCAACCTAGTCCTGAACCCCACCCTTATGACCACCATCTTGAAAAGAAATGGTCATTTGACACCCAACATGTAAGAAAACATATTAAACTTTTTAAACCATACAAGTTGACTTAGGAAAAGCTAAGAGACATCCTTTGCTGTTCTTTCTATTAGAGGTGGAGTTTGTATCTCTGTTCTTGGCCTCAGCCATGTGCCTTGCTCTGGCCAGTGGGATGTTAGCAGTTAGCTACATGCTCATGGGGCAGGTGACTCCTTTGTGCTCTTGACTTTTCCATGGCTCATATGCTATGTGGAGGGAGACGTGGGAGAAGAGATGGATCCAAACCAAAACCGGGGCCAAGCCCAGCCCAGATCAGCCCACCTCTGATGCATGGGTGAGGACTTCAGAGGAGGCTTACTCAGAGCAGTGCTGTGAGAATAGCTGCTGATCAATGTTACCTGTTCTTATTTATATCATTATTCTTTCCTTAAGCACACACACTTTCTCAGGACACCTGTCTAAACCCAGAGACTGCTTACCAGCTGGTGGAAAAACTACAGAGTGAATGCAAGTCTCAAATTTGCTTTGATGGCCTGTAAGGACTCTCCCAACTCTGAGACAAGGATTCGTAACCTTGGAGTATATGGGCATTTTCATCTATTCATACCCTATTCTAAGGTTTCAGGCATGTTGCCAAGGCTGGGTGTGTTAACAGTCAACAAAAGGCAGCTAAGGGGATGGTACTGCTCCTTTTAGTTCTAATTGAGGTCTTCTGATTGAATGGGAAACCATAATTCAAGCTTCTGAACTCAAGCGGACTTCAAAGCATCACTGATGTTATTTTTTTGCCAAAGAAGAAATTACTTATATCATTTGTGATGACTCCAATTGTTATTATTGACATGTAGTAAATTTGCAAATAACTAAATAAAATGAACTGATTTAGGTTCCTGACATGATTTCTCCTATTAATGACAAATAAGTACACCTTGGTGAGCTCATATGTGGCCTCTCTACCCAGACAGAATAAGCAAGCCTTAGTATTGCTCACTGTTAGAAAGGAATCCATAGTTTTAACTGACCCAAGGTCACAGAGTAAATGGTAGAACAGGAACTTCAACTCATGACTTGTAGTTAAATATTATTTGTCAAGGATTAATCAAAATGTCTCCCTCAAGGGGACCAACTCTCCTAGATAGCAAAAAGTCTAAAAAGTTTTTATAATTAAAACTGGGATATTGGTACATACATAGACAGAAAACCAAGGCAGGAGAATGAAAATCCTACATATGATGAAGGTTGGATCTCAAATCACTAGGGGTAAATATGGGCTTTTTATTAAGCGGTGTTATGACAACTGGAGTTATTTGGGAAAAAAGATAAAATACATGGATTATTCACACTATAGCTAAGAATAAACCCCAAATGAATCCGAGTTCTTTTAAGTGTAAGGAAAAAAACAACTTCAAGACAAATGAAAACATGCCCACACAAAAACTTGTAGATGAGTATTCAAAGCAGCATTATTCAAAAAGCCAAAAAGTGGAAACTACTCAAATATTCATCAAAGGATGAATGTATAAACACAACACGGTATGTATTATACAATGAAATGTTTATCAATAAAAAGGAATACAAAATTCCCAAACCCCAGTCTCAGACAAACACTACTCTACTTTTTGTCTCAATAGATTTGCCTATTCCAGACATTTTATATATATAGCATCATACAATGTGAGAATGGGGAGAAGGGAGTAACTACTAATGGATATGAGGTATTATTATCATAGAGAACACAGATAAAAATAACAGAGAAGGGAGATTCCTGAGACCGGGAAGGGTGGAGTCTGGAGTCACACAGGCCTGAGTTAAAATCTTAGCACTACTACTTTGTCATTCTTCTGACCTTTGGCAAGTTACACAGTCATCCAAGCCTTGGTTTTCCTTTTCTACTGATACTTAGAAAAAAGAAGGCATTTGATGGGGGGAATGAGCAATGGTACTCACTGTGACAGTATTAAAGGAGGTCTGCAAAATCCTTGTTACTGTTCTCGTGGAGGAGTGGCCGTAAATGTGGGCCACCTTGGTGACTAGTCAACCAACAGAGTGACAGTCTTACTTGGAAGTTCCTAAGATCCAGGCCCTGGCCCATGTACATTCAACACTCACAACCCCAGAAGGTAGGTGTTGTTATCACCCCACTTTAAGATAAGGAAATGGGGCCTCCCCAGTGGCGCAGCGGTTGAGCGCTGGGTTGTGAAGCTGCCTGCAGCCTCTGCAGCGCCGGTTCCATCCCCGGCTGCTCCCCGGCTGCCGGCGAGGGTCTGCCGGCGAGGGTCCCACTTGGCGAGCAGACCTCTCCTGCCGCCCGCTGCTCCCCTCAGCAGTGTGCTTCGGTCCTTCTGCCTGCTCTGCTCCCTGCTCTGGCTCTGGTGAATTCTCTCACCCTCCCGTGCTTCTGACTGTACCCAGTGCTTGTATAAATAAATAAATCTTATAAAAAAAAAACTTAAAAAAAAAGATAAGGAAATGAAGTCTCCAAATAATTGATGTGCCCAAAGTCACAGTTAATAATCATAAAGATGACTAAAGGTGTTGACTTACATAAGCCAGGCACCGTTCTAGGCATTGTCCAAATACTGTTTCTACATATTGACTTATCCTCCACACTCTGCAGGGTTAGTCTTATGATTGACCCCATTGTATAGAAGTGAAAACTAAGACACAGAGAGCTTGGGTACCTGTCCAGGGACCCATGACTCCTAAGGAATGGGACTGAATTCAAACCCAGGAATTCTGCCACAGATTCCTTCAATTTCCCCAACACACAGGGCATTTTCCTTCTGCCCCTGGGCAGGAGGTCCCAGAAAACAAGAGCTGCTTGCGTCTCTCCCTTTCCTGCATAGGGCTGGCTGGTGCTTTGAAAAGGTCTGCCAAGATGAAAGCAATCAGAAGACATGGGTCTGCCTCCTGAAAGGAACTTTGGTTCCCATCTCACCAGCATCTCGGAAAAGTCCTTCATCGTGAACTCTGCAAAATAACTAAGACCCAATTTATCAGTTTTTTGCTTGGATGCAACTTTTTCTTTTTCATGCAGCCCATTTCTAGGTAGGCTCTCTCTATGTACACTAATGGGGGGAAATGTGAATCCAATTAACTTCAAATTTAGCTCATAATGAACTTATCTCATTTTGCTACCAGCTCGGTTCTCTTCGTGTGGCAGTAATTAACCACTGGGGGTTGTCACTCCCAGACACATGACATGGAGATCCTCCCAGCCCCTCACTTCAAACCCTTGCAGAATTCATTACCCTGACAGTGTGAAAACCCTTCACAGTGCATACCACCAGGCACCAACCAAACTCCCCCTCTATGTACCTGATGGTGTAAGAGCAGGAGAGAGAAGGAAGAAAGCAAGTCACTGAGAAGCCATGGAATTGTGAACAAGATGGGAGGTCGGGTGAGATGCTGGTAATGGCATGATGACTAGAGAGGGGCTGCCAGAGAAGGGGGCTCTCCCCACCTCGATGCCCAAACTATAAGGGAATATGGTGGAGCTGGTTGGAAAGGCAAAGTGGCCATCAATCATCTTCACTGGGGACTCTTGATGCCCAGGAAGACTCAGCCAGGCAGTGATAAGGTGACTCGCTGTGTGACTTGGGGTAAGTTCCATTTCCTCTCTGATTTTCCCATCTGAACACGCAAGCAGTGGGAGCATGTGGTCTCTGAGGGTCCTTTTCTGCTCCAGCACTCTGCAAGTGAGTGGCTTCACTTTACCGTGTTGAGGTTAAGGGAAGCTGGCACTGACTGCTATGCAGGACATGGAAGTGCCTTTCCACCTCGTCTTGGCACTCCTGTCCACAGCCCCAGACTCCCTGGAGCCCTAGGTGAATGCTAGTGAAAGGAGAGTAAGCATCGGCCTTGTTTTCTTATCTCCAGGAATGGAGCTTATAGAAGAAGATGAGGATGGCTGAGCTGCACGCCATTGCTATGGTCCTCTCATCTGGGGGACCCCCGCCTCCAAGCCTGGGACAGCAGGCCCTAGAGAGCTCCAGGGAGTTTTCAAAGGAAGCTGGAATTTCAATTTCTTTTGGCCTCATCTCATTTGGGAACCTCCAGTCCAGATGCAAGTAGACACTAATGAGTTTTAAAAATATACACCAAAACTGAAGAAAACTTGCCTAAAGGCAAGTCTGCAGACTTCCAATTTTCAACCTGTACTCATCCTCAAAGATCTCGGATGCTGTCCGAATGGACCCTCCCCCACCCCCACCGGCTTCAGCAGTTGCCAGGACTTTTAGGGAAATGAGCCCTGCTTGGTATCCTGGTAACTGGCAAGTAGGTAACTACCTGCATGGGGGCAACAGGCCAGAGCACAGAATAAAGCACTGCAGAAGAGATTTCCAGGAAACTGGGGTGTGAGCACAGCCAGCTCCCTCAGGCTGCCCAAACCTCTTGCCATCCTCCCCATTTTTATAATGACAGCCCCGGTCTCCTGGCCATGCCTCCTCCCTCATGCCCAGTCTCCAAGTCCCTCCTGACTCTGTCCCTTCAGCCCCAAGGCCCTCTCCCACTCAGCTCAGACCTAACCTGTCTTCCCTTTCCATTTCCTGGTGACCTCTCCCTAGACCACAGCCCCACCCTCTGCTCTGGACAACCTGCTGAGGCTCTTCCTGGGCTCCTCAGGCTCCAGCCACAGGGAACCTCTCACTTCACCCTGAAGGGCAACTTGGAATGATGTGGGAACTCACTGAGCATCCTGAAGCCAATGCTTCTGATACCATCTGGGTTCAATCATTTAACCAGAGCAGCAGGCACTTCAACTTCTGAGACAAGAGCAACATTGTCCCAGAAACATGGGAATAATTTTGCATGCTAAGAAACATTATTTAAAACTTTTTTTTGGGGGGGGGGCTCCCCTGGTGGCACAGGCAGTTGAGCGCAGTGCTGTGAAGCTGTCCGCAGCCTCTGCAGCACCGGTTTGATCCCAGCCGGCCAGCGAGGGTCCCACATAGTGCAGCAGACCTCTCCTGTCTCGCCTGCTGCTCCCCTCAGCAGTGTATTTCTTCAATCTGCCTGTTCTGTTCCCCACTCTGTCTCTGGTGAATCCTCTCACCCTCTCATGCATCTGGCCTGTGCCCTGATTCTTGTATAAATAAATAAATCTTTAAAAAAAAAAAAACTTTTTTTAAAAAAGGTCATAAAGGTAGGAAGTATCACTTTCCAAAGTCACAGGCACACACCCCAGATCATGCCCTGAGACAACATTCCTGTGTTCGATGACTCCTTACTGCTTAACTGGGGCCCAGACACTGGGGAGACCTATGTAAATGTGTAGATTTCTATCAAGTAGAAAACAATAAACCCCAAAGGTTTGGGTTTATTGCCTTGTAGGACATTAACTCATTTTGTATCTAATCTGGCAATTTTATTCCAACATTTTTTAAAACGCCTTTCCCGATGGATGATATAAACCCTGCTCCTCAAATGCTCCTGGAACCACTCTTATCTTTTTATAGGTTCCCTCATTAATTTATGAGTTAAATAAAATCTTCACATGTGTTCATTCTATATTGGTACATGAGTTATGTGCTTAACTTTTTGAAAACGTTACTTTGACCCTTGTTAAAGGAAAAAGCCAACCATGCCTGGGTGACACGAGCTGAAGATTTCGACAAACGCCAGAGCAGATGACAGTAAACTGCCACCCTGGAGGAGGGGTGAGGAGCGCCGGGCTTCGAGAGGGGACCGATTCCGCAGCGCAAGCCTAGTGTCGGGTACATGTGGTGCAGACACCCCCAGGCTCACTGACTCCAGCTGGCGTTTGAAACATGTGACAGTTTGAACAGGGGCAGCCCTGAAGTCCCCCTTTGTTGGACCCACAGTGAGTGAAGGGTGTGCTGAGCCGCGCAGTACAGAGGGGGTGCATTTCGCCTTGCGGGAAAAGGCTGTATCAGCCCCACTCACATGTCGAAATGGACAAGCTAATTGCAGATGAGCCACATCCAGTCATTAAAGCAGACCTGGCAGGCCCCTAACAACAGGTTTATTAGCCATTAGTTTAGGTGGTGTTATTTACTTAGAAAAAATAACCCTAACTTTCTTTGTCCAAAATTACTTAATCTCTACTTTTCACTATTTCTGACTGGCCTCCCTCTAATTGCTCTGGCTAAAGATCTAATCTGGATTTGGAGAGCAGGGAAGCCAACTCTGAGAATTCATTAATCAGGACACCGTTTACTTAGCGACCATCAGCTTTCTCCGTTTCCTCCTTTGGCCTCATCCACTTCCTTGGAATCACTGGACACTACCAGACTCCAACACCGTGTTTCAATTTCCAGGGAGTGTTTGAATTTCATCTGCGCAGCATTTTAGAGCAGACACTGTGGCTTGGTCAATATTTTCTTATACATTTAGGATGCAATCTCTCTTGAACTACCAACTGTTGATCCAACATAATAAACCAACCAAGGTGGATTCTGATGAGCAAGGCTGCAAAGCAGCTCTGCTACACTTGTACCCAGGGCTCCCTGCCTGCACAGCCACTGCCCCAGGTATAAAAGGAAATGGCATTTACAGTAGGAGCATGCTGAGGGCGACTGCAAGCAGGCTGTGCCTTCATTCATTCACTCATTTATCCATGCATTATCTACCATACACGAAGTTCTAAGCACCTTTCTAAATGCTCCAGGAGACTTGGGAGACAAGACTACTACTAATAATAATAACCACCACAACAAAAGTTATCATTTATTCAGTTCTTACCATGTGTCAAACACCATTATAAGTGCTTTCTGTGTATTATTTCATTTAAGGATTGCAGTTACCCAGAGAGATCTAAACCTTCATAATCCTTAATTTGCAAATAAGATACCCATCAAAAAAGAGGTGGGGCTGGAGGCACACTGAGGAAGGCTGACATCCCCCTGCACGAACCCCCACCCCTGCACTATTCTGCTTTCACAGGTGAGTTGCATACTACAAAATACATCTTCCCTGAAATTCCACTTCTAGGATTTTAGCTGTATATATACACGCACACACAAAATTTACATTTAATGGAAAGAGAGCAAAGAAGAGAGGAAGGACGACAATCCAAGTATCGACCATAATGACTAGGTTAAATATATGATGCTGCCTCCCTGTGAGCTATTAGACAGTTATGGGAAACAATAAGGTAGATTTGAATGTGTGGATTATGGAGAGAGTCCTAAGATAATTATTAAGTGAATAAAGCAAAGTGCAGAAGAACATCATGTACGGTATGATTCCAGCTGTGCCAATAAAAAGTGGATAAAATCTATCTATACTGATAGATGCATAAAAATGTTACCCATGCTGTGAACTTTGGACTGAGGGACTATGGGTGGGAGTGCTGAGGTCGGGGAAGGAGATTTATTTTTCATTTTATATTTTTCTGGGTGGTTTGAATATTTAACCACATGCATGTATTACTTTTTTATTCAAAATTAACTTTTTGATTTAAAATTAACTTTTTCTTAAGAGCCAGACACTGTCTGTGCCCAAGGGGCTCACTCACAGTCTGGAAGGGGAGACAATGAATACAAGATGCACCAAGTCGCGACTCCTCCCTGCCTCCTCCTCCCACCTCGATGTCCACAGGCCGGTGCTGTCACAGCAGGGACTTTGTGCTCTCAAGGACGGGCGGCATCCTAGTCAAGGAGCCCCTTGGCTGAGTCACATATTCACAGCTTGTGGCCTCCCCCAAGCCAGCCTCCAATCCTTATACCCACAGTAAATATAGTGATGTTCCACTGATTGGAAATGCACCATACAGTAATCTCAGCCGCAACAAGAAGCCACAAAGCCTATTCCTAGGGTCCCTCTGGGAACCAATTCTGGTAGGTCCAATCCTCACATGCACACAGTTCCAAGAGGCACAGTGTCTTGCTTTCCCAGCCCCCACAGATTGAAAGCAGAAAAATAATAAGGGGAAGAAAGACTTCAAGAGATGGGTAGGCTGACATGAGAAGTGACAGGTGAGCAGCAAGGATGGACACAGGAAAATAGTATCAGCTGACATAAGAAATCTAAACCTTGGTAGTTTAGGGTGCTTGGTGGGAAGGCAAGCCGCCCTCTAACAGACTTCCAACAGCTTGGTCACTATTGGGGCGAGGTTTAGTCACACAGGTTCAGCCACCCCAGTCAGTGGGGTGGGTTGGACTCCTGTCGTGCCCACGTGATGCCTGCATCTCTCCTCTGCAAAACTGATGTGACAAACTGGTGTTTTGAAAGTTGGCTTGGGACCTATATAATCATAAGTAGCAGATGGAGAAAAGCCCAATTGTCCATCTCAGTCCAGGATGGGTCCCTGGAGAGCCCTTGGGCAGTGCACGGTCACGGAAAAGCCTGTCAGGAGATGAGGGAGCTGATGGAAGCCCACCCTGCCACCCCTCCTGGTCCCATGCCCACCCACGCTGCTGGCAAATACAGAGAGTGTATCTCTGCCTCATGACATGTCTCAGAATCATGGAGTGCTGTGGTGAGGCTGAAACTGAAGGTGTTCCTGTCCCTTTCTTTGGGGCTGACAGTTTCTCATCACGTAAGTAAGATTACTTCTCAAGTAAGATTACTTCTTCTTCCCAGTCTCCTCATCTACAAAATGGGACTAATGATAATGCCACCTCTTTAGTCTGTTTAAAGATGTAATACATATAATTCCCTTTGAAAGGTATCTGGTTCACGTAAATGCCCCGATGTCAGCTATGCCTATTGTTACCTCCAAAATTCAGAGGAGGTAATTGAGGTTGAGGGAGGTTTAGTAACTTGCCCAAGGTCACACAAGTAAAAATGTGGGGAGGAGGCAGGAATAGAAACCTAGGCAGCTTGTGCTCTGAACCATCAAATTCTGAATCTAAGATGGGTTCGAAATGAAGTCAAGTGTGGTAGGAGGGGCCTTCTGGACATTTCAAGCTCAAAGGGAAGGTCTGGGCTGGAGGGCTGAGTGCAGCGGCCCAGAGAGGCACAGTCAGTCCAGGGCTGGGAGCCAGAAAGTTCTCCACTTCCTTACTGTGCCTTCAGACAGGTCCCTTCCCTCTTTGAACATTCTCATCTGTGAGTCTGAAGTCCCCATCCCAACCTACACTCCTAGGGGGAATCAGGTGCTGGAGACTCGAGGAATGCAAGCTATCAGGTTCCCTGTCCCACTTCCTCATTGACTGACAGCCATTTATTTTAAGAAATAGTCAATAGGTAAATGTGTAAGCCAGAAAGGCTCAGGTAGGCTCCTGGCCTCTTGTGAGGGAATTGTCATGAATCCTAAACCTCTGCATTTGCTGGTCCACTCTGGTTCAGCGGGCAACAGGACAGTGAACATCACAGAGCTCCAGGCCGGGAACCCAGAAAGCTCAGCCCGACAACCCTCCTGCTCTGCCAAACCAAGAGCAAGGCTGGGCTTGGTAACTGCCAGGAGGGTCCACATGAGGAGCAGACTGGCAGGTGCACTGCTTGTCAGGGGAAACCAAGCCCACCCCGCAGAGGCGCCTCCCAGGGAGCATGGCAAATTAATGTGCTGCGGAGAACACGCATGAAGTCACGCTGACTACCAAGCCCTCAGGCTGCGGAAGCACTGCCAGCCCCTCCCCTCCCAGAGAGGCTGGGTCAGGTGCAGGTGCTTCTGAGAAGTGCGTGGTGGCTTAGGCTCTTGCTTGCAAGCCATTGCTAGTTCTGGGATCACCCCTGCCCCGCCTCCCTAGTGAGTCATTGGGAGCCCCAAATGGGACTACAGAAGTAAAAGTGCCTCCCTCATCATAAGGGGAAACACAAGTCATTCAGGTCTGGGTTCAACCTGCTGATTAGTCACCATCCCAATGCCCACAGTGGAGAAATCTGAGGCTCAGAGAAGTGAGGGGTCCTCCCCAATATCCCACATGTAACAAAGACCAAACATGAAGTTCATTTCTGGCTATTGGATGGCAGGCTTCCTGGAGGAGGCATTACAACTGGGCCTCAATGGGTAGGTAGGGTTTATTAAGAGGGATTGAGAGTGGAATTAGGCTGAGTGAGGATGGTACTGGGTGGGCAGTACAGGGGGGACAGGATACCTGTGAGTGAGCCTTGAGGGGTAGATGTGTTTGGGTCTAGGGCTGGGCTTCCTTGGGTACAAATAGAAGTTGGGAGGAGGTGGGTGGACAGTTAGGGTGTAAGGCGAATGGGCTGGGGTCCCAGAGGGGGACATTGAGAACCAGACCAAGCAGACAATGCGCATGTTCTATGAGCGGCCTTCACACTGGTTTGAAAACACTTCAGAATTGGGGCGCACAAGAGCCCAAAGGACACTTAAAGCCGAAGCAGGACAGAGTTTCAGCTGTGATCCTTTGGGTCTCCTGGGACCCTCCAGACACCTGGGAATTCTACTCCCTCAACCACTGGCACTCACTTAACTTGTTTATATAAAGGGCTTCCCAGGAAGGTTTTATCTAAGAAAAAATTTTCTTAACCAAAAAATTTAAAAATCTAATAGTTGGGAAATCACTGGTTGTCCACCCTGTAGGCGGAGGAAGCCCCTGCGAGGGCAAAGCCTTGCCCAGTCACGCAGAGCCAGGCTGGACCCCAGAACCTCCATGGCCTTCAATCCAAATTTCCTTTCCTTGTTATCTCTGTCCTTTCTTGCCTCTTCTGCTCTCTTCACAGAATACTCCTCAAGCTCAATAAGCCAATTCTCAATTTTCCCCCCATGGTTCAGAGCATGAGTGTCCCTGGTGAGGTGAACTGAGCACTTTCCTCCAGGAGCAGATCCAAGGACGTGGGCATCCTCTGGGGTTCTGCAGGTGTGGCTGAGGGCTCCCTGGGCCCTGGAGCATAGAGGATGGGAATGGGGGGGCAGACACAGCCGGGCCCGGGCCTAACAGGCAGGACTCTTACCCAGAGACGTTGGCCATAGTGTTCCTAAACTTGCTTTTTGTCCGTGGGGTGGGGAGGGAGGGTGTCTTTATACTTACAGGCCGTGCTGGACATCACCCAAGAGGGGTGAACACCCATGGGAATCAGACTTCACAGACATCACCCCTGGCTCCCTTCCTCTATGTTACCAACAAATGACTGCACCTCTCTGAGTCTCAATTTCCAAATCTGCAAAATGGGGATAGACCCTTTTCCTCCCAGGGTTTCTGGGTTTTGGAAACAGAGGAAGGAGACAGGGTGGTAAAGAGAAGGAAAAGGAGGTGGAAAACTAGAAACATTCAAAGTACAACCCAATGTGGCATCGGCTGTAAAGTCCCACAGACCAGTGCTTGCCAGCCGGCCAACCACACACCGCTTACACAGCCTGTTCTGCTCTCAGTTTCCTTGCCTATGGAATGGGGACAGTAACAAGGGTTGTCTGAGGTCTGAACCAGATCACCTGGGAGAAGGAAGTGCTGGAGTCTGGACACAAGGCCCCCACAGGGTAAAAAGCCTCTGCCCTCCCCTCTGGCCCAGGCCCCAGGGCCCCCTCCCATCATCAGCTCCTTCTGCTCCAGCCGTCTCCACCAAAATGAACCTCACCGGGCAGGAGGACTCGGAGAATTAAAACACGCAATCAAACAGCTTCTTGACGGGAAATGCTTTGGAAATTTTCGGGTCCATTTACTTCTCAATCTAATTTTGTCCTCGGATGCACATTATGCGCGAGATGGGATCTCATGTGGTTTGCCCGGCGCTCCGCACACCAGCAGGAGGCAGCCAGCTTCTCGATTGCTGTTTGCATCGCTCCCCGCCTTTGAGCGACATAATGAGGGCACCCAGCAGGCTTCAGGGGTGCCCTGGGCCAGAAGGCTCAGCCTGGACACTGTGGCACCTACAGTGTCTTCCACCAACACTCCTAGAGCAGAGGGAGGGGGTGATCTCCGGGTCGCAGTCCCTCTACATTCGCAGCCAACTCCAGCCAGAGTTCACCCCCACAACTATCTCCCTCCCCCAATATACCAGCCCTCTGCTTCCACCCTCAATGCTCCCCCCCACCTCTGGATCAAGCCCAACCCCTTACTGCCCTCCATCCCTGCTGGAATAGTGTAGGATCTGGCCCCATTCCCACTCCAACCCTAAATGACGTGATTTCCCCCAATTGACCTCCAAGCCCAAGCAAATGTTTCTACCACACCTGGCAAACTCCACCAATGTCCCCTCCACTGGTAAACCTTGCCAGGTGCCCACCCTCCTCTGCCCACCCAATGTTATATCCCCTTAGTGCTCGCAGGACACCTGTGCCTGGCTCAACGCTATAGTGCTGTCAGTCTGCCTGGGGCAGCTGTCCATAGAAAGCACTGGACTGAACCCAGCCAGGGTAGGGGCCACGTCCTGTGTGTTTGTTTCCCTGTGGTGCCGGCACAATGCTTGGGCATAGAGGTGAGGCCAAGAAAATGTTTACTGGTTCATCATTTAGAAACTTTTTCCAAGTCATTCTTCTGGGTCCAGTCCTGTGTCAGGTGACATAGATTTTGTGCCTTTTGAAAATAAGAGGTTTCTCTTTGAGACTGACAGATACTTTCCATCTCCACCACTGGAGAAAAAGCCACCAGCCATATAGCCCAGAAGCTACACAGTTCTTGTCAAAAAAATGCCTCCCAGCTTCTCCCAGGACCCCCATAATCCCTCCATGCTTCTTTCTTCTCCTCTACTCTTCCCCAAGACAGTTGCAAGTGTGCAAAGATGGGGGACAGGTCATGTTTGTGGGATCTTCACCCGTGCACTCATAGTTGCAAGATGCGGCTAATCTCAGGGTCTCACAACAACAGGGTTTATTTACAAGGGGAGATTGGGAAAGAATTCCTAAGGTCACAAATGGCCTGCTGTCCTACCCCAGAGAGCGTCCAGTACCCAGCAGTCCAAACCAAAAGCTGCTCGTGCAAGATGGCGTTGTCCCTCCGATGTGAGCCTGGAACTGGTACACATTGGGCTGCAGTGGACCAGGATCCATCTGGGTAGTCATAGTACGACCTCAGCAGCACCTCTCCTGAAGCTGAAGCCTGTCTCCTCCTGCAGCTTCTTCCAAGCCCTTGCAGCCAGGACACAGACGCCTTCCTGGCTCCACCACGCAGGCACTTGTGTGAGTTGTTCATTTGGAAACTCATGACACAAAGAAGTGGGTGCCCAAGGAGTCCCTCTGCTGATGCGGAAGTTCTAGTGGTGGCATCCAGTGTCCAGTGACAAGATGTGGCATCTCCATGGGAACAGTTCTACAGTGTGTTTCAGGTGCGGCTCGGGTGTGATTTTTGGCTGTGAAGTCACTGAGCCTGGTTCAGTCGCCCTTTTTTCATCCTCATAGCATCTAGAAAAGCCCTTTTCCACTTAAGCATCTAGAGAGAAGTCTGTTATCACAACCAAGAGTTGTGACTGCTGCAGGCTGGAAGATGGAGAACATTCATGCTCTGCTTTGCCTCACAGGTCACCTCTTCCGATACATTTCCATGGCTTCTTTCTCTGGCCACCCTTGTTGGCTGGAGTCCCTTTCTAGATCTCTTCTTCTCTCGATCCTTCTCATCTCCACATCTTCGCTGGGTGACCCATTCCATGCTCATGGAGATGAGTCCTCAGCCTGTACCCTCCCCCATTGCTTTCTGGGTGTTTCCACCCGGGCATCACAAAGTCCAAGCACCCAAACCATCTCCTCTTCCTGATGGCTGTGTTTCAGCTGGTAGGTCCTCTATCCACCCTAAGCTCCAACCAGGCATTACCCTCTGACTTCTGCATTTCTCCTATCCCCAAAATTTGACTAGCATCAATTCTATTCCCAATTTTTCCCACCATCCTCTTCCTCACTACCTCTACCCAGGCCTTCACCCTTCCTCTCCTGAACTCTTACAACCACCTGCAATGGGTTAAGTCTTCTTGCTGAGTCTCATCATTGCACTGACCTTCTAGCAAGACCCCAGAGAGATTTCTTTGAAGATGCAATTCCCCACTTAAAGTCTTTCAAGGTTCCCCAGCTGGAGGCCATGATCCTAGGTTCTTGTGAGCCTCCACCTCTGACTCCCCCCTGCTTCTCACCTGCAGCTTCCTGCACTTCCTTACTCACTTATGCTGTCTTTGACTTTATCATGTTGCTCCCTCTGCCCAGAATGCCCTTCCTCATCTGCCCTCCCATATTGGTTAATTCCCATTCATTCCTATCAACTTAAATGTTACCTCCTGCAAGAAGCCTTCCTTGCTTACTACCTATACAGTGTCAGAAGGTGGTGGAGGGGGTTGAGCACAGCGCTGTGAGGCTGTCCAAGGCCTTTGTTGCGTGAGTTCAATCCCCGGCCTGCTGGGGAGTAACCCACATGGCGCAGCAGACCTCTCCTGTCTCACCCGCTGCTCCCCTCAGCAGTATATTTCGGTACATCTGCCTGCTCTGCTCCCTGCTTTCTTTGGTGAATCTTCTCACACCCCCACGAAGGCATAGGTGGCCCTCCCCTTGCTCCTGTGGCATCTACCATATGCTTTTCCTTATTGTAGTTATCCTTTAAAGAGCATTTATTGAACACTTTTGACAGGGCAGGAAACTTAATAAGAATCTTACTTGCATTATCTCATTTAACCTCCTGACAACCCTTTGAGGGGAATGTTATTCTCATTTTCAGATGAGGAAATCAAGGGTCAGAAAATTGAAAAGACCTTCCCAAGATTAACAGCTACGCAGTGGTGGGTCTAGAATTGAAACCCAGGGCTGGCTAACTCCACATCCAAAATCTCTAACAGGGTTGCTATTGCTTCCGCCAGAGGAAGCAGCCCTCTGCATCTGTCCGGTGGCATCACCCTGGCTATGTGCTTCACCTTGCTGAGCCTGTTTGCTCTTCTGTAAAATGGGATCAAGTCTCTCCCTACCACTCTCCCCAAGGAGAGGAGGAGGATGTGTAAAATCACTAAGTAAAATATAAAGGGAGGTGCATATTCAAGAAGGTGTTAGCATACTTATGGAATGTTTTTTCACTGAACAAGTTCGTTGCTCACCTTAGAATCAAAGGCCTGCCATCTGCTCCTTCCCTTAAAGCGGAAAGGGCTCCCACTTCCCTACCCAGGTCAGGTTGCCCCTGGGATTTTTAAAGTCACCATCCAGCTGTCCCTATCCCCCCTCCCAAAACACAATTGTGACAGTCAAGCAAAGAAAGGAGAGAGGGGGTAAAAATCCATAAAGGCCGGCAAAGCGGCGGCTGGTGGAATTCTCCAGCTCCTGACCACCAGTTAGTGACGTCAGGATTTATAACTGTATTAAATGGTGTGACAGGCAGCCTTGATATATCAGTTCCCCCTTCTTCCCAAATCACAGACAATAAAAGCTTTGGCAGTGAAAGTCATTCATCATCATAAAGACCTGAGACATCCCAGTCATCAATTTCACTCACATCCTTAATACACTGGAGAGAGTGCAGGAGTTGAGCACCTCGAAAAGGGGGGGAGGGAAAAACATGAAGGAAGATTGAACAGGAATAATTACAAAGGTCAAAGAAGGGATTCCTCCAGGGGGTGCCATGGGCAGTGTCGGCCCCTGCCAGAGGTGTGCTCAGGCCACAGGGAAACTGGACAGTTGCAGGGCATGCTCCAGGGCAGCCAGAAGCCCAGCCCTTAGGCCAGACATGGCAGCCTAGGGTAGGAGCCAGCTGGCAGAGGTCAGCAGAGGGAGGATGGGGTGCTCTACCCTGGGCTCCATGTCCCCAGGCTGGGTTCTATGGGAATCTTTTATTCCATCAGTCTAATTAGTACTAAAGAGATTTAAAGATAATAATAAAACCACAGGAATCTTTTCATAATCTCCCTTCCTGTTGGCACAGATGGCTGTGTGTGCCAGCTGTGGTCTTCTTTTGGGCAACACCTTTTGAGCAACTATCCAGGACTGACAAGACCATAATACTGCCAGGCCACCTGGGAAAATTCTCAGCCCAGAGCTCCTGAGTACCCGCTCCCATTCCTGCCCTTCCCCTGGACACTCTGGACATCACCCTCCCTTCCCAATCCAGCTGCCTTGACCATACTGAAAGCCAGGGATCCCAGAGAGCAGACACACCCAGGCCCCCAGCTCACTGGATAAACCCTCACACCCCAGGCTGCCCTCAGGGTGAGGAGCAGGACAGCCAGGCACAGCCTGAGCCCCTCCCACCGGCCGTCCCACCACAGTCTCCCTACCAGCCCCCCTCCCTCCCCCCTCCCCCAGCCTGCCCAAACACCTGCCCAAGCATCTCTTGCCACCTGACTATTGCTTGGCATCCTTTCTCCTCTCAGGTGGGCAGGGCAATAAAGAGTAAAAAGGGGGAAATGACTGGGTGTGACGTGAAGAGCTAGGGACGCTGACAGACTTGTTCCTGGAGAGAAGCAGGACTTAGTGGCATGGTCCATCCCCAGGCACTTGACTAGGGAGAGTAAAAAAGTTCATTGAAGGAAAACAGTGACAATTATTTTTCTTCTGCTTTCTTTTCTAAAGACAAAACAACTAAAGGGAGCTTGGTTCTGGGGAAGGGGGCAGTTGCTGGAAGTGCTGTGACCCCCCGCCCCCGACAACAACCAGTGAGGGGAGAGGATAGTGGATTGCAAAGGCTGAGAACTCTGGGGTTACCAGGGTACCTCCTAGTACCCTGGCCCACGTAGGAACATCCTCAGAAAGATGTAACAAGGATACCTGTTTGTCCATCTGATCAACAAACCTTCACTGAAAGCCTACTGTATGTGGGCCTAGCTAGGCTGTGAGGTCTAGCTGGGGTGCAGGCCGACTTAACTGAGTGCCAATTGTTGACCAGTCAGTCAACCCTATGCCCTTCAGCCAAATTCCACTAAAGATGAAAACAAGTCAAGTGAAACAACCCCCCACCCCACCCCAGTGTGGCTCTGACCCACGCATTGGCTTTGCTTGTGGTCTGTTCTCCAATTCAGGTTCTGCCTGACTCACACCCAATATCCTCTGGTCAGATATCCTGTCTGCCACTCACAGGCAGGGTTGGTGAGAAGCTATGTGGCACAGAGGTCAGAAAGAATGCCACCTTGACAGGTTGATTTTAAGACATCTGCCATCCAGGGCCTGAGTGGTGGCACAGGAGTGAAAGACAGCACTATCAAGCTATTGTCAGCCACTGCAGCACGAGTTCGATCTCCAGCCAGCCGGGGAGCAACCCACATGGCACAGCAGTTCTCTCCTGCCTCGCCCCCTGCTCCCCTCAGCAGTGTATTTCAGTAGAGAGGCCTGTTCTGCTCCCCACTCTCTCTGGTGAATCCTCTCACCCCCTGCAACTCTGGCTTACACCCCAGTTCTTGTATGCATAAATAAATAAATCTTTGGGAAAAAAAAAAAGACTTCTGCCATCCAGAAGTGTAAGATAATGAAGTGCAGTTTTAAGTCACAGAGTTTGTGGTAATTTGTTACAGCAACAACTGGAAACTAATACAAGAGGCTAATGGAATATCCAAAACAGGTTGCCAGCAGGCCTGCTCCATGCTGAACAGATCCCTGGAGAGCTCTTCCACCATCCCCTTGCAGCAGAGGCCCCCTAAACTTGGCTCAGGCTGTTTTCCTGAGCTCCACATTTTTAAAACAGCACTCACGTAGCCCATATTGTGTTCCTGGCAGGGTTTTCAGTGTTTTTGAAATATCAATTCATTTCATCGACATGTGTGATCAATCCCCATTTTATAGATGAGGAAACTGAGGCTCACACACATGCACACAGCTGGACAACTGAGGCCATCAATTCATCAGTGGCGGGTGTAAGAATCTAAAGACAAGTAATCTAGCTCCAGACTGTACAAGAGGCTTTAAAGTTTGATCTGTTTCCCAGACCCCAGTGGCCACCAGTCTACCTAAGCTGCAGCTGAGTGGGAGAAAACTCTGCTTGAATATCTCTGCTGACACGTAGCTTACTAGCACCCGAAGCAGTACAGTACACGGTTAAGAGAAAACCAGCTCTGTACTTACTGCTGTGCGAACTCAGGGCAGTTTCTTTAACTGTTAGTTGGGACAAAAATAGTACCTATGTTTCATTGAGTAAAGGATGAAATGAACCAAGACACATAACAAATGCTCAATAAACATTTGCAATCATTGTTATTATCTCCGGAAGCAGTCTATTTCATTTTCAGAGAGCTCAAACTGTTAAAAAGTTCTGTGTGCTCAGCTAAAGCTGGCTTCCCTGCGGCTTCCCTGCATGAGCTCCTAGCAGCCACACCTCCACCCCACAGCTCTGAGCACAGCCAGGCCCCAAGTCAGCTGATGCTATACCAGCAGCCCTGAGCCTCTGGTGGATGATGAGGTTCCATGCCCTCTGCCCTGCCTGGGCCATGTTCCCTGATGCAGGTACACCCCTGAGCCCTAGGAGGTGAACTGAGTCTGCCACATTGCTCAAGAAAACTTCATGATGGATCATCTGGAACATTAGAGAAGAGGGAAGTTTGGTACCAAACATGTTGGGTGTCCCCACAACATGAATTACAAATTAAAAAACCGAATGCCAGTAAACCCATTTGGAGGGAAAAATGATGTGCAGGGGCCTCCCTGGTGGTGCAAGGTGTTGAGTCTCAGCACTATGAAGCTATCAGGAGCACGAGTTTGATCCCCAGCCAGGGAGCAACACACATGGCGCAGCAGACCTCTCCTGTCTCGCCCTCTGCTCCCCTCAGCAGTGCACTTCAGACAGTCTGCCTGTTCTGTTCCCCACTCTGTCTCTGGTGAATCCTCGCACACAACCCTCCCCCCACCAGCTCTGGCCTACACCCCAGCTCTTGTGTACATAAATAAATAAATCTTTTAAAAAAGAAAAAGAAAAAATGATGTGTGTATAACATGGTGACTGCTTTCTATGCACTGGGACAGCATTAGAAAGACAACTCACCAAACCATCAACTCTGACAACACCAGCAGCAGTGGTCAGAAGCAGGCAAGGCGGCACTGCCATGTGTCGCTGCACACACTCATGTGCCATTTGCCTGGATTCTACAATAAGCATGTATTACTTTGGGATTAAAAAGTCATGAAGGGAGAGAGAGGGGTCAAAACAGGCGCGGGAAGAGCATAAGGGACAGTGAAGATGGGTCACGGAGGCTGTGGTGGTGGGAGAATTACAGGGACAGCACCTGAGAGGAGAAATCAAATACTGTCCAAAAATGAACAACGATGTAAGAAAATAAATCAATTAATAAACAAAAAAAAGTTAAATGAAAAATACTTTTAAAAAGTCATTATGAAAGGGTGGTTTGTGAGACTAATCCAAGCTTCAGAGCAGAGAAACCAAGAGTGCGTGGCTCCCCCCAGCCCAGCTTAGAGGGGGCCTCCTCCACAAAACACTCCCCAAACCCCGCAGTGAGAGAGACACAATCATCTTTCCTTCATGCCCTCAAAAGCGCTTGGCTTCCCCCATGGTGTTTAGCTTCCTTTGTCTTTTTTGCTTTGTTTTCCTGGTACGTGTATCCACATTTGCCTTTCCCATCAGATGATGAATATGTTGAAGACAGGACTCTACAAACCTCAAGACCCGGCCAAGGCTGAGGCCTGACCCCAAGGAGGAGCTGGGTTTCCATGGAGAGATGAGTGAGTGAGTGAATGAGCTCATGAATGAGGAATGGTGGCATTCTGCAAATTGCACTACAGTTTGGTGTGTTTTCTCCTCCAGTTAATGGTAAGGCAGTGGAGATCTCTGAACAGGAGAACAAGCTAATGAAATCGCTATTTTAGGAAGATGGATCACAGCAGGGTGGGCTGGGAAGCTGGAGACCCAGGGACCTGCTCGAAGGCTATTTGGAAAGGTCGGCTTCCAAGCTGCCCGCAAGTGTAAAAATCTATGAGTGCATTACCAGGACGCCATCCAGCTTTGTTTATTTTTATCCTACAAAATACAAGGTCAGAGACAACTGGAGTACTTTCTGCTGAAATTATTTTTTTTAATTGACACTGCACTTTACACAAACATTAATTCATTTATTCAACAAACAGTTCTTGGGAACACTGTGCTAACTAGAAAGCAAATCATATTTCCCTTTGATGTGCATGTTAATGACAGAGATGCTTGAATTTCATTTTGGCTTTAAAGTGAGCAGACCTCTGGTTTCTGTGAACCTCTGAGTGTCCTTCTGAACACTAAGATGCCAAAAACCTGGGTTTCTACAGAATCTGTAACTGTGAGTTACAGATTATTTCACAATCCCAAAACAGTTCAACCCCTAATCGGATTCACCTTGACTCTCTGGAATACAAATAGTCTTGTATCTCTGGGGAAAGTTGTGAACAGCTTTAATCCTGAATATTGAGTTTTCTCTCTGGATGTGGTCCCCTAAAGCAGGCCCACAACATTTTAGGTTGGAGAGAGTCTGAAGTCACTGCAGGGGATGAAATGTGACACGGGTGCACAGTTGGAAGAATTCGGCAGTCCCCTGTCCCCTCTGCTGGGCTTACACACTGGGCAGTGTTTGCAGGGAGAATAGTATGAGCAAAGGCCTGGAGTCAGAGACAGGCAAGTCAGCCTGTGAGCAGCTCTTCCTGGCTGCTGGGCAGGGATGAGAGGAAGTGGAGACAGGAGGGTTGGGCTAGAGGAAGGCCAAAAACTCAAAAGCCCACAGGAGGCAGCAGGAAGGTCACTGGGAAAGGCTGCCCCGTGGAGTCTGGCACTGCCTCATCTACAGGGGACAACCAGTTCTCAACTCTACCCGAGGGTGGCCACATGGGAATGTGGACCTAAGGTGGATAGACTTCCCAGTATTCAAGAGAAGTCACACATTTTCATTCTTATGTTAAATCTCCTGGAAACCACCCCAATGCCCATCAACTGACAGATGGATAGAGAAGATGTGGCATGCATATATAGACATATATATGTGTGTGCGTGTGTATATGTGTGTGTATATATATATACACACATAGTATATGTTCATATCTATATGTATATATATGAACAGTATTTAGCTATATAAAAAAGATGAAGCCCTGCCATTTGCAACAATATGGAGGAACCTAGGACCATATGATTTCTCTACATATGGTATGTAGCAAAAACAAACAAACAGATGAAGTAAATAACACAAAAGCCAACTTTTGGACTCTAAGACCAATTAGTGGTTATCAGAAGGGAAGGGGGCAGGGCATGGGTAAATCAGGAAAAAGGAAACAGTGGTTTTGTGGACAGACTTGGACTTCCAGAGGTGAATTTAATGCAGAATATACACATGCTGATTCTCAACCATGAACACAGTAACTTAATGTAATGTTGTAGTGCAATGTTACTTCAATCAAAAATTAATTTAAAAAATCTCCTGGATTTTTTGGTGGTGATACATTGACAATGTTCAAAAAAATTGTTAATGTAAGTGATAGTCATTAAAAAGTCGTCTTCCCACACCAGTTCATAGTCCCTGCTTAAATACAGTCGTTAAGTTCCTGAGCCCCATCCCAAAATTTCTTTATGCATGTTTGTAGAATGCAAGTATGCACTCCAATGTCCCTCCCTTCTTTATACAGAGGGGAGCATTTTGCACACTCTTCTTGCTGCTTTTTTTTTTTTTTTTTTAGATTTATTTATTTATTTATACAAGCACTGGGTACAGTCAGAAGCACGGGAGGGTGAGAGAATTCACCAGAGCCAGAGCGGGGAGCAGAGCAGGCAGAAGGACCGAAGTACACTGCTGAGGGGAGCAGCGGGCGGCAGGAGAGGTCTGCACACCATGTGGGACCCTCCTCCGGTGGCCGGGGAGCAGCCGGGGATCGAACTGGTGCTGCAGAGGCTGCGGGCAGCTTTGCAACCCAGTGCTCAACCGCTGCGCCACTCTTGCTTCTTTTTTTTTTAAAGATTTATTTATGCATACAAGAGCTGGGGTATAGGCCAGAGTTGTGAGACGTGTCACCAGAGACAGAGTGGGGAGCAGAACAGGTGGATCTATTGAAATACATTGCTGAAATACACTGCTAGGATGTCTTTTAGTCCACATAATGGCAGCAGGTCACAGAAGCCAGTCGCTAGGTGAATCCCAGTTCCACCTCAAGGTTACCTCCCCTTTCTGGACTTGTCCCCCCAGCAGTGAAATGAGCCTTTGGACCACACGCCCCTCATACCCAGCCAGCTGTGGTCAGCATGTTTGCTCTGAGGCAGGCTGGGAAGTGCCAACCCTGGATCCCGCACCCATCGGGGTCCCCTCCCACAGGGGTCTGCACACACTGCAACACTCCCCTGTGGTTCTCCAACCCTGTCCCCACACGGTCTCATTATAGCTTGTAATAGCCAAGGAAGGCAAGCAGGGCAGGAGTCGTCATCCCCATTTCATAGACTGGGAAACTGAGGCTAAGAGGAGAGTCTATTCACCTAAGGACCGTATGGAAGCAGAGTTGAGGCTTCAACCCATTCCCCTGACTCCTGGCCGAGTGCTCTTTCCTCCAGTGCTCAAATGATAAAGGGAGAAGAGGGTAGACTTTCTTTACTTCAAGGACGAAGTTTGGGGTAGTGAGACCCCAAACATTAAGCCTGAGGGCTACAGCAAACCAAAGCTGGTAGTCTCCGGGACTTGGCAGCCATTCTGTCTGTCTTTGTGGGTGTTCACCCGCTGCCCCATGGCATAGTCTCAGAGGGGACAGTAATAGGAGGAGCCTTAGACAATGGTCTGGGTCATCTACTAGGTCAGAATTTCCCAAGCTTGTTTGACCAGAAGACTCCCTTAGCCTCCTCCTGACATTCCAACCTGCTGATGCAAAGAGATGGTCCTCGGGGAGGCACCCGTAAGGATACATGCGGCCCCATTCCTTTGTTCTCCCAGGCAAAGGGTCAGGTGGGCACAGCAGGGGGCCGGGCAGCTGGGGCCTTCTCCGGCACCCACCCACTGTCCTCTCAGGCAGGTAGGCATCATAGCCGCCCCAACAGCAGGCCCGTGGCCCAAGGACACATCTGCAGATAATTAGTCCCAATCAGGAAAGGCCCAAAGTGCTGACAATGCAGGAGTGGCCGGCCATGTCACTGGTTTGCAAATGGTGAGCGGTTTCTGAACCGTGGCCCTGGTTGATAGAGCAGGGTTTTAACTTAATATTTAATGTGGCATATAAACGAGGGAGAGATATCGACTCGTTCGCTAATGAGATCTTTCCTGGGCAGCCCAGAGTGAGGGCCGGGATGGAGCATTGAGGCCCCAGGCTGGCACAGCTGGCTGGAACCCTGAGCTGGAACCCTGGGCTGGACTCACGCTCTGGCTGAGCATCTACTACACTCTGGGTTTTGTAGGGAGGGGAGAAAATAAGGAGGAGGGAAGAGTCAAGCTTCTGAATTCTGAATTCCTGAAGAATTCACAACTGTGTCAACACATCGTGAGCACAAGTGGAATTAAATTAATGCCCATAGTGACATGGAAGTTCACCCCAACAACTCTCTGGGAACATTCCCTCAAGGTGTTCTCACAATTCTGGGGCGGGGGGTGGGGGTAGGGTTGGCTACTCCTTCCTAGAGGGTGTCTGAAATTTTGTGGGACTTTTTACATGAATGAGGAGTATTATTGGCTTCTCACACAACAAAGACTTTTCCTCCATGCTGCACAATTGCCATCTCCTGCCCAACATTCATGTAGGTGAAAAATCTGTTTATAATTATTTGAATCTAGAACTGAACTTCATTTACATGTAAATGTGAACTTGCAATTTCCTTGAATTTCTAGGAATGTAACTACCATGTAAATCGAGCAAAGCCCGTACTTTGTTTTACTTGGCGCTCTGCCAAGAGCTCCTCACTATTTGTAAAACCACGCTGGCGGCGTGATCCCTGAGCCCACACTCCTGCACGAGTCCGTGGTCAGGGCTCTTCCACTCGTGGTGGTTCTGAGCATGGGGTGATGCTGAGCTGACTCCTTCAGCATGTCTTGCAGTGTAGACATGCAGAGTATGGTCGAAGTACACAGTATTTAACTATACAGAATTTTGTTTTCATTTCTTAATCTCATATTATTTGAAATTAAACATGGTAGACTAAATTTTTTATGAGCTTAACTTCAGGAGAATAAGGGAGCACTGTAAATATTTGCTATTTCAAGGGGACACTGGGCAGGAATGCGCAGAGAACCCCAGCTCTGGCACAGCACTGTGATGCCCCATAAAGCAGGGGAAATAGTGGGTTTTCCACTGATTCCTCACATACCAGCATCTGACCTGCATAAGTGCATCTGTGTCTCTGAGTGTGTCACCTTTATATTTTTACCAAATAGAATCACACTTAACATATTATCCTTTAAATTGTTTACTTGAAAATATGTCTGGGACATTTATTCAAGTCAACGCAGATGGCTCTACTTCATTCTTTTTACTAGTTGCATAGTATTCTGTGGTGTGAAAGAGCATTAATTTATTTAATCTCTCTTATTGGTAGACACTGTGTTATTTCCACTTGTTTGCCATTATAAATAATTCTGTAGTAATTATACAGATACAGTATCACTGTACACCTCTGTGAATATATCTGTGATATAAAGTTCTAAAAGTACATATAAATGTCCTTATATAGTAGCTATGTACATTTAAAATTTTGACAAAATTTTAAATACAATATTTTTTGGTACAATAAACCCATAGCAGTTTATGAAAGTATGTTTGCATTCCCTCTCTAACACTGGATCTCAATAAACATTTCAATCTTTGATAGCTAATGGCTTTCTTTTTAGTGATTTCTTTGCATCGTTGTTTTATTATGCAGTTTTAAAATTCCTTTCCAGGTAGACTTGTAAGGTACACGAGAGCACAGTTAAATGGGGGCAGTGGGGCCCTGTCTTGAGGGGTTTCTGCCATGGAGACCCCACATCCCATGACCCTGTGGGAATATGGCCCAATGTGGTGAGATCTTCTGATTTTTCAAGGGAAAGCAAAAATCCAGATTTTTATTTCTCAAAGTTTGCCTCACATTTTTTCTTAAATCCTTTGTGACCTGACTAACCCTCTCTGTGGACTAAATTAACCTGTGGCCACCTGTCTACCAGTCCAGTGGACAAGTCTCAGAAGTACAAGCAAGGCCTCAATATTGACTGGCTTCTTTCCCATCTGTACAGACTGGGGTATAGATGGCAGACTGCAGCTCATCCTGTGATGTGCCTGTACCTAGCCTCCTATGAATCTCAATCCTAACAACAAACTTTGCAGAGCAGTCACCTTGGGGAACTCATTTGATCCTCACCAAGACAAGTGAGACCAGGACCATAGTACAGATGGAAAAACCAAGGTTCACAGAGGGGTCCAGAGTCAGACATAAAGGACATGGCAGCATTGGGATTAGTCCTCAGATGATGTGTATGGCAGAGTAGCTGACTACGAGGGTCCAGACATTTAAGTTTAACTTAGCTGCTCATCAGCTGTGATCTCAGACCAGTTACTTAATTGCCCAAGCCTTAGTTTCCTTATTTATGAAATAGAAATGATAGTAGAGTACTCATCTCCCAGAGATGCTCTGAGGGTAAAACTAACTTACTAGCAGAGTAACCACTGGATAAAGGGACAGTTACTATTATTATTAACTAGCCCAGGCTTCCTTCCATTTCACCACCCTGACTCATTAATTATTTGCAGTTCCTTGAAAAGAATAACAACCCCAGGGTCTTGGAGACTAAGGGTCAGCTCAAGTCTCCCTTACCTTTCATATGGGGCAAACCACTACCACTCTCTGAAACTCATTTTTTACATCTGTAAAATGGGGGCAGGGGGAGCCATCAGAGGTATTGTCATAGGACCTCAGGATAATGGGGGGAGGACCTCAGGGACATCTGCTCACACTGACCAAGGCTTGCTGGCCCCCATGACTGGCCCATGGTGACACCTCCATCTGCAGTCTCAGCTGCCTGACCAGGCTCTTGCCGCATCATAGATGGTGGGGGGACGAAGAACTCTTGCCACTGGACTGACCTCCACATGGTGTTGGGGTCTGCAAATAGGCCCCGACTGCATCTGCTTCTGCTTCAGTCTCAGAGCTAGGCCTCTCTGCTGGGGCTTATGTGACACAGGACTATCCATTCCCCTCCCCAAAGTTCTCATCCAAGTCCAGGGCCTAGTTTCCCTGCTTCAGCCACAGTCTTCCTGCACTTGTAAGAGCCCTTGCTCTGTCACAATTTGTTGTGTCCAGGTTCTGGCCTAGCGCTGCCACCCAGGACCCCTCTCTCTGCACAGACTGCCTCCTGCCTTCCAGGCTGGACAACCTCCCAGAGTCTGTCTCTCCAGTTTCTCCCATTGCTACTAGCCCCTGCCTGTGTAACCTCTTCTGCAGCATTGGCCCAGTGGTGACCAGCCACCATGAAAAGGCCATGGGAGGAATAACATTGACATGTGTTGGCTACCTGCTGTGTGCTAGAGGAGCACCTAAGCACCTTGTATGTATTAACACATTAATCCCCACAACACTATGGGGGAGGGGCTATCATTAGCCCCGTTTTACAGATCAGAAAACCACAGCCCAGAAAGCATATATAACTAGCTCAAGATTATACAGCTAGTCAATGGCAAGCTCCAACCCAGCAGTGTACCTCCCAGATCCAAATTCTTCATCTGAATACTGACAGCTAAAGAGGCTAGTTGTAGGCCTTCCAGAAAGCCAGCTATTTCACATACACCAAGAACCTTCTGGCCTAAACCTCCTGCCCTTTGTGACTCAACCTTTGCTGAAAATCTGAAATGCCAATGACAACATGCCTGAAGTTACACTCTTCCTTGAAGATGGCACCGACCAGGGACTATGCTTTCCAAAGAAGGATACATCTCAGACCTTTGAACCCTTATTCACAAGGGACTCCCAGATCACCCAGGCCCCCCTCTCAGGAATATTTCCTATCAGCCCTCCTAGTCCACAGTCCTTTTGACTTTTGCTCTTTCCTTGTTTTATCAGAGCAATATGCAGCTACATCTCATCACAGACACTACTCCTGGCCCCAGCAGTCTGGTCTGACCTGTTCTAAGACCTCATAATCTCATTAAAACAAAAATGACCAGCACAAATCCAAAGGCACTAAGCCATTCTTCCCACCACACATGATTCTCATTCTCTCATTCTCTCTCTCTCTCTTTCTCTCTCCCCACCCCCCAACCCTGTACTCATCCTTCATACCCTACGTGCCCTCACCTGTCACAATGGGGTAGGACTGAGGCCCAGGCACGCTGCTCCCAATGTCAGCGGGGGTGGGGCTGGTCAGGTTGGCCTTCATGTCGTCCAGTCCTCCAGCGAGTGAGGCCATGGCTGAATACTCAGTGGTCTGAAAGAGGAAACAAAGCAGAGATGGCTCAGTGTGGAGATGCCAAAGTACCCCAGCCAAATGCCATGGCCATTTCTAGCTCAGTCATGTAGCTGGGCTTGCCCATGCCAGCACCGAGGCCCACAGGGATTCACAATCCCCCCATGTTGAGAGGGCAGATTCAGCTCAACAGATCAGACAGGCATATAAAATCTAAGAGATGGGCAGGATTCATTGCAACTTCACAAGAATTCAAATCTGGCTTCTTCATGGCCCACAGGCTCCCCTCGCCCAGCCCCATGGCCAGCGAGAGCCATCTGCCTGAATGCAAGGAGGGAGACATCAGTAATGCAAGGCAGAAATAGGAGTCTCCTGGCCAAGAGGATGGAAAGCAAGGTTTATGATTTCTTGCTCTTAAATCACAGAAGTGCAATCACAGAAACAAGGAACTGGGGACATTCTCCAGTCCAAAACCTCATCACAGATGAGTAAACTGAAGCCTGAGGGGAGGAAGGCTTTGCCCATGGCCAAAGGGTAGAATCCCAGTTCGAGGGATGGTTCACCATAAACTCTCACCCAAAATCCCATGCGTCAAACCAACTAAGCTGCAGCTTGGCTGGTGGTTTTAAATTCTGGAAGTATGTAAACACCTGTATGCTGCACGCTATGCGGTGCATATATATGGACTTCACCAAGTGCACGCCAACTGTGTGCACTTGGCCATGAGTCACCCTCCTTCCAGTCATTTCATGAAATCAGAGTCTGCAATGAGTCATTTCTGCAGCATCCAAGCCACTGTCAGATGGGTCTTACCATAAAGGACTAAATTATAAGTGTGCGTGACAGGTTCCATCTTCCCACCCAACCCCCAGGCCTATTTGCAGGTAAAGAAAACATTTGCAAATGCCTAAGGCAAAGGATTTGGTGGTGCGTGCCAACCACATGTGGGGAGTTCCCTCCAGGACCCTGACATTGCTGACGGAGAGCACATCACTAGTCACTATTAGGATCACGTCCTTGGCAGACAGAGGCAGGGAAGCAAGTCTTCTGAAAGGAGTTGCTGGCACCATGGGCAAGATGATAAGGACTGGGCTACTGGGGGAAACAGAAGGGACCGCTGGGCAAGTAGCAGGCAGAAGGCACTCGGGCTCAGGCACATTCCTAGTCATCTTTTCCACAAATGAGTGAGAAGAAACCTCCTGGTCAGCTCAAATGCCAACCAGGTGGGTGACAGCAGAGTACAGAAGGCACTGCAGGGCCAAGCGTGCTGAGATGGAGCCTCACTGAGCACAGTTGTCCAGAGTCCCCAGGCTCCTCAATGATCTCCAGCAGAGGCTGATTCTGAAACATTCAAAGAAGGACACAGGCCCAAAGCTAGCCCGGGTGCTCCAAAGAGAGAAGGACAAGACGGGGACAACACCTCCCCGACATCGGGAACCACTAAAAAGCTATAGTAATGAAGACAGTGTGGGATTGGCACCGGCACAGATAAATAGACCAATGAAATAGAATCGGGTCCAGAAACTGATCCATGCATGTATGGAATCTTGATATATGAGAGAGGCGAGGTACAAATCAGCAGAGAAGGATGAGTTCTAATAAACAGTGCAGGGTAACCCATTATCCATTCAGAAACCAGGAGGAAAAAAGAAATTGGATCTTTACTTTACACCAGACACAAAAATCAATTCCAGGTGGATTAGAGACCTAAATGTGAAAGGCAAAGGCATCTAATGTGGCTGGCTCTAGGTCCAACCAACAATCCTTGGGAACAAGTCTGCTCTTCATGGAATGAAAACAAGTAGCCCTGAGATGCTCTCATAAGGTTTTCAATCACTGTGACGACAGTAGTGGGCCATGGTCATTCAGCAGGCCTGCTCCAGTGCTGCCTCCTCCAGGAAGTCCTCCCTGACTGCCATTTCTCTGGGGCAGGAATTCCACCTTTGTTTTGTTTCCCTTGCCAAGTGGTGCCAGGTAATAAAAACCATAATCTTTATGACCATGTCAAAAACTCACATTTATCGACCACTTACTCTGTGTCAGGAACTTTACCTGTATCATCCCATTTAATCCTCCCAATTACTCCATGAAGTCCATTTTATGTTATCCCCATTTTACAGATGAAGAAACAGAGACTTCTATTGCAAAAAATTAAGAAGTAACTTGCTTAAGGATACATGGTTCCTATGCACCAGGGTCAGGATTCAAACCTGGGTCCATATGACTCCAGAAAGAAGTCTTGACAACTGCCATAATGATTTTTATGTTGGTATGTCCTGACACTTTAACAGATACGAAATCAATTTGGTAGCCCCAATATTTTTAAAAATGAAATTAGAATGGCTAGAACAGAAAATATCCAAAAGTCTCACAGTAGAAAGTGTAAGTCCTGCTTTGTGACTGTTTCACCTGTAACAGTGGATATGTATGTACTAACTGGAGATGAAAATATATTTCTTGCTATAGGTCATGACCAGCATGGTCTTCATTCTGTGCAGCAGGGAGTTGCTGGGAAAAGGTCACTATCTAGACTTTATCCTTTGTAGAATGGGACTTGGTCATGGCATTTGCCTCCTTACTTGCTAAGAATGAGTTTGGAAGTAAAGCTCACCAGAAACAGCTACTTTTGTGCATTGCTATGTGCAAAGATAGGAGGTCAAAACACCTCTGGTATCTTCTGAACTGGGGCGCCCAGGGGTCGGGACAGTGGCTCCTTTTTGTTCTGAACTGCCCTAGTGGAGGCCTGAGCACCATAGGTATTTAATTGAGCCTCTTTTGGGTGGAGGTGGCATATGGACATCTGACATGCTCTTTGCCCTTCATCCACAAGCCCCAAGGGAAAAAATGTCTGGTCCCAGAAGCTCATCCAGGAGGGACAATAACACAAAGCCCTTAATATACATGGGTGGGAAGTAGTCAGGAAAGTTTTCATAGGACAGATGTATTTAACTTGGGTCTGAGCAATCCCTGAATCCCAAGGCTGACAAGAGCTGAAGGAGAGTTTAGAGGTATGAGGGCAGGAGTGAATCAGAAACAGAGCCAATATCTGCAATAGATGAAAGAGATAAAGAGGGGAAGAAAGACCAGCTGGAATCTGACCACAGAGAATTTGCACAATGAACGTGGGTGAACAAATGAGCAAGTGCCCCTTAGGAAGGCTGGACAGCAGCTCAGCCAAGAATCAGCATCTTGGGCCCTCTCCACCCCACTGCCAGGACTGTCCCCTTCTTGGACTCCAGGCTGGGCAGCTGGGTTTGCCAGAGAAAGCCTCTATTTCATCCAAGAAAGTAGAACAAACCTGGATTTAAGGAAATTTAAGAGTGCCAACAGGGATGTCCTCCTCTTAACTTCTTTAACGAGCAGATGGAAGAGCCTTTTTGCCATTTGATTTTTAGTCACTAAATTTGGCCTCAGTTTGTCCAGTCACTTCAACAGTTGCGTCTGGATCATCTTTTTTTTTTTTTTGTGGGACCCTCGCTGGCGGCCGGGGAACAAACCGGCGCTGCAGAGGCTGCGGGCAGCTTCTCAGCCCAGCGCTCAACCCCTGCGCCACCAGGGGAGACCCTGGATCATCTTTTTAAGACACGAACTCTTCAACTTGTGTTATGCACATGGCAGAAGGTCCAAAAATCCTGTCACCAACAACCACCGATTGTCAGAAGGTAAAGGGAATTTTCTAAAGAGTCAGAGCTTGGAGACAGCAGAGCTAGGAAACCAGCCCTCACTCTTTTGCACTTGCACCTTAAACTATCCCTACCTTACAGGGCTGCCCCCTGAGTCCAGACTGTCTTCTTGGTGGGATTCCACACCTCTTACTCTGCTCCCAAAGGAGTTGTTTAGTTTGGGCACATGGTGACTCCTAAGTCCTCACTATTGTGTCCCTCTGAGCTGCTTGTGATGTGTAAATGCAGCTGCATTTTTGTCAAGTCTCTTGTACTCTCTGGAACCTCACTACACCAGCAGCTTCTCAGCCATTTATAGGTACTATAGTATCTCTGCCATAACTTTTGTCACTCAGTCACTTAGGGAACTCCTCCAATATCCACAAGGACAAGGTCAAATATCACCTCCATAGTGAAGCCATTCCTGGGCCCCCTCTCCTATGAAGAAATCACAATCCCCTGCTTCCATACCTGTGACATTTTGCACAGACCTCCACTGTCATACTTCCCCACCAGTATATCCGCTATTTGCCTGTCTCTCCCTAGGCTGCCTTGAGAACACAGAAGACGGACTATCCCTAGAAAGTCCTAAGTGCTTGTTGAATGAATGAATGGTCCAGGAGTGTGACATTAACTACAACATACAAAAATGTATTGGGAAGTGTTTGAACAAGAGCTCCATAACATTCCTTTGTCCCCTTCCCACTTCTACCCCTCATCAAGTTAGGTAACTAGACTTGCCTACCATTAGGTAAAGTCCCTAGGGATGTATACTGGTCTGTCATGGAATATTAGGCATTCAACATATGTTAGATATAATAAAAAGAAACAGTCATACTGATGACTTATTTTTTAACCTTTGCCCATTAGAATATTCAAATTCCTTGTCAATCCCTCCTTCATTTCAGTACTTGGAAAAAGTTTTTTTCTCCAAATGAATGACTAATATGCCTCTGATTGAGCAACATGAACATTGGAAACCATTGAATATCCCTTTTCGCCTTGGCTGCCAGGAAACTCAGTCAAATTCAGTACTCAACCACTACCACTACATCATTGCTGGCATCTGGTACAATGATTTTCACTTTTTCTCTACATAATTTCTGAACTTTTGTTCAGAAATTTCCTGAATGTAATTTATTTGTTTGTTTGTTTGTTTGTCTGTTTGTTTGTTTTGCAAGCTATCTCAAGTCTTTAGTGGAAGTGGAGGCTGCGAGAGGTAGAATGACAGAAAAAGAAACATGGGAAGGAAGATCAAGAGTGAACATGGGCCTCCCCTGGTGGCGCAGGTGGCTGAGCACTGCGCTGTGAAGCTGTCTGCAGCCTCTGCTGCGCCGGTTAGATCCCTGCCGGCCGGCCAGCGAGGATCCCACATAGTGCGGCAGACCTCTCCTGTCTAGCCCGCTGCTCCCCTCAGCAGTGTATTTCATCAGTCTGCCTGTTCTGTTTCCCACTCTGTCTCTGGTGAATCTTCTCACCCTCCTGCACATCTGGCCTGTACCTGGGTTCTTGTATAAAATAAACAAATAAATCTTAAAAAAAAAAAAAAAAAGAGTGAACAAGAGAAAGAGAAGAAAAGAGGAAAGGATATCTTGGTGCCTCTTTTCCTGGTAACAGCAGCAATCTACTTAGGAAGTCAAGAGCTGAACAATGAGGTGCAGAGCCCTTAGATATGCACACAGTCACACATGAGTGTGTTGTTAACACCTGCAAACTTGGGAACATAGTTTCCTTCTTCACCCTCTCCCCAACCTCTCCTCCTCCCCAGCCATTGACAGTCACAAGCAGTAGCTTTGTTCCAGGATTCCTAATTATCTGAGCTCTTGGAATTCTTTCTTACAATATCATTTTGGGCTTGGGCCTCCCCGGTGGCGCAGCGGTTGAGTGCAGGGTTGCGAAGTTGGCCGCAGCCTCTGCAGCGCTGGTTCGATCCCCGGCTGCTCCCCGGCCACCGGAGGAGGGTCCCACATGGTGTGCAGACCTCTCCTGCCGCCCGCTGCTCCCCTCAGCAGTGTACTTCGGTCCTTCTGCCTGCTCTGCTCCCCGCTCTGGCTCTGGTGAATTCTCTCAACCTCCCACGCTTCTGACTGTACCCAGTGCTTGTATAAATAAATAAATCTTAAAAAAAAAAAAAAAAGAATATCATTTTGGGTTTCCGCTCCCTTCCCATCAGGGGCCCTAATGCTATCCTTGACTATGACCCAGGAAGAGAAGCGAAACTGAGGTCAGCAATTCAGACCGTCCGCTCAAATACAAACAATCAGAATAAAACTTCTCTGCCTACTGCCACAGACTCCTGTAAGGCCTGGAGGTCAAGTCTACCAGTTAATTGCACCTGCACCACTGACACCATGCTTCAGATAATAGAAGTCTTGAACTCTCAAATATCTGAGTTAGAAAGATAGTCGGGATCATCTTCTCTGACATGGAAAAACTGAGGTACAGAGAATGGAATGGACTTCCTTAGCTAATTTTCTTCTGTATCATTTATAGCCTTTGACCTCATAGTAAAAAGAACAGTGAACTAGGAGCAATGTCACAGGTTTCTGGCCCAGCTCTGTCTCTTTCTCACCTCTGTGGCCTTAGGCAAGCCAGGTCAGCTCACTGAGGCTCATGCTCCTTATGAGATTTAAAGTTTAACCCCTTGCTGCCTACCTGCCAGGGTGATGGTGAAGATCTGAAGGGATATGGACAGGGTTAGAACTTTGGAAACTAAGCAACATGAAGGGTTAAGGAATCTAGAAGGGATCAAGGAGGCATGTGCCCCAGGAAAGTGTGTGCTGGGCATCATTTGGGTCCCTAGGAAATTACCTGGAAAAGGACTGCCTGGGGCGGCACCAAGTATTGTCTCATCAGCACGGGGCACCACTGCCATAGCATGGAGGAGAAAAGAAACAGACACGTGAGAAGGAGGGCAGCACGAAAGAGGGCAGAGCAGGGGCATGAGCTGCAGGGCTGGCTATACTTCCACGGCCATCTCCGGGCACGGGCTTCCCCGCCACCTGCTGAGCACCTCCAGGCTCAATGCCTGGCCTCAGGAGACCCAAGGGAGCTGGGCCAGAGCCAGACTAGCCACTCCCATGCTGAGGGACCAGATACCTGCCCACCTACACACCTACCCAGAGGAGACTGAAGTAGGAGAGGCATGTCCCCATGGCTGGCTTGATGACCTGGTGGAGGAGGCAGAAGAATCTGGATTCCTAAAACAGCAGGGATGGGACAGGGGCCTGGGGAAAAGTCTCTCCTTTCACTGGCCTATTTCCCCCTCTGTTTGAGGACTCATAATTGATCTCTAAGTATTCTGCCATCACTGGTGCTCTTTGCCTCTGGAACTGAGCACGTGACAGAGTCTGGGCTCCCTCTTCAACAAATGAATTCCAAGGCAAGAAAAGAGAGGGCAGAGGGGGCTAGAGGAGACTTAGAACATCAATCAACTGCAAAGTGGGCCCTGATTCCAACAAATAAACTAAAATATACAATTGTAAAAAAAAAATTATAGCATGTCACGAAACAACTGGAAATGTGAACACCCATTGGAAATGCGATAACATTACAGGGTTTGCTAACTTTTTAGGTGTGATCATGAAATCGTGGTTATGCTTCTTCAGACCTCATCTTTTAAAGAAACAGTCTAAAGAATTCAAGATGACATGCTACGATCTGGAGTTTGCTTCTAAATAAGCTGGGGGGAACAGAATGTGTTCTATGTACACACGGAACACTGTCCAATAAGGAAAAAGAACAGAGCACCACATGGATGCATGTCAAGAGCATACTGAGGGAAAGAAGCCAGAGATGAACAGAATGTCCAGAACTGGCAGATGCACAGACACAGAGAGCAGAGCAGGGCTTGGCTGGAGGTGGGGTGGGAGCAGGAGTACCCCACAAATCCACAGGAGGCATTTCCTGGGAGGGGTGCAGCTGTCCTACAACTAGATGGTGGTGCTGGAGGCTCAATTCCACAAACTTACCAGCAATTGCTGACTCATATGCTTCAAAGGAGTAAATTTTAATGGTATAAGATTATTTTTCAATAAATTTGTTAAAAAATAAAGTAGGAAGATGGGGGGCAGCATGAATTAAACAAGACTGTTGGTCTGGGTGACCAGTGTTTAGAGTTGATTAGACTATTCCATGTACTTTTGAAATTCTTCATAAGAAAATAAAAAACCAACAACCCAAACAGTACATATTTGGCTCATGGAGCCACCTGCCTGCCTCTGCCTGCTGCCCAAGCAGCACCTGTGGGTAATGAGAGAACCCAAGAGGCCAAGGATGTCCCGGAGCGGCTCTCCTGAAGGCCTTTACCATGCCATCTTAGGGACTCCAAAGTCCAAACTTAAGAAGCATAACGCCTCTCAGCTGCCTCAAACTTTCCACTTTGTAAAGTCCTTGTGGTTCCGTTATCTTCTTGGGATCCTGGGGTGTGGGCCAATGCAGATGTGGTGCCCAAGAAGAGGGCCCAGGTGTGCCCACTCAAAGCTCAGGGGCAGTCCATTATCCCAGACACAGAGCTCTAATTCGAGAAGACTTCACTATGAGCTCTGAAAGCTCAGACACTTATGGTGGATGTTCCTCCTGTGGAGAGCCCAGCCACAGCCCATGCTCTACTCCCCAGCTAGGGAGACAGCCTGAGTCTGCAGGTAAGGAGGAAGGCCCCACATATTTTAAACTTAGGTACACACAACCCTACCTGCCAAACTTAAGGGTTAGGTCTGTCTGGATTACAAGGGATTCACCAGATTGGCGGGGAAACTGGAGACCCAGCTCTGCCTTAGAACCCCATGTCCCTGGGGCAGACCCCCTCCCCTTCCTCTGCCTCAGTGGCTCCATCTGTGAGATGAGGGAGATGGACAGAACTGCCAGGGCCTTCTGGCTCTGATGAGGGTTTCTCCCTGGCATGACTGGCCCAGCATTGGCTTTACTTCTTGGGCTGGTGAAAGTGTTGCCATTCTACCCAGACCCCTGAATCCAGACGCCTGGCAGCCAGCAGGGGAGGCAGTTTGGCTGAGGAAGCCCCCTGGCCTGGGGCCAGGAGGACAGGGCTCAAGTCTCACCTGACCAGAGCTGTGTGGAACTAGACTGGGCACCTCATGTCCTCAACTCCTTTTCTCATTGTGAGGAGGGAATATATGACCTTCACAATGTTTTAAGAAGGCACAAAGCAGTGATAAGAATGGTAAGTCTTTTTCTCCTTTCTCTCTCTCTCTCTCTCTCTCTCTCTCTCTCTCTCTCTCTCTTTCTCTCTGAGTCCCCAGGACCAGACATGTAAATAAACACTTTTTAAATGCAACAGGAAGGATTCTTAGGGTGATAGAAATGTTCCCTATGGAGTATCTCAATGTCATCTCCCAGGGTGATACTGTATTATAGTTTTGCAAGATGATATCACTAAGGGAAACTAAATAAGGGCATATGGCTCCCCTCTATATCATTTCTTACAACTGCATGTGACTACAATTATCTCAAAATAAAAAGTTTAATTTTTTAGAGTTAAAAAAAACTTTTTCACATTCTATCCCTCATAAACCAAATAAAGATTAATCAAACTTGAAGAAAATAATGTTAGCTGACTGAAGGGGAACCCCAAATATTGCCTACAAAAGGGCTCTATAATCTATAAAAAGCTACTGTTGGTATTAATTGTGGAGGGGGGAGAAAGGAGAACAGTATTATGAATGGTCTCCCTCTTCCAGGAAGCCCTCACTGATTTCCCCTTCTTGGTGTTCCTAGAACATCTATGTGTTCTTAGAACACTCTGCATTTTTCACTTAATTGTTTAGGACCCTGGTCCCCCAATTAGAGTGTGAACTTCAGGAAGACAGGGCTGTGTCCCCCTCATCTTCGTGACACCAGCTCCTGGCTCAGTGCTCAGCTCTAAATAGAGGTACCGATAAGGCCTATGAAACCAAATGAACTGGGATGGGCACAGTGGCCTGGCTCTGCCAACATCACCAGCAGTGCTTCCCAGTGACACCGTGAGAATAGTGATCTCAGGGTGCTATTAGTCATCAAAAAGTACCATAGGCATAAATGAGGCACACTATTTATATTCATTTGACTCCCTAGAACTGTGCCCATGTGAGCTTAAAACGGTCTACAGAGGAATCAAGGGATTCCAAGAAGAGATTTGCAAAGCTGAACTGACTCGTGTTTACAGTCCGCCAGGCCCTTCCTCTAGCACACTCACAGGTGATGTGGAATAGCAGGGAAAGCCCCAGGGAGGGACTGAATCAGAGATTGTGGGTTCTGTCTGTGAGAAACACTTTTAGTAATGATTCATCAGGAGGTCCCCTTTGATCCACTGGCCACTGAGAAAATCTTAGCGAGCCCCAAACCTCAGGGCCCAAAGTTGCTCAGGGGCTATGGAGGCTGATCATAGCTGCTGCTTGAAGCCCACCAGTAATGGGGAATTCCCTACTACCTGAGGCAGCCATCCTAGGATCACACAGCTCTGGCTTCAAGAGTAAGGAAGGAGAAGCGAGACTTGGATTTTAGCTATTATGTGAAAGTCCAAAATTCAGCTAAAATAAATAATAGAGGAAAAACTAGCACCATGACAACACTCTGTTTAGAAGCCTTCTTATCAAGGTTAACTTTACTGAACAGTCTTTGCTTTTGATTATCGAAAAATACATGTGCAATTTGCAGTTATATGTTCATTCCATGAATCTTGCATTTCAAACCTAGAAACAAAGCATAAAAATCATTTTTTTCCCTACTATCTAGAATTGACTTAAACCAGCAAGCCATTGGCCTTACCTGATCCAAAAACAAACACACTTCCGTGGGCTTTGATTTTTTTAACCACGCCCTCTTCTTTCTCCTACATACAAATACACTCAGTTTAGCTTCCTTGTTTTATTTCTTTCTGCCTCTCTCCTACAAATCAAACCTCAAATAATATAAAACTGCTGGCTAGAAACACTTCCCACAAACAAAGGCTTTAAGCCAAAGGCAGAGATGCTCACATCTCCCCAGCCAGCCACCTCCACCTCCTCGGCCTGCTCCAACGAAATAGCCTCCCTCTGCCCAACTGCCCTGGAAACCCTGAAACAGCTCGTTTTTCTTTCCAGGACAGAAAGAGGTTTAATCCCCAGATACAAGAAAAGTTCAGAAATAACAGTAAGCTGGAAAAACCCAGGCAGACTTCTCCTTGCCACTGGTGTCAAGCTCACAAAGAGAAAAAAATCGTACCATCCGACATGGTTGGGAGAGTTTAATCCAAAGCAGTGCTAATTAATATCCCCAGCTTTCCAGAAGCCAGTGCCACATACAGCTGTGAGGGCAACAAGGCTGTTCTCCCTTCAATTTTATGGGAAGAACATTTCATTACAAAGCCTCCTCCCAGAACCTCCCCTCTCCGCCAGATTAGCCTCCAGAAGGAAGTGGATGGTCCATCTACCAGAACGCCTTCTCCCCCCCCATTGTTTCTTATTTATATTCCATTTTTAAAGTTTATTGGTGCAATTCTCTGTGCACCTGGGCAGAGTCTTTCTGACAAGCAGGTACCTTCCCTGCTCAGGCAGTTTCTGCATCGGTCACCAGAATGTGCCAACTTTTTAAAATTTGCCTTGGAAAGAAAGCTGAATCCAGTAGCGCTTCCAGACTGCCCCTCCCCCCAAACACACACACACCATTTTTTAAAAAATGATTGTTGAAGCTTCTAAATTCACTCATTTGTGAAATATGTGTGGACTTGATGGTTTAGCATGAGCTTTGGGTGATCCCCAGAGATCCCTGAAAAACCTGGTGATGCCCTATGTGCCCCCACCCAAATTAAGCATCCCCAGCTGTGCCAGCAGAGTTGACCCATTTTTAACCCAACTTCGCATACCACAGACAGGCCTGGCGGCTGCACTGGTCTGACCATTTTATTCTGAAACCCCACGTGTTCCAGGCTGTCTTTTTCCAGCCTCCAAAAGGGACCCCAAATCCAATCTAAATGTCTCGATTTACCTGTTTGTCTTTTATACATATAAATAGCTGCATTTCCATTCTCTCTTTGTTTCTCATTTTCATTTGGTTCTAATATCTGCATGTAAATGTCGGAAAATAGCATCTGTAATTGGAGATTATGAAGTATGGCCAGCTCCTGACAGGCCGCTAAGGAAGATGGATTATCCTCATTTTTCTGTAAATTTTGTCAATTTTGGAATTCATAAGCTATCAACACTGATCAAAATGGGACTTCACAGCTGTGTCAAAAAAAAAAAGCGAGAGAGAGCACGCGCAGGCGGGTGGCTGTACGCAGGGGCTGGGCGGCTACTGGCCCTGGAGCTGATGGCAGATTGGATGCCCAGTGTGCTCTCCCGCACCCCCCTTACACATCGGACCCTCCCTCAGCATGGCCCGCCTCGGATTTCGGGTGGGGCTGCCTAGTCCCCTGGCTAAATCAAATAGCTAAATCACACAACTGGAAGGCCGCAAATCCTCCAAGGCACCCACTCAAACCCGAGGCTTAATTTATTGCCGGGCGCTGCCTTCCTTATTTATCCTGAGGAGTCGACGGGCTCCCTGCGCACAGGACTGTGAGATGTTCTACTCCTTCCAGACCATCACGGCCCACTTGAGGCAATTGTGTTGGTCTCTCTCTCTCAATTTTCCCATTACTGGGAGTAAGTACTGTTGGGACTCTGTAATAGCCCGGCTGCAGCCCATATCAATAACAGATGAGGTTTAATCGTCCAACACAAAAATTATTTAGGCGCAGTAAGGACATTCAATGTCATTTGCATAATGGCATTTCTATCGCACGCACCTAACCCGTCTTGCATAAACAAGGCCTTGGGACCATAAATAATAATAAATCATGACGTCTGCACGCCTCTTGCGGTAATAGGAGCCACTCTTTGTGGAAATTATTTCAGCAGGAAATGGGCACTGTAATTTTAAAGACATGTGGCGCAGTGAGGCACAGTAAATCACAGGGGCGCTGGGGACCTGCCCTGAGCCTGCAGCAACATCCCCAGGGCCACTGGAGGAGGAGGACAGGACCTAAGGGGGAAACATCAGGGGCCTCTCTAGTGGACCCCAGAAGGATTGTCCCGGTTAACAGTCAGAGGGCAGGATGCTCAGAACCCAGTCAGGAAGAATCAGCTTTGAACCCAGGTCACAGGTCAGAAACCATCTTTGTTCCAGGAGAATGGAAACTCCATGAGGGCAGCCATTCTCATGCGTTCTGTTTCTTGCTGTAACAGAGCAGTGCCCAGCAATGCCCACTGAGGAAATATCCTAAAGAAATGCAATGAGGGGAGAAGGTCCTGGGCCTGGGTAGTACATGGAGAAGCACCCCATAACAGGTTATATGAGATAGAAGGAGGCCTGGAGACAGAGGAAATTGAGGCAGGAACTGGCACAGCAGTGCTGGTACTGTGATCCGGTAAGTGACAGAGTGATAATGGCCAGCAAACTCTAGACACTATTGCCAGGCAGCATGGGGTAAGAGGAGGAGCACAAATTAGGGAGGGGGAAAAAAGAGGGGCAGCTTAACCTGCCCTGGAGGCAATGTAACTGGGTTAGAATCCCAGCTCCACCCCTCTCAGACCAACTACTCCACTCATCCATGCCTCAACATCATCTGTGGACCTGATAACAGAACAGCCCACAGAGTTGCTCTTAGGATTAAATGAGATCATGTACAAAATGGCCAGCACTGGATCAAGCTTTGCTGTTGGTAAAACCGCAATTATTCTTCAGGAAGGAACAGAAGTGAGTTCCAGTATAAGTTCTGGGTTTTGCTGGCTGTATGATTTGGAACAAGCTACTCCATCTCTCTGGGCCTCTGCTCCTCTCTCTGTGTTCAAGAAGCAAATAATAAATAAGATGGTCCCCACCTACCTCCCGGAGCTTTTGATACTCAAATGAGGCCATGTTGTAAGGTTCTTTGTTAGTTCCTTGACCATGAGGGTTGAACATTAATATTCCCCATGAGTGTGAGTAGAAAAAGAAGTGGGGCACTTCTTAACACCTGCCCAATGTCATGGCCACACCCCCAGCCCCTGGGGACGTACCTTTTTCCTGGAAAAGTGCTTTCCAGGAAAAATTTAGGCAGGATGCACACCAAATCAACTGGGAGGAAGAAGAGACTGAGTTTGGAGTTGATGTTGATCTGTCACATGCTAATTTCACTAGAAGAAACGACTTTGTGTCACTCATGTTTTTGAAGTTGAATCTCATACCTTTAGGCTTTAGCACATGCTATTTCCTCCACTGCAGTATCAAAAGCTATAAAAATGCTGATGTAACAGCAATAAAGGGCCTATCTAGTGATGATATAACAAGAACTGCATTTCTCTCTCAAAGGAACTAAGAGAAACAGCAATCATGTCTCCATTGAGTCTGAGTCGGCCTTACCACACTGGAGGCCTGGGCAGTGGGTTGCTCTGTGCTGGGAATGATGTCAGTTAAAGGCACCCACAATCTAGGTGGGGCAGGGGGAATTCAACGACACTTTCAGTTTACATGTTTACCTTACCCTGACCTAAGTTTGAAAACTTTATTCAAAAGCCAAATAATTTCTGGGATTTAATTATTAGTATTGTACCATCAATGTTGGTTAGTTTTGACAAATGGATTATGGTTATATAAGATGTGAACATTAGGGACAATTGGGGAGACGTATGTGGGAACTCCCTGTACTACCTTTACAACTGGTTTCATACACGCCAACTTCTATGTTCACACACTACCTTGAAAAAGGTTCTACTTTCTTTTCCTACCTGGAGAGAAACCTCTACTTCTGTGCTGGGTGGACCCTGAGGAAGATCCAGGAAGGGTGTAAGGGTTGTGCTTGGCTGCTGACACCCTTTAGGTCGAGTTTTGCTCCAACTAGATCAAACAGATACTGTCTTCATTATTCTCTCTTTTTTGTAGATGAAGAAATTGAGGCATGAGAGATGAAGTGAATTTCCCATGATCATACAATGAATACAACTGCAACCTAGATCAGGCAACTACAAATGCTGGAGGCAGAGATTTCAGCAGAGAAGCTGTGACCATTGGTGGAGGCCTCCTTTTCCCCCAAGTGCATGAGCACAGGCATGCTGGTTGCCACAAAGGCCATGGCCAACGGGCAGGTGGTACCAGCTGGCAGCCACCTTCAGCACAGTTGACTGTGCCTTGAGGAGGGCTGCAAGAGCCAGGACACTCTCTCAGGAGTGGAGCACCCCTGACCTTTGTCTCCAGTCCCCTTCTTCTGCACCCAGTTCTCGATAACCCTTCCCAGTGCCCCTTCCTGTCCTTAGGACTTTTCCTCCAGTGCCTGCTCCACCTCCACCAAACCCATAAGTCTTCTCCTCCTCAGGCCCCTCATGACCCACCTCAATACCTTCACAGTCTTTTTTTCCAATACCTGTGACACCAACAGGAGCATCTTACCTGTAGGTCTTTGGTCTGTCTGTAGGGCATCTGGATGAACATCCCTAAGAATGTTGCCTTAAGGGGTTCAGTCCAAAGAGGGAACTGAGGCAGAGTCCCCAGATCCTCCACAGTGTCTGACTGGCTGGCTCCTAACATCCCACAGGTAGTGACTCTAATCTGTTTCCCATCCTTTCCTAGCCCTCAATTTAAATAGTACGCCTGGCCTCCAGGACACAAACTTGAGTTTTACCAGCCAATGTTTCTTCCAAAAAACCTTGTGGTTAGAAAAAGTTGATTTCGTTCTCTCGCTTCAATTCTTCTGAAGACATACTGAGGATTTGTGGAATAGTTCAACACTCACATGCACACACAAAAGCCACATCTTTGCAAGATATTTAATACAAGAAAAGAAGGCCCAGAGTTCTTTGCATAAGGATTCAGGATAAAAATATAGTGCAAAAATAATTTTGATAAAATAAGTCAGAAAAGATAAATAAAAGTCTTTGAGAAAAGTAAATCAGTCCCCAAATGACCTGTGTATTCTGATTGTTACATCAACTTTATTCATTCCCTCCTTCTTTCATACCTCATCACTTTCCAGTAAAGACTTAAGGGATTTCACAGAAGGCAAAAAAATACAAAGAGGTGGGAAGGGAAGATAGAAAAGCAAGAGCAAGCATGCATGGGAAGGACCAATGATAGTCGACTGGGGCCAATAATCAACACTGGTCCACCTGGGCCTCACAGACCCTGCAAAGCAAGCTCATCTCCCCCATTGTGAGGATGAAGCTGCTGAGGCTTAGCAAGGCCAAGTTACCCACCGAAGACCACAGAACAGGCAGGCAATGGAGTGGGGACTGAGCCAGGGCAGTTTGGCTCCAGGGCCCAAGCCCTCAGACACCTCACTTTCCACACCCTCAAAGGAAAGATCACTGCTGGAAGCTTATGGGCTCACTACAGGAGGCGCCAACTGCCCGCCCAGCTGCCAAGTGGGGAAGAGAAACCTGGTCCCTGCCTTCACGGAGTCCATGAGGTGCAAGCCGTTCCTCACAGGCTCTCCTGCTGACTCTCACCCTACGCAGGGCTCCTCCCCAGGTCCTCCCTGAAGAGCAAGCCAGGAAGTCCTGGATGTCCTCCAGATGCAGGGGTGGCTTCCACAGGTTGTTTCTTAGGGTGTCCCTCACACAGGCTCAGATATCACACCTAAAGTGTAGCTCAGTGAAAGTAACTTGAAGGGATCCATGTGAGCTGTTCAGTTACTCTGCTGGCGGGCTTGGTCTGGAAATAATTTTAGAGCGACTGGAAGATTCAGATGACGTGTTCTCCAGGCAATCCTCCTAAACAACGCTCCTCTGAGCCAAACGAATAACAGTGCAAAGCATTTCAATTCCTAACAAGTGGCAGCCAGAGAGCTACTCTGTGCCCACAGTGAAAGAGACCTGGCTGGGAGCTGCATGGCACCTGCTTGTCAAAACTGAGGGCCTGACGAGGACCTGGCTGAAGCCTTGAAGAGATGACTAAGCAACCCGGTGGCAGGGATGGGAATCTTAGAAAATTGGTTTGGGTCCATTTGAAACAGACATGTAGATGATGGAAACACGGAGGCTTTCTGTCACAGGGTTATATGTCCCAGAAGATGCTTGGTGCAGGTGTAGCCACGCCCCCACCTTTGTGGTTAAAAAAGCAGAAGAGGGCCTCCCTGGTGGCGCAGCGTTTGAGCGCTGGGTTGTGAAGCTGCCCGCAGCCTCTGCAGTGCCGGTTGGATCCCCGGCCACCGGGTGAGGGTCCCACATGGCAGGCAGACCTCGCCTACCGCCCGCTGCTCCCCTCAGCAGTATATTTAGTCACTCTGCCTGCTCTGCTCTACCCTCTGGCTCTGGTGAATTCTCTCACTCTCCTGTGCTTCTGACTGTACCCAGTGCTTGTATAAATAAATAAATAAATCTTTAAAAAAAAAAAAAAAAAGGCAGAGGAAGTAAAAATCCCATGGACAACCAGCTTTGACCAGTGTTACTTCCAATACCTCACAAGATGAAATCTTTGCCAAGAGAGCCAAACCAGGTATTTTGTTAAAAGGGATGCTATTTATAAATCTGTTCAAACAGAGGAAACAGGTCCTAAATATAGTAACTTTGATTTTACAATACTCAGCCCACAGCCATGCTCTCTGATAAGTGGGATCAGCTGGTCCAGTTGCTTAGGCCAGCCCTTGAATGAGCTGGTCTTCAAATCCCAGCACTACCGCTCTCCAGCCACATGGCCTTAGAAGCATTCGCTGAGCCATTTTTCTCCTCAGTTTCCTCATTTGTAAAATTAAGATGCTAAAATCTCCACCTTGTGCCGTTGTTGATGGGATTGAATGAGTCAATCCATGCATAGTGCTCAGACTAGCACTTGTCATGTTGTACACACTCTTACTATGAAGTGGTGTGGTCACAGGCTACAAAGCATCCAATCTTGAGTTCTCTACACCTACACTCAGCACACATACCATCCTCCCCTAAGAGGCAAACTAAAAGAAGAGCATGCAGGAAATCTATGCTTCTCCCAGGAGGTGATTCCCTTCAACTCTGAGGCCACAGAGGTGCCCCTGAGCTGCCCTTGAACCTCAGGGGAGCCACATGCCAGCAAGCGGCTCCGCAGGTCCCCGTGTGTCCCACAGCCAGACAGCCTGGGTTTTCAATCAGGGAACCAGTTAGAGATTTAGAGAACTTCAGGCAGTTGACCTCAATTTGTAGGTCAACTGGAAAATAAACTTCTCCACGACCTGGGCCCACACCCACCAGGTTGAAACCTCCAGAGATTAGGAGCCCCAAACTGCCCTAGTATAGGACCTAATAGCCAAGTTCAGATTCTCCGCTAAGATTTTCCTGTCACTATTCTTCTTCCAGACACTGAGGGCTTTATCTTCCAAGGCTGGTGTCAACATTTCTGAGTTGGTTTGCCCCCAGTGCAGGAGTGTTCTGACTCCTGGTGAATGGAAGAGAAGACTGGCTGCAGGTCAGGTCAGAGACTCACCAGGGCCCCAATGGCTAAAGTCCATCTCAGGTAGCTAGGAATCCACTGGCAAGTGCGAGGCATCCCCAGGAGATACCTGAGGCAACTCATTTACCAATAGGTGATCTACCCCCAACCATTGTCCCACAGCCCATTTTCTGTTTCTAGGCTGCTAACCTCCCCAACCACAAGGTATAAATGATGAAAGTCAGCCATGCCTAGGGCTAAACAGGAAGGAAATGGTTACCCAAATATCCATTCTGAAGAGGCCCAGAGGCCCAGAAAAAGGTTAGTGGCAAAAGAATTGATAGTGCAGCTCCCAGAGCACAGATATCACAGAATTTCTCCTGGATTATTCCATATGCTACAATTTAATATCTAGATTCTGTTCATATAGGAGCTGGTTGAAAACAATGCCCATAAATTAACACACCTATTTAGAAAAGAGTGGTCCACAGGGAAGCATCAGTCCCCTCCCCATCAGCTCCAGCCCCAGTGCCATTAGTTCCACCACCAGTCCTCATACTCCAACACCAGAGTGATGAGAGCCAAAGATGGAAATACCATAAAATCACCATGTAGCCAGACCTACTGCATGTGTCTGGTCAGGCAAATGTAGTGTAAAAAATTTAACCTTGTTGAGCATTAGGTATCAGTCCCTTCGTCTGATACCCACCTAGAAAATAAATACCCACCTAGAAGTGTTTGTTAGGAGAATTAAATAAGATAATACAAATAAAGTATTTAACTGTATCATTGTTCAGATATTACAATATTGTATCACATTACATTATAATGTATTATATTCTTTTCCAGTGACATCAAACCCACCCTTTCAACCTCCCAACAGCTGAAACTACTCCCCCTGGCCTCTATGTATTTGGTCTTCCTCTTTTCTACCTGGAACCCTCTTACTCCGCCTCCTCCCCACAACTTCCTGTGTAGTTCCCCAGACTATAAGCTCTGGGAGGACAGAACCTTGCCTGCATCAGGCAGGCTTTCTCTGAGGGTGTAAACAATAATGATAAATAATATCTGCTGTTCCCATGTGCCAAGAGCACATGCCACTGTTCCATACCAACTCTGAGTGGGGCACACTAGCATCCTCATCTTCCTCTTACAGATGTGGAAACTGAGGCTTGGAGAAGTTGAGCTACCTGACTGATAACACAACTAGCAGTGTGGGTGCTAAGGTCCAGGACCAGGTGAACCCCAGAGCCTTGTGCTGAACCACCATGCCATGTGACCATGGTGGGTGCCACTGAGTTCCCAGACCAAATGAGCATGAGAGGGAGAGGCAGGCACCGCTGAGCGCATGGCCACAGGCTCTGGCAATTCCAATCCTCTCTCCTACAAGGGACATTCACAAGCTCTGCTGGGTTAGTCCCTCAGAAGTAGCAGTCTGGGTTTTAATACCCAGTTTTCCCTTGAAGACAGATGTAGGAGACCACAGAACTATGCTTTATTGTACCAAAAGGGAAATATTAATTTGCTTGTGTGTAGAGGAAATTTTTATACTATAACCCAAAATTAATAATTTATTACAAAGATTTCTTAACTCCTCAGGCAGAAGTTCTGAAATAGGTACAATTGCTATTTTGATTACTTTAATGGGATTTTCCCCCTTTGAAGCCTGGTCTAATTTGCCTGTTTAACCTTTAGCCAGACAAACAATAAATGCAGAGATGGCCTGGGGAGAAAAAAGTTTCCAGCAACCCCACAGTGGAATGTCTCACCACTGCAGATCCAGGGTCACCTCTAGGACTCTTCTCCGCCCTCCCACCAATTCCATCCTCTCCTGCCTCCTCACACACTCCCATCCTGCCCAGTCAGCCCTGATCCTTTTCCCAGCGTGACCCTGGAGCAACTGCTCTGTGGCTCATCTTGAGAGTTCCCAAAAATATAAAAATGGAATTTTGTTTGACCCAGCAATACTGCTATTAGGTATTTTTCCCCATAACAAGAAAGATCTCATATGAAAAGATCTAGCTACATCTATGTACATAGCAAACTGTTTATAATTGTCAAATTATGTAACCAACCCAAGTGCCCTTCAACAGATGAATGGATAGAGAAGCTGTGGAGCATATATTCACTGGAATATTATGCAGCTGTGAAAAAAGGATGAAATGGTGGCATTTGGGACAAATGGCTGGATCTTGAGGTAATTAAGTTGAGTGAAATTAGTCAAAATGTGAAAGACAGATTTCACATTATCTCACCTATGGAATATAAATACCAAAAAAAAAAAAAAACTGCAACACAAACAATAGAAGAAATAAAAATTTGAACTCAGCAAAAAGAAGATAATATTTACCAGAAGGAATAGGGGGAAGGGAAGTAGGAGTGGGGCAGGAGGCAGATGGGATAAGGGCATGGGTTGTTATGTGGAGGGAATTTTGAAAAAGGGAAAAAAAAATTTTGAACTTTGAGACTCTTTTGCTACGTGCATATACAGGTTCAATATAGTTATAGCTTCCTATAACTTATTATTTATTTATTTAAACAAACATCATCACTGAGTAATGATCCTCTTTGTCTTTGAGAATACACCGGGCTTTAATTTAATCTGAGACTGACATTACTCTATCCTATTTTATTTGGTTTGCATTTGCATGGTCTGTTTTTCTGTCTCCTTTCTTGCAGTCTTTCACTACCATTTGTTTCAAGTTAATTCTTATAAACAGCATATTCCTGGATTTTTAAATATCTTTTATATTATCTGGCAAATTCAATATATTTATATTAATGAGACTACTCAAATATTTTTATTTCTATCATCTACCATCTAATTTTGTATTTTTAACTGACCATGCTTTTTCCTTTCTTCTTCTCTCTTGTCTTCTACTGGGCTCACTGAGTATTTCATAGATCTCTTTTTGCCTTTTCTGGTTTAGAAATTATAAAATCTATTACTATGCCTTTAATAATGATCCTTAATTTGCTAACCTGCAACCCTGACATAACCAGACCTAAGGTTTATCAATACATCCCCCCTCCTCCTGAGTAATCTTAGAGTTTTTAACTCAGATCAACCCATTCTACTCTTACATGTTATTGTTGTCTCTGTTTTTTTCAGCTTTGTTTTTAAACCCCCAAATACACCATAATTTTTACAGTGACTAGTTACTTAAACTATCTTTTGTTATCAGTGTATTTGGCTACAATTGTTCCTTCAATCTTGTTCCTTCTTCCTGTATATTATACCCTGTTTCAGGCAACATACAATTGGGTCTTGTAAATATTTTTAATACACACAGACAATCTATGTCTTTCAATGAGTATACCAGACTATTCACATTGAAAGCAATTATTTATAGAAGTAGATTTGTATCTACTTTGTTGCTGTTTTCTATTTATTGAACTCATTATTTATTTCTTCCCCTCCCCCTTTGCTTTCCTTCTCTGAGTTAAATTAAAGATGTCATATGATTCCATTTTAGTTGCCTACTATTATTGAACTAAATATGGTTGAGGATAATTTTTACACTCTGTGTTTTTCACCACTACTAAAAATTTTTAAATGCAAATTAAAAAATTTTGGTGATTGACCTAAAGGTTTCAATATGCGTTTATAACTCATCTAGGTTCACTTTCAAATGACACATTTCTATACCTCTTCAATTGTAATATAGGTACCTCCTAGCAATTCCCCCTTCTTTGTGACATCGCTGTCATTCCTTTCATTTATCCCTATGTTGTAATCACCCCATATTTATTATTTACTTAAACAAACAAATTATATTTTGGACCAATTAAGATTAAGAAAAATCAAAAAAATTGGTTTACCTTTATTTTTTTCCTCACTGACGCCTCTCATTTCTTTTAGTAGATCTGAGTTTCTGACATATTATTTTCCTCCTCCCTGAAGAACTTTTTTTTAACATTTGTTTCAAGACAGATCTTCTGGCCATGGATTCACTTCACTTTTATTTAACTGAGAACGTATTTATTTCTTCTTCACTGTTTGAGGATAATTTTTTTTTTTTGTTTGAGGATAATTTCCCAAGATATAGAAATATAGGTTGGTGGGATTTATCTTTCGATGCTCTAAATATATCATTCCACTCTCTTCTTGTTTGCATGGTTTCTGACATGAAATCTATTGTAATTCTTTATTCTTGTTACTCTGTAAGTAAGGAAGTTTTTCCTCCTCTGGTTTAAGATTTTTCTCTTTGTCTTTGGTTTTCTCATTTTTCAATATGATAGATATCAAAAAGTCTTGATATTCTCTCTTCTGTTTCTGGGATTCCAACTGTGCTTATGTTACTTCTCTTGCTTTTTCCTGTTTTTTCCTCCTTGCATTACAGTTTCTATTTGCAAATCTTCAAGGTTATTGATTCTTTAATTGACTATGTCCAATTTACCAATGAACCCAAAAAAGCCGTCTGTATTTCTGTTACTCTGATTTTTTTCCTAGCATATCCTCTTTGGATTTTTCTTAGATTTTCCATCTCTGCTTACATTACCCTTCTTGGAGTACTAATTTTCCTGGTAATGTCTCCTGTCTTGCCCTCATTTACTTGTGCAGTTTGTAATTTTTTTAACTGTGCACTTCTCTTCGGTAGGCATATTGTACATACTAAATTGTGGAAGGATCCAGATAAGAGATGTTCATATGCTAAGCATCTCAAAGATTTCACTGATATGAACTCATGTTTCATATGAATTTTTCTTCTTGGATTTCTTGTGCATGATATAAGGTGAAATGCTACACCTGTACATGGTACAGGCTTGGGATTTAAACTTTCTATGGGAAACTTTTGTTCTACTCTGAGTCCCAAGTAGAATCAAGTTTCCTGCTGCTTCTCTCAGTCTATAAGAGGAACTTAACCTAGAGCTTATTTTATGGAAAGTGCAATCTTTCCTGATTTTCAAGTATTTTGCAGGAGTTTCAATTCCAACTCCTGTATCACACAGTTCTAAGGCCATTATCTTCTGTCTCAATGCCAGCATCAGAACCCCAGTCCCTGTTCATTGAAAATTGTATCGGACCTGTACTCTGAATCACCAGGATGCCAGCTCATACTTAAAATTCTGGTTCTGAGTTCTCTCTTAATTTCCAGCTCCTGATGATTTCCTTCTTTTTAATTTATATATATATGTGTGTGTATTAATTTTTATATATGAATTTATATGTATATATAATATTTTACAATTATATTTGATACAGTATTTCTATTGTTTGAGATGGAAAAAGAGTGTGCAATGACTCAGATTTTGTTATCAAAGCCAGAAATCCATGTTCTCTTTTTGTAATTTATAAAACAATAAAGGTTTTTTAAGAGTTTTGTGAATAGCCAAATTCCTTAAGCCAAACTTCCAGTGCACTCGCAAAGAAAAAAAATGATAAGACTAGGATTATTTGCTCTTTGCCTTTTTTATTCTTATTACAAATATTGGTTAACCTTGCTTAGGGGAAATATCTCTACCCAAAAGTCAATTTCCACACAGTACCTCTGGCTGCATCTATTGCTGCTACTTTATGCCACACAGCACAACACAAATGGCCAATGTCACTGACAAGGCATATCTGTAAAAATTTCTTGGATGAATGAATGAATAAATGAATGAAAGAACATCCCAGCAAGGTGCAGGCAGTTCTTTGACAATTTACTCGTAATCTTTAAACCCCACATACATAGAATTTGCCTGTCATCTAAGAAAGTGAAACAGACAAGAGGAAAGACTGTAAACAAGTCAAAATAAAAATAAGAGATGGGTTTCAATTTGTTTTATCTCCCACAGAACATTAGAGCTGGAACAGAGCTCAAGAATGATGTAGTCGAATCCTCCACCCAAAGGCAGAAGCCACAACTGAGAGAGAAGTGACCAGCCCAAGCACCATCACAAAATCCCAGGTGTCCACCCCATGCTGTCACACTGTGGCAACCTGCTCAGCATTCTCTCACACACTCTCCTGTCTTGCAAAACAGGTGTAATGATTTTTTCTGAGAAGTCCCTCTTCTGCTTGATCCACAAGAAGACAAAAAGAATACTTGGCTATATTTTTTATTTGCTTAGAGAGAAATAGGCATCCACAGGCAAGACTCCAGGCAGCAGGACAAGTAAAGAAGGCTGTGACTCACGACATCCATGTAAATTTCACCCTTGGATCACTTGGAGATGATGAATAGAAGGGTACGGGAGAGAACAGCTGATCTAGAAAACATTACTACCCAGTATTTCAAGAGATCTAGGAAACAAGAATTTCAGCATAATCCTTATTGTTACCTCATTCCTAAGGGAAGATGATATCCAAGTTAAATTTTGCTTAAGCATCTCAGCCTTCAGGAAGAAGCTTCTATGCCCTCTCCTCATGCTGGGGAGCACTGGGAAGAGAACTCCTACCCTCCTCCCTGCTCTATCATTCTCTCCGCCAACTAGTAGCTCCCTCCGCAGGAGGAGACCCTCATCTGACTGCTCAAAGCCCAGAACATGGGGCCTCCCTGGTGGCACAGGGGTTGAAGACACAGCTCTATCAAGCTACTGCCAGCCACAGCAGCACGAGTTCGATCCCTGGCATGCTGGGGAGCTATCCATGTGGCACAGCAGACCTCTCCTCCACTCTGTCTCTGGTGAATTATCTCACCCTTCCTCACCTCTGGTCAGCACCCCGGTTCTTGTATGCATAAATAAATAAATTTTTTTAAAAAAAAACAAAGCCCAGAACACTCACTGGGCCATGTTCACCAGTAACAGCGTTGCAGTGGCCCAGGGTCAGTAGTCTTCCTCTGGAACGTTCTGCTTCCAGGCAACAACTGGATCAGACCATGCCTGCTTTGCATGCCCTTTCTCTCATCTGGGTGGAGAGGTGAGGTAGGTCTGCTGGGTGGGGCCCATCAAGTTCTGAGATAATGTACCAGAATTTCACTTCAGTTTCCTCTGGTCCAGGCAGTACTGCCCAACTCAGGTTTTCAGAGAATCCCAGAGATATTAGAAAACATAAGGAGTGAGTGTTTGGGTACTTGCTGAGAAACCCAAATCAGCACCTCATCGCTTTTCCTTGTGCTAGCAACCCACAGAGGAGGAGAGAGGGAGAAAGCGCACAGTCCCACAAAGCAGAGTCCCCCAAATTGTGTGTGAGATGTCAGATCCTCTTGATCCTCAGGAGACCAGGTAGGATTTGGGGAAGTCAAAACCTGCAGGTCAGTTCCCTGCAGCCACCAGCATCCCCTCTGCTTAACCAAGCGCCATCCAAATGAGGACACCCTCCTTGTGTGCCACCACAAGAAAGACTGGGAACCCCTGCACAAAAGCACATCTAACCCGCCATCTGCTTCTGTAATCTCTTTTCTAAGATATATGACTCCCTTCCTTCAATACCTGCCAAGTTCCTGCCTCCCCGTCCCACCTCAGAGAAGCCAAATGCAAACTACTAAAATCTCGATCTCATCAAGAGTTGAGTTGATGGAGAGATACATTCCTATAGACGAAATTTCTCCAAAATGGGGTATCTTTGGGGTGACAGGTCACAAAACCCCCAGATAGCACATCTTTCTAGAACAGCAAATTGGAAAGCCAAGGAAGAGCTAATCCAGCGTATCTGGGATTTTTCTGAGTTTAAGTTGCGCTATTAAAAGACGGTATTCTTGAGCCATGAGGTCACACAACCCTGTCCCTGCATAAATGCACTGATTGTCATTTCATTCATGCATAAGACCCTAGAAAACCTGCTGCAGCACCTCTACAGGTGCTTTTGAGGACTTTACCCATGGCCTCCACACTTTCCCATGCCACAGGAAACCTATGTGAAAACTTCCTTTCCACTCGTTGGAAAAAAGGTGGCTTCCTTTGGGACATTGGCCTGTTTTTCCTGGTGGAAAAACACAAAAGCACACAACTGACTCTGTTTTCCATTTTGCTTTGACTGTCAGGAAACTCAGAGGCAAATCTGAGCTCCACTCTAATAACTCTGGGAGACCCTAGTAACTCCAGTTGGAGAGTTAGGGATTTGGGGGTAGGTGGGAGGAGGTAGAGGGTTGGGGGGAGAAGGGAAAAGCAATGCATCCCAGCAATGCCACGGAGGGCGATAAGGCCAGCCCCAGACAGGGCAGGCAACCATTTCCACGGATACTTTGTTTGCAGGTTCCCCTATTCCTTCCCAACTCCCCACCCTATCCTTCTCACTCTTCTTCCTTAGAATCATTCTTTCAGATTGGAAGGAACTTGCCATTTAGCAAGTGGAATAAGCTTCTAATACAACATCTATGAAAAAGTTTAGTTTCTACGTACATACCTCTTGTGTCAGGAAGCTCATAACTTCACAAAGAAGTGCCACATTGCAAAGTTTGGGCTATTAGGAGGCCCCCTTAGCCTATCTCCTTTCCTGTTCACATCCCTCCCCAAATCTTCCCTTCTTCATACCAAGCAGCCCCAATTTCTCCAGATATCCCTCCTAGGAAAGAATTTTGAATGACCTGGATAAACTCTACTGAGCACAGCCCTGCAAGGGGAGGGCAAGGGTGAGGGCACAGAAGCAACTCAGAGTAAAACAGAACAGTCAACACCCAGACTTCTGTTCGCACAGCCAGAGACCATGTGGGAGCAGCAGCCCTTCCTAGCTTCGTGCATGGCTCCCAGGGAGTGTACAATGAACCCCCAGGCTGTGTCCCTAGGAAACCACCCACCTGTAAGAATTGGTGGGCAATCTGATTGTGCTGCAACTGGGTGTAACCCAATGACTGCCAACCTGGGCTCTGGAGCCAGGAACCTGACTTCTGATCTCAGCTCTGCACTGACTGTGGGCAAGAAGAGGGACGTGGGGGGTAGTGAAGGGTCACAATGAAGATGAAGGGCTGAAGTTCATGTTTTTTGAGCAGTGGGGAACCATGAGGGGCCCTTATGTGGGGATGGGCTCCAGGAAGAGAGATTCAATAGTAGCAGCAGGCACAAGGTGAGAGGCAGGAGGCCTGGGGGGGTCACTTCCAGTGAGCAGAATAGTCCAGGCCAGATTCAGGGTTCTTTGGGGGCTAAATGCTCCAAAAGCAAACCCTCACCTCTACCTTTCAGCCCTCTGGGGTTTGAGTCACCTTGCTCTTTTCCAGCCCCATTGTCCTAGACTTCCTTTTGCTCAGCCTACATTCCAACCACCTAGACCCGCTTGCAGTTCCTTCATATCCTTGTCTGCTCTGCTCCTCCTGCCTACATGCCCTGTCCAGGCAACTCTGCCATGTCCGCGGATCTGGATTCGGTCCATCCCTCAAGGCTCAGCACGAATGACACCTCCAGGAAGACGTACTCCATTCTCAGCCTGGCACACCTCTCTTCTCACCCCTCCACTACCTCCCCTCTACCCTCGCTGGGCACAGACTCACTACTGAGGAAAATGAGCTCCCTGGAGAACAGAAGCGTGGCTAGCATCTCATCTTTTCCCCACAGTGCCCGGCCCTTTTTCTGGCTGAGGTGGGTGTTCAGACCATCCCTAATGGCCAAGCTCAATCATGCTCAGAAACACAAACCAGCCTGCCAGGAGTAGGATGCCCACAGGAGTAGGCGATGCTCAGCCCCAGGCCCACCAGCCTGGAGCAAGGCCACCATTCAGAGGGCAAAGCCACTGTGAGAGCAGGAGGCCTTTCTGGTGGCTTTCTGTTAAGACAAGGGTCAGGCCTTCTCCCTGTTTAACCCCCCGTGACCTTTGAACTTCTTGGGAGGTCAGCAGCACATCCCCCTTCCCCAGCTGTCTTTCTGTCTCTGGCCCGATGGGAGGGAGGGCCCTGGGCCCGTTCCATTTTGCGCCCGTATTGATCTGTTGGCAGCAATGGGCTGGATAATTAGCCAGGAATTAGGGTTTCTATTACAGCCAGGAGGCTGCTCCAGCTGATTTATCACCTGAATAATTTACTGTGATTGAAAGGAAATTAAAATGAACTCCATTTGACAACTGTGAGCTTTTATGGGCTTTAGTGAAGGCTCAAAAGCCAGATTAATAGCCTGGTGTTGGTTAATAGTCTGCTGAGAGTAAATACGGCAGGCTGTGCTCCGCGGCAGCCTTCCTGCCTGCTGGCCGGAGGAGGCACCCGCTCCCGCCAACGACAGCGTCAACGGGAGTTTTACTGAAACAGATTCCACTGTTCGAATCACACGTGTACACACACCACCAGCAGTTGTTTCTTTTTTTTTTTTTTTCCTCTTCTCCTCCTCCAAGGTGATTTTTACTCACTCCACATGTAGGGAAAACAGAATTGCTTTTTCAATAACCATTTTGAAAAGGAAGTGTTTCATTGTCACAGGAGTGGTGTGCATTAACCCCTTCCACTCAGGCCCAAAGGTTCCCTAAGTTTCCATTTAAAAGTCAGAAGCCTGGGCAGATCTTGGTAGGAAAGTGGCAAAACATGTGTGGCTCTGGGCTCAACCCCAGCCTGGCCCAAAAGAGGGATATTCTTCCGAGGATAGATTGGTGGGTGATTCAGGAGGATTTGACCATCCGCGTTTACAGCAAGACAATGAGCATTCTGGAATAACAGGTAGGTTCCAGGTGCAAAAGGTCAGTTCAAAGAACCAGTCTGCCAGAAAGCAGCTTCTACAATCACTGGAGATACAAAAGGCCCGTGTAACCAGCTTGTGAAAAACCAAGACAGAAGATCCTGAGGTCAAATATCAGCTCTGTGGCCTCGATAAACTCCCTGCACCTGAAAGCAGGTAAACAATCTGGGAGGAAATGTTCCAATCTGTACAATGGAGCTTACAAATCATGGCCAGAATGCTTAGCAGGTGAGAGTCCAGTGAGAAATGGATATAAAAGATCTTCAAAAACTGTACAGCATCAGGTATAGGTGAGGAAGGTCAATGTTACTGCTATGCTGTTGCTGTGCTATTGCTGTTATCAAAGTCAAAATCACCACCACCACAGATTTGGAAACTGAGGTACAGAGAAAAAGTGACTTGCTTATTAACAGGGCAGAGGCAGGACTGTAGTCAATCTGCTCCAACTCCAAGACCGGAAAGTGCTCAATGGAACTGACAACTAGGCCCCCACCTGGGCCACTCCACCCTGGAGACACAGACTTGGATAGCTTGCTTGGCTCACAAACAGAAGAGGGGCCAGCCTCAGCATCAGAGCGCCAGGTCTCCTTCTTTGTGTCACCACCATGCCACCCTGGGGCTCACAAGTCACGGCAGAGAGCCGGCATGGGGGGAGTTAAAGGAATCTGTACCCTTGATGTCTCCCTTACCAGCCTGCGGCCCCTTGCTCAGCCATCATTAGTTCAAAGTGATTGGGAACCGGGAGCGAGGGTATGTCATTCATAGTCCAGTGCCTGTGTATGTGGCTGGCAGCCCCGTGGCCTCACCTTCCATCTCTCCTCATTACAGCACATTATGGGGAGGTGAAGCAGATTAACCAGAAAGCACTGAGTCAGTCATTATCCTGCCTTTTGGTTCACCTGAAGGCCCCGCCTCATAGCCCACAGTCAGAGACAGGCCAGCCACATGTCCGCCTCATCTGAAGGACACTGCATGGCAAGACTGCAAGAAATGGAGCCCTGGCTGAGTTTATAATTCAGGGCTCTTCGCCCTCAGGCCCCATCCCTACATAGGCCTATGAGCCTGTCTCCCAATGTTACCTCTGCTGGATCCTCTATCATCTACCTCTATCATCCTCCTGGATGCTCCCTGTCCAGGCACCTTCTCCATTTATCAGGACCCGCAAGGTCTTCCCTCTTGCCTCACAGTTCCTGAAACTATGCCACTCTGTGTCTGTGAGGCTATGGGCGGACAGCCTGATGCCTGATTCAGCCTCCTCCCCTGAGTGCCTGGCACTGTGCCAGGCTCACAGCCAGCATGAAAGAAATATGTTGGATAATTGAGAATATGAGTGTCTGAACAAGTGAGTGAATGGATTCATGGATGGCATTTGGACTCCTCCCAATTACCAACGCAGCCCTATAGTCACTGCCCAATGTTTCTGGGCATTCTGAGAGAAATGATTTATGATTCACATTGTGAGTTTCCATGAGAATCATGTGAAACACAGAGGGAAATGTGGTCTCTTAACATTGACGTCTGAATGAAGTAAAGAAGGACTTAATATAAATCTGGAGGCTTCATGGGGTAGAGGCCAGACTGAGGGCAGAGGTCTGGGCCCTCACTTTTCACATTCACTTGCTGGGTGACCTCAGACAACCCTGTCCATCTCTGGGCCTCTGAAAAATGAAGGGGCAGCGGGGCCTCCATGGTGGTGCACAGGTTAAAGTCTCAGTGCCAATAAGCTATCGAGCTAGCAAGTTATCGCCAACCACTGTGGCATGAGTTCAATCCCTGACCAGGGAGTTAACCCACATGGCGCAGCAGACCTCTCCTATCTCACCCACTGCTCCCTTCAGCGGTATATTTCAGTCATTCTGCCTGTTCTGCTCCCCACTCTGTCTCTGGTGAATCCTCTCACCCCCCAACATTTCTGGCCTATACCACAGCTCTTGTATGTATAAATAAATAAAAATAAATCTTAAAAAAAAATGAAGGGGTAGAAAGCTTGCTTCCATATTTTCTGCTAGCTCTAAAATCATATATTTTGTCAATGGTTAAAAGATAAGCTTTTCCCAGATTCTAGAGAGAAAGGTAGATTTCATCCAATGAAGTTTTCCTGGTGCATCTCTTTCCTTTCTCCTGTGGCCAATGAAGTGTGATTTTGACCATCCCTTAGAAGGGCTCTGAGCAGGGCCTCCCCTGGTGGCGCAGCGGTTGAGCGCTGGGTTGCGAGGCTGCCCACAGCCTCTGCAGTGCCAATTCGATCCCCGGCCACTGGCAAGGGTCCCACCAAAAAAAAAAAAGGGGGGGGGCGGGGGCTCTGAGCAATGGGAGAGGCCATTTGTGAAGGAAGCTGCCTAGGATCTAGAGTATGTAGAATTGGCCCTGTCCAGGTTATATTACTACGTCATTCCAAGAGAAGACTGCTCTACTTGTAGGAGGGAAAAAAAACAGAAACAGGGCCTCCCCGGTGGCGCAGCGGTTGAGCACTGGGTTGCGAAGCTGCCCGCGGCTTCTGCGGCGCCGGTTTGATCCCCGGGTGCTCCCTGGCCACCAGAGGAGGGTCCCACATGGCGTGCAGACCTCTCCTGCCGCCCGCTGCTCCCCTCAGCAGTGTACTTCAGTCCTTCTGCCTGCTCTGCTCCCTGCTCTGGCTCTGGTGAATTCTCTCACCCTCCTGTGCTTCTGACTGTACCCAGTGCATGTATAAACAAAACAAACAAACAAACAAATAAATAAATAAATAAATAAATAAATAAATAAATAAACATGCCTCTATTAAAAAAAAAAAAAAACAGAAACAAAATACTGACCAAAATATTAAGGATCTACAATACCTGACCGTCTTCTTTACATCATCCTCATACCTGCCCCCGCTTGTTCCCTGAAGCCCAGTCACACTGGATTTCTTTCTCTTCCTCACTCCTGCCATGCTCCCTCTTATTTCAGGGACTTTGCACTTGCGATTCCCTCTGTCAGGCATATTCTTCCACCCCAACACTGATTCTCCTGGTGTTGCCCAACCCCTTCAGAGCTCCCCACAAGTGTATTTCCCACAGGAAGCTATTGTGACTTCTCGGCTTGCTCAGCCTGTTTTACACTTTCAGAGAACCTCAGACATAACCCTCCTCAGCACCTGGCACATTTGGAATACACAACCCTTTAGGTCATTCTTATTTATTGTGACTCTTCCACACATCTGCAGGCTCCCTGAGGGCAGGTCTAAGCCTATTGTGCTCACTGGTATACCTGGTGCCTAGCTCTGTTTCTTGCACATGTGGATACTCATCAATGTTTGTTGAGTGAATAATGATTTGCTGTGTGGCCTTAGGTAAGTCTCTTTGCCTCTGTGGGCCTCAGTTTCCTTATGTGAAAACAAAGCAGCTAGATGGTCTGTGTGAACTCTCATAGAAATTGAGCAGATGCAGCTAGACAATCACAGGGGGTGGCTCCTGAGGCCTTGCTCATTCTTGTCACCCATGGTTCTCTGGCACCTCTCCTCTTATGCACATAGCCTACACGGTTTTGAACATCTTTGGAAAACTTCTGAAGCATCACTAGAGTGAGGCCAGTCCTCACCACCAGTATCAGCTAGCAAAGTGCTGGGCAGTCATTGCTCATAGTACTCCTCTTAGACTCGCCCACCAGATGGGAGCTCTTGGCAGGCAGGAACTTGTGCCTACAAGATGCCAGCCCAGGCCCTTCACAGACTAGATGTCAAGAAATCACCTCCTGAATGGAATCTGGTACGCTGGGAACCTGACCGTGGCCCCATCTCTGCAGCCAAAGGCATGGCTGTTTCTTTCCCCGAAGCAAAGATGGAGGCTGCTCAGCCAGAGTCATCCTCCTCCTTCCTTCCTTATCCTGCAAATGACCCAACTGCGAGTTTGTCCAGTGAGACATTCTTCAATTCCAGACTCTTGGGTTCAGTCTCCAAAAGCACAGTAGGCGAGCTGATGAGAGAACTGATGGTAGGGTACACAGCAGCACCATCTTAATGTGGTTTATGGCCATAAAGTGCTTACATATTTCCACCTTCACCCTGACTGACAGGATAATGACCCAAGACCACCTCAAGTGGCCCAGAAGATCATTACACCCTCCTGTGCAAAGGGCCCCAGGAAACGACAACACTCATCAATGGCAGAGCCGCCAGACAAATCACACTCACACACCCCCGGCTGGCCAGAGTAACAGAAGCACTGAGCTAGAAGTTGCCAGAGCCCCAGACCTCGTGTCCTCCTGGCCCCATGAGATGCTGTGACCAGTCAAGGCTAGCGAGAACATCAAGATGTTCGCCTCTGAGTAGAATCTTGCATTTCACCCATACCTGGCCAAACGCCTTCAGGAGGGCCACCAGGCCTGTGTTTGGGTGGTGGGTGTGGTGGGCAGTGAATCATGGGACATACCTGCTCAGGCTTGATGGGCTCCGTGGTGGTGAAGATATCCGAATAGTGCTGCCTCTCAAACACACGGTCCAGCACCTCCAACTGCTGCTGCGTGAATAGGTCTCCCCGCATCTGCTTCCGTAGAAAATCTCTGCCAGGCAGTGAGTGACCATTCGGCACTGGAGACTCCTGAATACCTTCGATGAGCATGAGAGAGGAAAGGGAATGGAGGTCACACCAGTTACTAAACAAAGCATGTCAGACCTGAGATTTGGAAGAAGGCCTGAGAGCCCAAGAGTTCAGCTCCCTCTCGCACAAACGAGGAAACAAGGGCTTTGCCAAGGGGCTCCTAAGCCAAGGTCACCTTGCTGGTTAGTGCAGGGCAAGCCTCTGATAGCCGATAGCTGCATGCCAAGCTAGCACGAAGCCCTTTTTATAGACATCATTCTCACCTAATCCTCAAAACAACCCCACTTTTGATGCTATAATTTTCCCCATTTAGCACATGAGAAAATTGAGGCTTAGAGAGATTAAATGATTTGCCTGAGGATTAGAGCTCAAGTTGGCTGAGGGGCTTGATCACCAGGTGCCAATGCCTCTCTTGCACTTGAGACCCCCCACCTTGGAGGTACAGTTTTGTTCAGAGCTGATGCCCTTACCCAGCACATTTGCCACCATACCACGTGAACAAGCGGCAAGCCAGTGTGTTAGGAAGGCTTAGGGAAACAGATATCTCACACAATTCTAATGGGAATCCACTGGTCACACATCTGTAATTGACAACTTGACTAAATCTATCAAGATCACAAATGCACATTCCCTTTGATAGAGCAACTGCACCTCCAGAATTGATTTTACAGCTAGACTTACACATATGGGAAGTGATAGATGTACAAAGTTCTAGTAGCAAAAGACTAGAAAGAACCCAAGAGTTTATTTGTAGGGGCAGGTTGAATAAGTTACATGCACTCACACAGTGCGGCTGCAAAAGGAAAGAGGACCCCCTCTGTGAACTGATAGGGAAAGATCCCAGATACATTGTTAGATAAAAAATAAACAAGCTTCAACACGGCATGTGTAATATACAAGCTTTTGCATAAAAAAAGGAAGAAAATGTATTTGTGTGTATAGACAGGTTTCCCCTGCTCTCCAAAAGTAGAACATTCAGATTTGGTAGGTTATTTTGGGGGCCTGGAATGTTCAAAAAAATTCCACCTAAATTGATATTAATAATGTTCCCACCTACCAGCACACTGCTGCTGCAGACTTCACCCATCATGTGAGGAGTGAAGTCAAACCAGGAGCTTGAAGCGGTGGGATTTTATGTCACTGACATGCTGCCCAAAAGTTGGTGTGTCTTCCCCCAGTGTCCAGCATGAGTGCTAGACTTTCAGAGTCCCCTGTGGAGGCTGACAGCACAGATCACCCCAGCATTCTTTACAAGAAGTATCTTCAAAGGCAGCCCCTAAGCCCCCTGAGAAAATGGATCCCAGGTAAATTTTGCCCAAGACAATGCCATAGGCTAGGCTAAGCCTGACTGACCAGACAACCCAGCATGTGGGCCAAGGCAGAAGCTGACCTCTCTGGCCAATGTCCCCCATCCCAGAGCCTAGGCCCTCCTCCACTGACAGCCTTTGACACTGGATTTCCATGTGACAAGTCCTGTTCCTATTCCCAGAGCAGCATCCTCTCCCATCATGGCTTACCCTAAATGCATTCATCCCTACAAAAGCAGCAAGACTAGCAGAATATGGGAGTTCATGGCCCCATCTGGGCCCAGCAATATTTTCCAATTGGTTGGCACCCACCAAATGACCCTAATACACATACACATATACACAAAGATGGCTGAACTTGTTTCCCCTCAGTTATTGCTCTGGCCAACCACCCTGGCCCAGGCACTGCTGCCAAAGCTGGACCTTGGCCTCAGTCCTCAGTACTCAAACTATCAGATAGACCACATCTACTTTTAAAAGACTTCTCCCTGTCCATCAACTTCACTCATACCTCCCAAACCTATTCTGGCAGCTAGGCCCCACGCCTTAGCAAAAGCTCCTTTGTCATTCAATTACTGATGATGACTCTCACCAAGGCCTCAATCCACCCCCCACCCCTTGGGCACTGCCCATCTCTTCCTTCCCACTCAGGTTGCACCATTCAACATGCCCCAACCCTGGCCCTCCAGGAAACCTCTCCCTGCTAACCACACTGTCCTCTCCCAGATGTCCTCAAGCTCTGTTCCTCTCCCAAAGGCATGACAGGCAGGACTTTGGCTCAGAGATCTGAAAGGGCACAGACTTCCACTGAGGAAGTTCGGCAAGTGTGGCCCCTGCAGGCCAGGTCACTGGTCACCGAGTAGGATCCTCCACAGAGTAAATGCTCGGGTGCGTGGCCCACCCATGAATTTGCATGGGGGGAGGGGTCTTTGGAGGCCACTCCCACAAGGACACCATGCACACTCCCAATGCAGGTGGCCTCACCTCCTCAACATGTCATTATTTATTCATTCATTTAAGAAATATTGATAAAGTGCTTACTCTGTAGTAGGTAATAGTTTTTTAGCCAGACAAGCCTTTCTTTCCAATCAGAAAGGGCAGCCAGTTTCAGTTAAGTACTCACCCAAATAGACATGGTTACAAATGGTGATTCATACTAAGTGGAAAAATCTAGAAATACATACAATGACTATGGTGTGACTTCGCGGAGAATTGGGGAGTCTTCCAAGCAGGAGTCTTGCTTGAGAGTCCAAGACAAGGCATCAGTAGGGCAAAAGCAGGCAGCAGTGGAGAGGGTATGCCCAGCAGAGGAAAATGGCTTTGCAAAGGCCAGGAGATGAGAGGTAGATGGACCGAGCTGAGAATAATGGGAAGAGACCCCAGGATTCTCTGGAGAGACAGCCAGTGGTCACGACCGAGGCCACGGAGTGGATGTTAGCCTTCTGGGTCCTCCAGAGTGGGGTAAGGGAATAACCCTCCACATGTTGCAGTCCCAGGGCCCAAATCCCTAATTCCTTTACATCAGACCTGCTCCCAAGCTTCATCTTTTGGAAAGACTAGGTGCTGATAACATGAATTTTGCATTTGTGGAAGTCTGAAGGTAGAGCATACATTTATCCTGTCAGCTACAGGTGACCACCCCACAGTGGAAAGGCAAGCCCTTCCTCACTGATGTGAGCACTGTTGCTAGGACAGAGAGGGAGCCGGAAGTCGCGTGCCATGTCTGCCAGGATGCCTTCCTTCATGCATAGTCACTTCGTTCTCTAGTTCTCAAGACTCTGACCACTGTCTTCCACATCTTAGGAGTCAAGTTCCCTGGGCCCTTCACCCCCACACTATATTATTGGTTACATTGGTGGATGGGAGAAACCAGAGTTAAATCATCTCTGTCTCCTCTATTCCCATCCAGGGAATATTTGTGGAATAAATAACATTTATTTTATTTTTTTAAAGATTATTTATGCATACAGAGGTATGGGGAGAGGTATAGGGAGTGAGGCAAGAGGTATTGTTAGGCGGAAAAGGATGTCCTAAATCTAATTCCATACAGGCTTTGTGGACTCCACCCCCACCCCAGGCCAAAGCCAAAGACACTGGGAACTCCAAATCCCATCACCACCAAAGGGAAGGTGGCTGGGACCTGAGGGTGGGGTTAAGCAGCCAAGTTGGTATAAAGGCAGATACGTGGGCTTTGGGGGGGGCCCCCAGTTTGGCTCCCCACCAGCTAGCAGCGTCCGGCCAGCTCTGAGAGTGACTTTGGGGGCTCCCATTTTGGCTCTCCACCAGCTAGCAGCGTCCGGCCAGCTCTGAGAGTGACTTTGGGTTTCCAGGTCGGCGGATCGGGTAGGACGCATTAAAGACTTTATTTCCCTATTTTCTCCCTGAGCTGTACATTTTCCTTATTTCCTTTTCCCTTGTAAATAAACCTTTTATTAACCTTTTGTGTGTGCCTGTAGTGGAGTATTCATAAGTCCCTTTTAAGCACGCGGGTGAGGACCCACAGCCAGGAACCCGTTCAATATTGGGCTGTCCTATAACAGTATGGGGAGTGAGAGAGAGAGTGGGGGGCAGAACAGGCAGATGTACTGAAATACACTGCTGAGGGGAGCAGCGGGCACCCCAGGAGAGGTCTGCTGCACCATATGGATCAGCTCCTGTTTGGGGATCGAACTCATGTTGTAGTGGCTGGCAATAGCTTGATAGCACTGTGTCTTTAATCCCTGAGCCACCAGGGAGGTCCAACATTTATTTCAAAAATAAATAAATGAACACATTACTAATACCTTTGACAACCACCTTCACTCTGCATGTCTGGTCTGCAGATGTCAGGATCCCTCCATCTCATTCATTCATTCATTCTTCCCTAAACTAACCTTAGTAAGCAAATACTGTTAACACTGTCATACAGCTATGGACAACAGCTGGCCTAGCTCTGTCCTCATGGAGTTATATCCAGTGGAAGAGACACACATTAATGGAAAAACAATCAGACCAGTAAAGGAGGTATCAACCAAGACAAAATTCTCTAACAAAGAGGTTCATGGTGCTCAGAGACCAGCAACATGGCTGACCTGCCTCAGGGTGCGGCCCACAGTGGGTGACAGTCAGTGTGAACCAAAGAACCCACAACACGCTCAAGACAGCCACGAAAGTAAACACCAGAAAATCATGCCCTGCACGAGGGCAGGTCTGATACTCCAGGCCTCCAGTAGAATCTTCCGTGGCATTCTTTATCTGTGCCACAGAGCTGTGATGCGACTTCATCGGGAATGTGGTCTTGGAGGCAGCCTACAGAAATGCTCAGACCCATTTTATTCCAGGGAGAAAAGTCTGAACTCGCAATGTGAATAGTATGCTTAAATATATGGACAGACATGGGCAAAAGTACAAAGGTATACAGGGGGCCTGGTATCTTTAAATCTTTTTTCTACTCCAAATCAAATAATATGTAATAGACCCAGTGCTGGGCTTAGTCAACCATGGCTGGTAGAATTAACATTCTGGAAGCTAGCTTCAGGGGAGCAAGGGGCAGGAAGCCCCGTCTCGGGGAGCAAAGAAATGCTGCCTTTAAATTTCAGGTTAAACCAATGTTATTCACAACCCGGCTTTGAAGCTAAAAGCTTTACACAATCAGGTCTGGTCACGCAAAGGGGGAGGAAGCAAAATAGCCTCAGATTTCCATCTGTCAAGAGAAAGCTGTCTCTTGTGTGTCTTAAAAGATCATAAACCCATTGCGTTTTCTTCAGAGCACAGCAAATTCAGGGGCTTTGCATTTTTCTTGGAGGTTCTGGTTTGTTTCTTTAAAAATCATCATGTATTTTATGCCTGCAGATGCTCACTGGGAGAAAAACAAACAAACAGGAATCTCCATAATCCCTCTGGTATCATGACTTTCAGGGATACAACCCCAGTTGGAGGCCAAGGAGCCCCAGGAAAGGAGGCTAGTGCCACTTGGTCAACCTCCTGCCTTTCTCAGAGTCCCATTTCTCTACTGAGCTCAGACCCAACCCAGAGCCCTTGCAGACCCACCTTCATCCTCATGGCTGCTCCTCAGTATGCAGGGCAGTGTCCAGACCCAGTGGGAAAAGGATTGGGTGCCAACACACCAGGGTTCTAGCCCCAGCTCTGCCCTTATTTACTGTGTGAGCCCCAGCAAATTTCTTTCCCTTTCTGAACCTCAGGGGTTCCATCAATAAAGTGAAGAGTTTGAGTCAGTCATATCTGCTTTCTCCTCCAAAATGCACCTAGAATTTGTCTATTAAATAGTATTAAATGAGCATTAACTTATTTTCCCATGTGGATTGTTTGTAAGGAAATCTTTGAAAGGGTTGTTGCCCAATATTCACCCCACCCCTAAGCAATAACATGGTATACATGCTTACCCAGGGGATCCACTGTCTTTCCCAATACTTAGTTTAGGAATAAACATGTATGAGGAGAGACATTTGGGGGGGCAGGGGCTTCAAGAAGAATGTCAGAGATGGGAAGAATTGTCTTATTTCTTCTCTAGTACATATTTACCCTTAATCTTTTTGAAGTTGTGAAAAAAAAACTCCCAGATCCTGTTACTGCTTTTCTGTACACCACCACCACCACCACCCCCCACTCTTACCCCAGTGTCCCAAGTCCTCTCCAGAACTGTCCTGCAGTGTTCCTTGCTGGCTGACATCCAACCAGCTTGCTGCTACTAACTGGGGTACCCACTCCAAGATCTGCTTCTCCCAATGAAGAAGGGGCAGACAGTTTTGGTGGTCCATTTGCTGCAGGAGTCTAACATCAGGGTGGTTGGGAGATTCAGCTTGTGTGACCTGAGACATTTCTAGCTTGGGCCAAGCGAGCATAGGAACCTTGGGATTGGTGTCCTCTGATGACTGCAGTGCTAATTCTGAAAGCAATTTATAAAGCAGAGACCACCCTAATTCATATTATGCTAATTTGCAGCTTTAAGAAATTGTTTCAGATGCAACAAAAGCCTGCTGAGGGCAGTAGTAATTCCAAGATTTCTTCACAGGAGGGGCCAGGCATGATTATAAATTATCAAAGCAGGGACAGGGTATTTGTTCCAGGGCTTCATTAGAAAAATGTTCTGCATACAATTGATAGCATCATCTGTCCCAAGTAAAGAATAAAAGGGCTACTGACAGAGATGAGGGGGACTCAGGCTTCTCCAAGGCACCTGACCCATCCAGGATGGAGCACTGTTCAGTGAGGCACTGGTAGAAGGTATTTCTGCATCTTTAAATTTCATTGATCCTCAGAACATCTATATAAGGTTCATATTGTATCCTATTTTACAGACTTGAGATCTGAGGCTCAGAGAGACTGACTAAGATCTATCAGCTGAGATTTATACCTTGGTCTCTCTCTTTTTTTTTTTAAAGGTTTATTTATTTATGCATACAAGAGCTGGGGTACAGGCCAGAGGTGCGGGGGGGTGGGTGGTGAGAGGATTCACCAGAGACACCGTGGGGAAAAGAACAGGTGGATCTACTGAAATACACTGCTGAGGGGAGCAGCAGGTGAGACAGGAGAGGTCTGCCGCGCCATATGGGTAGCTCCCTGGCCGGCTGGGGATTGAACTAGTGCTGCAGAGGCTGTGCATAGTTTCACAGTGCTGTGCGTAACCCCTTGCACCACTAGGGAAGTCCTATACCTTGGTCTCTTACCTGCTCTTTCTACTTCCCTTTACTCTTCATATAAACTATTAAGACTAAAGTCCTCTGTTTCCTCATCTGTAATCTGGGAACAATGTATGCAGGACAATCCCTGGGGCTTTTAAAAGGATTAAATAAACTAATCCTTGTGACACGCTTAGCCTGGCACAGGATTAGTGTGCAAACATTGTTAACTGCTGTCCTCATCATTTTCAGCGGGAAAAGTCTTACCCAGGACAAAGACTAAACCCTTTTGGTCTTCATGATTTGGCTTTCTAGTGAGGATCACCCCTCTAGTCACCACCAAAAGTCATCCCAACAGAGTTTCCCTTTCACCACACTCCCCAACACCACCATTCATTCTATCCCTTCCACTGTCTCAACCTTCACCCTGGCCCATTGAGCTCAGCCAGCATACTACCTCCTCTCTGACACCAACCTTAAAGTCAAAGGCAGATTTAATTGCCCTTTCTACTGGATCTCCCTAGGGAGCTGTAGGGGCCACCACTCTGTCTAGATTTTACTCCTCACAATCCATTCTGTGAGGCTGCTGCTCTTGGAATTTCCATTGTAGAGCTAAGCAAACTGGCAGAGACAATAACTAACCTATTGAGGTGACAACAAATCCATGACAGAGCACTTGCACACTTCTTAACATGTCTTCAGGTGATGAGCTGAAGAACAAAAGATACTTCTCCAAAGAGGAAATGCAAATGGCCAACAGGTATATGAAAAAATGCTCAACATCATTTATAATCAGGGAAATGCAAATCAAAACCACAATGAGATTACATCTTACACCGGTGAGAATGGCCCATATTAAAAAAAAAACTGGCAGCAACAAATGTTGGCAAGGATGCAGAGAAAAAGGAACCCTCTTGCAGTGCTGGTGGAAATGCAAACTGGTCCAGCCCCTATGGAAAGCTGTGTGGAGGGCCCTCAAATTACTAAAAAATGGACCTACCATATGAACCAGCGATTCCCCTCTTAGGACTCTACCCAGAGGACGCAAAAACATTAATTCAAAAGGAAACCTGCACTCCTATGTTTATTGCAGCACTATTTATAATAGGCAAGATATGGGGCCTCCCTGGTGGCACAAGGGGTTAAGCACCACACTATGAAGTAATCTGCAGCCTCTGCAGCACGAGTTTGATCCCTAGCCGGCCAGGGAGAAACCCACATGGCAAGGCAGACCTCTCCTGTCTCACCTGCTGCTCCCCTCAGCAGTGTATTTCAGTCAATATGCCTGTTCTGTTCCCCAATCTGTCTCCAGTGAAGCCTCTCACCCCCACACCTCTGGCCTGTACCCCAGCTCTTGTATGCATAAATAAATAAATCTTTATAATAGGCAAGATGTGGAAACAACCCAAATGCCCAAAAATAGATGACTGGATCAAGAAGATGTGCTATATATACACAATGGAATACTATTCAGCAGTCAAAAAAGATAAACTCATGTCATTCACAGCAACATAGATAGAGCTGGAAGGGATTATGCTCAATAAAATAAGTCAGAAGGAAAAAGAAAAAAAGCAGATGGTTTCACTTAGAGGAGGAATATAGGAGAACCAAATAAGGGATCAGGGAAAAATAGTAAGAAAAAAAAGCCAACAAGATTGACAAGCAATTATAAATCAGAGGCATTCCGCAGGGGAAGAGGAGGGAGAGGGACCAAAACAGGGGTGGGAAGAGCACAAGGAACTATGGTGATGGTGCATGGGTGAATTGGTGGTGGGAATTCTATGGGGACTACATCTGAGAGGAGAAAGCAAACATTGTACAAAAATGAACAATGATGTAAAACATATATAAATAAATAAATTATATTTTTAAAAAATCCTTACTCTGTCTCTGACAAGTCTATCACATTTGAAGAACATCTTTAATCTCGCTAATCATCAATTTTCTCATCCATAAAATGGAACAATAATGACACCTGGAGCTGATGAGAGAATTGAATGAGGATACATGTTAAATGCTTTGTATAGTAAGTGCTCAATAAACAGGAGTTATTTTTAGCATTGTTATTTCACTCCTTGTATACCAAAAGTAAGAACATTCTGAGGACCGACTCCATGTCTGATTCACTTCCAGCATAGGAGAAGCTAATCAATGTTTGTCAACTGAACAAGTGATCTAGGAAGACATGAGGGGTTGTAGGTCTGGATGGTTCAGGGGAATTCAGCAGTGGGACAGTCTCTGGCATGATCAGAGATACCAGGAGAAACCCTTCAGGAGTGGTTTCCATTATATCTGTGACCCTAGAGGAATCAACTAAGAGTTTATATTCCACCTACTTCTGAGAAAGATTTGAGGCAATTCATAAACTTCCAAGCAATAGGATAAACAACAACACTCAGCTGAGCTTTAAACTTTCTGGTGGTACATACCAAAGGAAAATTCAGCAGGTCATATATTGCTCAGAATTCAACAATGACAAGATGTCATTAATTCTTCTACTCAAAATAATTCACAGAGCTTCTATTCTCTGCATGGAGGTGTTTGAATGCTTATGTGACCCAAATGACTAACAACAGGGAGAAAGGGTACTGGGGAGGGGCCTGAGATAAAAGGAGGTTCTGAAATAAGGGGACAGGATTCCAAGCACAGGCAAGATTCAGTCTGCAATTTTCTAGAGCACCTGCTTGAGCTGGTCCTGTGCGAGGGACCAGGGAGGCAGGTCTGGAAATACCCCGTGGCAGCCCAGAACCAAAATTGATGTTTCAGGTGATTTTGTAAATCCCATCCTAAACTGGGGCCACAGACTGAGAAAATCAAAGTGGCGTGGAGGAAAATTCCATTGGAACTACCGTTATCCAGACATTAGTTTCACTCAATCTTTCTTCTCGGAGAAGGAAAACGCGAAATTGTAAAATTGCCAAATACGTTCAGGTTCAACTAGAGTGAATCTGATTGTGCTGTGTGTTACCTGATGAGTCACAGGCTGTCAGCAGGGAAAAGGCCCCAAGGGACCAATGATTCTGCTCTCAGGGATGGGGAAGATGAGGTCAGACTGCAAAGGACTGTGAGGAAAATGAGGTCAGACTGCAAAAGACTGTGCAGTGCCAGAAGCACAGCAGAAGAGAGTTGGGCCTAGGAAGACACAGGGCCCCCAACTCTTGCTCCAGTCCTCACAGACCCATCTATCCAGAACAAGAAGCACCAGACTCCTACTGGGTGTCTGGCCCTACATTTGGCCCCTGAACTAGAGAGGGGTTTAGGTTCTCGTGCTTGTTCTCCAGCAGAGGACACAGACAAGTGACTAATTCCAATGTAGTGATGTGTGTGAGGGAGACTGAGAAGCAGACAGCCCAAGGGCCCACGGGTAGAGGTCAGTCTTTGCATGGAGCTTACTCTGTGCCAGCCATTGTTCTAAGCACCTTATCTATTTAATCCTCATAACAACCCAATGATGTCATGGGTTGTATTATTGCCCTCTCCCACTTTATAGATGAGAAAACTGAGGTGTTGGGTCACAGAGAGTTGCACAAGGTCACAACAGCTGAGAGAGGAGCTGGGATACAAACTTGATAGAGTCTGCTTCTTAACCTACACTAAGCTACTCCACTTAACCCAGACTAGGCACATGGATGATCTGGAAAGTCTCTCTGGAAAAGATAAAGCCCAAGTCTTAAGGAGGAAAGGCTTATTTTAAAAAAAAAAAAAAAAAAAAAGCAGCAGGAAAGAGAGGAAGGGCATTCCAACCAGGGGAACAGAATATGCAAAGGCCAGAGTAAGCCTGGTGCCTGGGAACTGGCTATAATTCAGTGGGATGAGAATGCAGAAACTGGAGGAAAGGGAGAAGAGCAAAGTGTACAAGCCTCTCCCCTCTCTCTAGCTGCTCATCATCATTATCCATTATCTAGAGCCTAAGATATACTCTGATGTATAAGCAGTACAAATATATTATTGAAGCTCTCGTGGTGTTGGTATGAAGAGATGGGATTTCTTTGTGCTTCCATGAATCAAGATGACCTCAAAGAACAGAAAGAAAGGAAGTAATACCTTATGCATCGCCGCAGGACAAATCTGTTCTCTCTAATCCATACTTTCCAAGTCCATTACCTCAAACAGTAGTGCCTAATTACTCCACCTTACAGAAAGATATGCACACTAATTAGGAAGAATGTTACCCACCATAGTGAAAATATTCCAAAGCAAATGAAATATTATTAAGAGCAAAAGGGGGATTTGTTTCTGTGAATTGTGCTTTTAAATGAGATCAAAGAATGATAAAGGCTTTGTTTTAATTACACCTGGAAGGACTCCTTGTGTATGCAACCTTTTTTCGACTTTCATGCACACAGTAGTCTGTCCCCCTTCCCCCACCACACAAAATAAATAAATAAAAGGGTTTAAAAATCATATTTACTCTGATATCTTTGCATTACCCCCATTTGAGTTTTTGAATTACTGTCTTTATTTTTTTCCAGGGACAATATAACTAAAAAGAAGGTTCATATTTTGAAGTGTATCTATCTGATCATTGCACAAATGTTTTCAGGAGAAATCACTATATTTCTCCAAGATGGGTATGGGTTTTGTCATAGATCAAAGTGAGAGGGAGGAAAAAAAAGATAAATCATCAGAGATCCAAAAATACTTTTCATTTGGAGAAGATATCAGGCCATTTCGATGGGACTGATGGAGTCCCTGTTCTGTCTCCATTACCCGAGGCAGGCAGTCCCAGCCAGGAGCCAACTACTGAGATTATATTCCCCATAAGATGGTCCCCAATATATATATATATATATGATCTTCAACCTCTATTGATTGACCAATTTCACAAGCAAAGACTGGTGAAATGAAGCTGAAATGAACATCATGCTTTAACTCATTGAACCTATCAGGCCTGAGTTAATCTCACTGTCCACTGTCTCTGATAGAATTCAATTGATCAATCATGTTTCGGTGATAGTACCATTTCACTGGCTTATTGCTTCTTCATTTCAGAGCTTGACCTGTTAGATATACTCGGACTGGCTCGACTCCTCTTGGATACACAGAGATCAGCCTCTGTCTGCCATCGTGTGTCATCTCCTGTCCCAGCTGAAAAGAACTTGAGAGGCTTTTGTGTGTATCTGTGGTATGTTTTTCCACCAAACACATGCACATGGGCAGTGGATTTATCATGGCATGGAACTGAGCAAGCACAAATTCTAAGAGGGGCTCTTCATTCCTCGCAAACGCACTGTCATTCCCTTTTGCATAGCTAAATTCATTTAGGCTCTGTGTTCTCCTGCAGGCATCTTCTTGTATGATACTGGCAAGCATGTATGCCTTGATCAGGTAAGGCACATGTGAAAATGATAACAACCATAATAACAACAATCACCCGTCCTTGAGTATATACTCATGCTGACCTTTCACACTCATCAGCTTATCAGCTTCTCACCCTAATCTCAGAAGGTGAAGAAGAGATTATCATTCCATTTCACAGATGAGAAAATAAGCATGGCAGGGAGGGGAGAGGGTGACTATTCAAGGTCACACAGCAATGTTATCAGATCAGACAAGACTGAGGGCCCAGATGTCTCAGATTCTGAGTGACGCTTACTCAACTGAGTCCATTCTCCAGGCCATCTCAGAATTTCAGGGGCACACACCCTTCTGCCCCCATGACTTGGATAAAGGAAACACTCAAACTTCAGTTCAGAGAATTTTAGGGCTTAGGATAGATTCTAAGATTGCCTATAGCTTCTTGGATGATTTTAGAAATTGAAGCCCAGAGGGTAGTAAAGTGTTATCCAGAAGTCACCAAGACACTCAGCCATCCAACTGGGACTTGAACCTGGATCCGAAGCCCTTGGGCCAGGACTCTGTGCTTTCTCTCATCACTCCCTAATTTATGCCACGCCAATGAGCTCTTATCAACAGAGAGAACTTCATTCTCCTCTGTCAACATGGCCCAATGCGCTGTTATGTTTCCTCCGTGGCATTTAATTTAATTTTCCCAACTGCAAGCCAAGACGCTGCGCTTTGGGAAATCAGGGGACAGGGGCTTGGCCTGGCTGTCTGCCTGGGGGAGGTGGCTCTTGGAGCCACAAGGCTGAGCCCAGCATGGGAGTCTCTGGAGGAGGCCAGGGCAATGACAGTTTGCAAATAAGCCTTGCATCTGCTCAGGCTGGCAGAGTCCGCAAACACACTAATGGACTTTCCTCTGCCCGCAGGGAGCTGGGGAGAAGCAATAAATAAAGCAGGCGCCTCTGGGGGGAGCCATTGCTGAGGCAAGAGACAGAGCTGAGATTAGGGACTGTTTGAGGAGGGGGGAAGGGCTTCTGGACCTCCCACTACAGCACATTGCCTCCCTTTCTCACAAAACGACAGTCCACCTCCCAGGAACCCTAATCCCTACACCCCAGATTCCTGTCTGTGTCCCAAGCCATCCAGCCCTTGTGTGATTGTATTGATGCATTTACAGTTCATTCCAGGCACAGAGGGGCTCACAGAGACCCCACTGCGGAGAGATGAGACAGAAGCCTGATGACAGGAATGGCTACCCAGGTTCGGGGGCAGTTTCATGAGATGAGGAGGGCAAGTCTGTCAGAGTTAGTGGCTCACTGGGCAGCAGAGGACCAAACACGCCTCTGAAGTTCCTGTTGGAGGTTCTGGGCTGCCATCCTCTGATGCCCCATCTCACCCTGAGAAAGATCCATAGTGGGCCATAGTTTATAAGGCCAACTGTATCTGGGTACACGGCCCTACAGTCTTACCTTTCTGGCCTCCCTTCCTCCCATCTCCTTTCTTATTTTGTTATCTCTCCTTTCTTATTCTAGCCACACTGGACTCCTTGATGTCCCCCAACCGGACCACACACCTCCCTGCTTCAGGCCTTTACATACGCTGTTGCCTCTCTCCAGAACATTCCTCCCCAGATACCCGTTCGGCTCCCGGAGACTCTGCTCATATGTGGTCTATTATTGTTACCACCCTCTATAAACCAGCTTACCCCCCCTTCCTTTTCTGTCTCCTCTCTAGCTTTGTGATTCTCCAGAGCATTCAATGACATGCCCTTTATTTCCCCTATTTATTCTCTCCTCTCATTAGATATCACTCATGAAGGCAGATATTTCTGTTCTGTTCCTTGCTGTGTCCCCAGCACCCAGAACAATGCCGCCATCAGCCTTGCCCAACATGGAGTCAGAAGCCAGCAAGTGGATGATGACTCCCCAGGGGCGAGGCCCAGCCTTAGAAGTGTTTAAATGACAAAGATGGTAGAGCATTGGGTGCCAGCTCTGGTTCTGCCACTTGCCAGCTGTGTGACCTTGCTTACACAGCTCTGCTCATCTGTGCAGTGGGGTCGATAACTCATGCCAAGTCTATAGCACTAGGGCAAGACAAGTAAGCCAGTAGCCCCCAAATGAGGTACAGCACAGCCTCTCAAGTTAGCTGATGAGGACAGGAAAGGGAAGGACAAGAAGTGAACAGAGAGGGTGTCTGGCTAAGCTGCATCCCCTGGTCCAGGCCTTTATTCATTTTTTTGCTGGTGTTCGGACTCCAAGCATAGTGGGCTAAGGTAACCCAGTCTCAGCTCTCAGCAGAGTCTGTTCTCTAGCAGGGAAACAAAGCCTGAAGAGGGAATTAGGATTTAAGCTCAGGAAAGTATCCTAAGAGCACCCCAAAGAGCAGGCAGTAGGTTCCCAGAGACAGAGAGAATCTGCCTGATGTTGGAAGGGAGGAAGGTCAGGGAATGTTTTCTAGAAGGAAGAGGAGGAAATAGCAGACTTGGACTTAGGGCCATGAGGAAGGAGGCAGAGGCTATGCCAGGAAGATGTGGGTGGGACTGTGATCACCAACCTAGGCCCCCAGGGAGATTGCCACCCATGGAATCCAGACATGTGGCTTTCATAATCCCAGGTGTAAATCAAGCTGTTTCTACGGCTCCCCAGTGCCAGTGTCTGCACACAACAGGTACACAATAAAGGCAAATTTGGCTTCTTTACAGTCACAGAACTTCCCCCCAAAAGATGGAAACTGGTTTGTTCCACTGGATCTCAACTAGGGTGATCAGATCTAAGGAGACTTGGGGAATCCCTGAGCTGTTGTTACTGGGAAAGAGATATGGAATTTAATGGGCTGGTCCAGCCCGGTGTAGCACAGCATAGGCTTGCCCTATATGCCACACATCTTTGGAGCAGCCTTTCTTACATCCATGTTAGGGACCTGACTCCGTTTTATTTACATACACGATCTTGGCATTTTAATTTACACTGACTTTTCCAAAAAGAGAGCCATCACATAAAACAAGGAAAGATTATGCTTTGCTTTGGTTGGAATTTTATCAAGACATGTTCACAATTTTGAAAATCAGTTTGCTGATGGCAGCACACCACCAGAGGTATTTGTATTGCCAAAAAGCACAGCTGTCCACATTTGTGGCCTTTGCTTTCATGGTGATTCTACGCCTAAGTGCAAACAACTGACTACTTTATTATGTCTTCTGGTGTGGTCATGCCTGAGCATTTACATAATGAAATACATCCTTTTATTATGATTTTACTTTTCTTTGCCCTTTTTGCTACAGTTTGGGCCTTGTGTTGAATTTTTTTTTTAACTATGTGTTAGTGTATTACATTTTTTTCAAGTTTCATTTTGGGTAACAAAGGGAGTATTACAAAATAACTGTTTTAAAGAGGGGACAATGAGTTGACAGGATTTAAATCCTGTCAGGATTTTAAATCACTGATGTAATTTCCAAGACCTCTCCAATTCTACCGGTTAGGATGATCCCAGGTAGGGATGATCCCAGGTAGGGATTATCTTCCTAATCTGTCTTCCTGGAAAAGGGATCTCTCTAGAGAGAAAGAGTTCTCTAGACCCCTGTTGAGGGAAAGGTGCCAATATTCACTCTAAAATAAATATATTTCTTTGGCCATGAAGAAGAGCTTGTTCCTAAGACGTAACAGCAAAGTTTTCCCTACCCTTTTTAGAAAACCATTTCCCAGATAATAATTCAGCTAAGACTGAACCAAGCAGGCATCCAGGTTCCATTGCAGCTTCTCCTTTCTGCTGGAGCCTTCTCTCAGATGTCTGCAACAAGGCAAAAAGGGAAAGGCTGGGGAAGAAAAGACATCTTGAAAAATCAGTGATTGGGCTGCCCCACACACATACAGAATGAGCCTTGGCACTCAGAGAGCAAGGAGGGAGACTCAAACTGGATGAGGCATAAGAGCAGGAGGTACATTGAGGTGGGGGAAGAGTTGTGCACCTCCTCTGCCACTAGCAGAATGGTTAAATGCATGGGTTCTAAAAGCAGACTGTCTGGGTTTGAATCCCAGTCTTGCAACTTACTAGTTGTTTCACCCTGAAATGGTTATTTAACCTCTCATCTTTCCCAGCGGTCTCACAAGTCAGTCTCATAAAGCTGAGAAAAAAGCATTCTCTTCCCTCACATTGCCCTTATTCTCCCACCCCTGCTCACATTGCATGATCAGGGAGCCTTACACCTTGGACCTGGGTCCATCTCTCCTTGCTCATACTCACTGGCTCTCAGAAACCATCAGTTTCAACTCCCCCATTTTACAGATGGGGATAGTGAGGACCAGATAGGGGACAAAAATGGACAGAGCTCACACAACAAAGCAGTGTCAGATTCCCAAGTCTAGGCTCCTTCCACAGCATCAAGTGGAATGATATTCTAAGAATCATACGGAACTGATACTCTCAGCATCAGTCTGTACATCTGTGAATAGGGATGACTGTCACAGGAAGACAGCACGGATCACCAAATGCAATGACAGGTGGAAAAGTCCTCAGCAAGACTTTATTAAGCCTTTGCCAACTAAAGGAATTTCAGTCAAGGTTCAGCATACAGTAGGTGCCTGACACATACTTGTCACATGCCTAGTATTATCATCTCTCACTGGCCAGTAAGTTCCCCAAGCGCAGGGGTCCATTATATATTAGAGTACCGGAAACACAGTTGGTTCTCAGTAGATATTTGCTGAGTGAAAGAATGAACGATAGCATGCCTAAAAACAGAACTGGAAAAGAAAAAAAGCAGGGAAAAAAGCTCTCTGATTTCTCTATGCAGAAGGAAAAGAGAATTCAAAGAAGAGAGAAGTTCACTCCCTCCCTTCCACATCTGTGCTCTGTGCCAGGTCCAATACTGGGGGCCAAGGGAGCCATTGGGATGATTCCAAGGTGTCTCCTGCCTTTGGAACTCATGATCTAAGGGGAATGACAGTAGGAGGGTGTGGGGGCTCAAAAGCACATCCTCTGTGGGAGCAAGGAGGGCTTTCTGTGAAGATGCCAGGCCACAAAGCATGGGCATGCAGACAGAGGACCAGGATGGAGGGATGGCCATCTCTCCAGGGTGGAGGGCACGGAAACAATGCCAGCGCATATGGTGGGCTTAAGTCCAGCTCCGAATCTGTCAAGTCCTGACATGGGAAGCAGGGGTGGCTTTGTGCTTTTTTTTCTACATTCCCATTGGTGGAAGAGACAAAAGTCTATGTGAGGCATCACTCAGCTAGACCAGAACCAACCCTGGGCCAAGGAAGAGAGTGGGGGTCAGAGGGAAGAAGAAGCTGCAGGGAGATCCAGCAGGGCTTGCAAGTCCAATAATAGCAAGCAAGGAATTTACGGGACCCCCATCCCCATGCTGCACCGAGGTCCACGGGGAGAGCGGCATGCGCCATCCACCCGGGCACCTCGGTCCAAAGCAGCCCAGCAGCCTGGCTTCTCAGCCAGCGTCTCTGGGGCTCCTGATGCTGGGTGGGCCGGGTCCCCCGCCGCCGGCGCCCCTCGCCTCGGCGCGCATCATCTGCTCGGCTGCCCAGCTCCCGGCTGCCGCCGCGCCCGCGCTCCCCGGGGCCCGGAAAGCTGGCATCCGTTGTTGCCATAACAAACTCAATTGTTCTCAGCAGGGCCCCGGCAAATAAAGTCATTCATTACGGGCCTCTCCCGGCCGCCGTGGGCTGCGCGGCAATCAGCGGGCCGCTCGCTGCCCCCTCGCGGGCCGAGACACGCGCCATGGCCATTACCTGCCGGGGCCCGGCCCGCCGCGCCGCGGCCGCCACGCTGTGCCCCGCGGCCCAGCCGAGGCCGCGCCGGCGGGGGGAGCGCCGGGCCGGCGATTAGTTTTATCTCGGAACGTCAATTGACTTATACTGATTGGCTTCCTGCCGCCAAATGTCAATTAAATTGCAAATGCTTGGCGGAGGCCGGGCGCGCGGGCCGCCTGCTTCCCGAGGGCGCCCAGCGCTCCCTTCTTTTTGCGCCATGTTCTGGCGGGGGGGAATTTATTTCTCCTTCCATAGCACACAGCAAAGAGCAGCTTTCCTCCTGGAAGGCGTGTGCCCTGCAGTCAGAGCCGAGGGGCCGTCCCGCTGACGGGCAGGGCTGAGGCAGGAGAGTGGAGCCTCTCCACGGGGCATCGGCCTTTTGGAGGGACTTTATTCTCAAGGTGGCACGGAGGAAACCCTGAAAATTTCTCAGAGATCTTAGGATACAATTCCTGGTGCGCCCTTGAGCCCATCTCTTCGCGCTCCACTCTGGCCCGGCTTTCTTCACCGGTCAAGGAGGTTTGAAGGAGATGGCGCTGCGGTTCCCTGTGCCCAGGAGAGGAAGGTCAGGCAGAATCGCGGATGCTCACCTGGCTCTGACGCGGAGCTCCGACTCGGTCTAATCTGCTCGACAACTCTCTGAAGGGGACGTTATTATCACCCTTTCACAGGCAAGAGAATTGAGGCACAGGTTAGAGAAGCTGCCCTGAGTTCACCTGCCAAGGGATGGCCCATTAGGTTTCAGACTGGGCAGCCAGGCTTAGGAACCTGCGGCTTGATTATAAGCACTGTGCACCCAGGGAGAGGCACAGGGAAGAAATAACTGAAAGAGGCAAGGCACCAGCCTCGACCCAGCCATCTGCCCATGCCAAGGAGGGTGCCAGGTGTCTAACATCCCTTATGGAATTCTCACAGTAATTATATGACCCAAGTATTATAGTCCCCATTTTACAGATGGAAAAACTGACCCTTGGAGAAGGTAGGGAATGTGCCCAAGGACACAGAGCAGACACACGAAATGAACTACAAGGACACTCTCCTCCCTGCCTAGAGCTTTACAATTTACAAAGCACTTGCTCACACATTGCTTCTCAGTGAGTTTGCCCAGGACTTTAAGGAAGGCATTCTGTGATCTCATTTGCCAATAAGAAAACTGAGGTCCTGTATGTCTTGTCCAAGAATGCCAGCACTCAAACCCAGGACCCTGCGACTCCAAAGGGAGCCACAGGTAGGGAATACCTTTAAGAGGCGGTCAGATGGGCCTCCCTGGCGGCGCAAGGGTTAAGATGCAGCCCATGAAGCTAACTTGCAGCCACTGCAGCATGAGTTTAATCCCTGACCTACCAGGGAGCAACCCACATGGCGCAGCAGACCTCTCCTGACTCGCCCCGCTGCTCCCCTCAGCAGTGTATTTCAGTCAATCTGCCTGTTCTGTTCCCCACTCTGTCTCTGGTGAATCCTCTCACCCTCCACACCTCTGACCTGTACCCCAGTTCTTGCATGCATAAATAAATACATCTTAAAAAAAAAAAAAGAGGCAGTCAGACAAAGATGACTCTGCCCTCACCTTCTCCCCCTTCTCTTGGGAGCTAGGAGGACGTGCTTTGTAACTGTTGTAACTGAAGTCAATCTAGAAAATGCTTAGGGGTAGTAAGAAGAGGGGAGGGGGCAGGAAAAAAAGCGTTTGTTAGAGGGACCATATATTAGGTCCCCAAAGACATTTTGCTTTTCCTCCACTGTGTCCCCTAAACCCCACCCTTTGCTGCTTCTGTCTGTCTCCTTCAGGCTACCTCTTGGGAGAGAGGTGCACAAGTTCTTAACTGATAAAATGTGCCAGCGTTTAAAAGATACAAACCTGACCATTCGTCCTTTTCAGAAAAGAGATGTTAATGGAACAAAAGTACCATTCAAAAGTGCTGGATGGCATTTGTGTCTCAGACAGAAAGGAAACTGAAGAGAGATGATGGAGGAGGAGGGAGGGAGGCAGGGAGGAGGGGGGGTCAGGAGTAAGAAGGGCTGTCCAGGCTCACTGCATCCAAACCAGGGACCCAGAGGACAAGGGCCTAACTGAGATGTTGCTGCAAGGAAGTGGCTTACCCGGGACCAGACCCCAGGCTCTCCACCCCCATCAGGCCCCATCCCCCTCTGCAAGCTGCCCTCATCTACAGCCTGGATTATCAGCTTCTGCAGCATGGAGCTAAAATTCTCCCAGAGTAAATTCTGGTGTGTACATCATTCTTTTTCTTCTGGACCTAGCCAGAATAATCTTATCATTAGATTTAGCAATATAACTAAAATAATTACCAGAAAAGAGAAAATGAGAAGACAAAAGAACAGGGAATTGAGAAAATTCTCACAAGGTTTTCTTGAGGAATCTGAATTTGGGGTTAAAAACTCTTTGCTCTAATGATGGAAATAGTAATAGCTGATAATTTTAAAAATGAGTCATGTGCCAGTGTTAATCAAAATAGTATAGGTAACATTTTTCTAATTACCAGGAGACCCAGGAGTTATTATCCCTTTTTGATAAATGAAGAAACTAAAGCCCAAGGAAATTAAGGCCCTTGTCGAAGCTCGCACAGTTAGTAAATGGAAGGGCTAGGCTTGAACTCCAGTCCACCACTGAGCAGCCCTGCTGTGGCTTCAAGTCCACATGTGATTAGTCAACTGCACTTGGGATACCTGAGTAATGAAGCAGGCTCTGAACCAAGTTTCCCCTGAGCTCAGCCTGGCAGGATGATGGGGACAGCAGAACTGAAAAAAAAAAAAAAAAAAAAATGGTGGAATTGAAGCCCCCTGTTGGAGAGAGCTGAGGATATTCCCTGGTACCACCCTGTTGTCACTGTGCGAGGCAGACCAGGGTGGCACGTGACGCTGCTCTGGGCAATTTCCTTGTTCTCTCTGAATCTCTATAAAATGGGTGTGAAAAGAATACCAACCTAGTCCAGTGGTGGTCAGTATTAATAATTTAAAATATAGATAGTCAGCACTCAGTAAGTGCTGGCCATTAGAGCTATGCCTTATTGCAGTTTCTACCTGGGTCATGATCTATATATACCTGGAATATATGCTCAGGTAAGGCAGGTGGAACCAGGGCTGCAGGCTGCAGCAGGCCTGTCTGCCTGAGTGTGTGTATTTAGACTATGGGAGAGCTCCCTCCCCCTCCGAATGGTTGTCACAAGATCCTTTTTGTGACAACTGGAGGGTGGAGGCTTTGGGGTCAGCCAGGAGTGGGGGGATGTCTGATGTGCGGGGTCCTGCACCCACTGACCAGATGGGCTCCAGGCTTCTATGACATCTGGGGCCCCATTCAGTACATATTTGCTACCATGAACCAGACACTGTGCCAGGCACCAGGGTCACGATGGGGACCTCAACAGATACTGTTCCCCTTCCCAAAGGGTTCCCAGTCTCATGGGAAAGACAGATGATGACAAACGTGATATTTTTGCCAACAGACAGGTTCTGTGTGTGGCAGGTGGCGTTAGGGCGCTAATAGTTAGGTGTGAACATCAAGGAAGCCCTCACTTAGGAAATCCAAGCTGCATCCTGATGTTTGGGAAGTTAGCTGGGGAAATGGTAAGGTGCACGAGTGGGAGGACAGTCAGGATAGACCCCCTTCACTGAGCATGATCACACATGGGCAGTCATCCTGGCCGCTTTCCCTGCATTACCTCATAGAGCCCACACAACAACCCAGTCACAGGCACACAGCTGGCCTCGTTTTATATCTAGAAAAATAGACTCAGAGTGGTCAAATAACACAAGTCACACAACTAGACACTGGTGGAGTCAGCATAGGAACTCCTGTTACCTGATGCTGCCACCTGGGCATGTAACCCTTAGGCTGCAAGGGGTGTTCAAGGATGGAGGGATCTCTGGTCTGGCTGGAGGGCACTTGAAAAGAGGAGGGTGGAGTGTACGAGGTTCACATGCAACCTCATTAAGAAGTCTGGATGACTTCTGGGAACAAAGGGCAGATTTGCAGGGTGAGAAGCCTTTAGGCAAGTTGCTAGTGAGAACTATATTTCAGAGATGTCACTGGGACTGTAATATGAAAGACAGGTTGTTTGGAGAAGTCAGGGATATTGGACGTGGGGGCCTGCTAGGAAGCTACCCAACAGTCCAAAGGAGAAAGTGCTGGGACCAAAGCAGAAGCGTGGGAATGGAGAGAATTGAGTAGATGCAAGAGATATTCTAGGGCCTCCCCAGTGGTACAGCAGTTGAGCGCTGGGTTGCAAAGCTGCCCGCAGCCTCTGCAGCGCAGGTTCAATCCCCGGCTGCCATGACGCACAGACCTTTCCTGCCGCCCGCTGCTCCCCTCAGCAGTGTACTTCGTCTGTCTGCCTGTTATGCTCCCCGCTCTCACTCTGGTGAATTCTCTCACCCTCCCATGCTTCTGACTGTACCCAGTGCTTGTATAAATAAATAAAATAAAATCTTTAAAAAAAAAAAGAGAGAGAGATTCTAAAAGAGAAACAGTGATGTAGAGCAGACACTTGCCATAAGACAGAGGACAAATATTCTAAGCTGTAAGGATGGCAGAACATCTACTGGCTAACTTACATTCAGGAAAAATAATAAATAGCAACTTCTCCCTACAATGCCAGAGAAGATCTCAGAGCATTTACCAACCTGCCATTTTATAGAAAAGTCTTTGGGGAGTTACTACCATAATCCCCACAGACTGGAAGTAACCATTCCAAGGACACACAGCTGACAGAGGAAGATCCTGAATTGAATTCCAACTCCAGGGGTCTCTCCAGCACACCAAAGAAAGTCAGTGCCCCCCCAAATCTCCACATATTAACAGGAAGAAAATTGGCAGACAGAAGTGACTTGCCCAAGGTCACACAGCAAGTCATGGCTTGGAATGAACCAAAAATTCAATTCGCAGAAAGGTTTGTATTAAGACATCTTCACCATGGAGATGAGCAAGGATTGGCTTGATCTCCAACAGTGATGGTCCAGCCTCCACCTACCCTGACTAAATGCTGGCAGAAAAGTGAGACCCAGGAAAATGGTCAGCCTACCTGCACACTGCCACCCCCCACCAACTTACAAGTATATTAAGCTCACAGAGTGCACAATGCCCTGTTACCCCTCTTGTCCCTAATCCTGGACAGCAACTAAGCTGTCTTGGGTCAATGGTGCCACCTGGTGGCAGGTGCTGGCAAGTGTCTGAACCACCACCTTCCCCTTGTCTCCTTTCAACCTCCTTCCCAGTCTTGCAAGGCAGTACCTCTGTCTCCTCTCATAGCTCAGCTCACCGGTGCTATAAGCAATCTCTTTCTCACATGTATATTCTCTAGCACCTTTACCCTCCCTCTCACCACTCTCAAATTACCTCAGGATGTTCCCTTTCTAACTCTGCTCCATTTTAGTTCACTAGTCCCAGGAAAGACAAAGGCAAATGTATAAACTTGTATCAATGAAAATGAAAACTAGAAATTTCAAAGTGAAATTACATATACACATATGAGTGACCAACTACTTACATCCCAGAAACTCCCAAGGAATCAAAACAAAAAACCCCCCTCTTTCAATTACCTTCCAGGCCTGCTTTTTTTCCTCAAATGCCAGTAGTTGAAATAAATAGCAAATCTACTTCATTTCTTTTGTTTCATTCCTAATCAATCTCTTTTGTTGAGTTTTTTCTCACCAAAACTATGTTCAGGATTGGGTGTCAGGGGTTTTCAGGCTAGTGCAGAGTTGAGCTGGGATGGGGAAATGTGGGGGTGCTGTAATGCCTTCTCCCCCAGGCCTCTAGGGAGCAATAGGAAGCTGCCAGTGGTCCCAAAGGAAGCCTGCTGGGGGGAGGTCAGAGCTCAAATCCTGCAGGAATTCTGCTGGAAATGACAGAAGCCTCTGTAGCTGCAGCTTTCTGTGGAAGCGCAAGCTTGGGAGACAAGCCAGAAGCACTGCAAATGCCCACCTACTAGAGAGAATCTTCAAAGCCCAGCATCCTATGTCACTCCCTCCCAGCTCAAAGATCTGCCCTGGGCCCGCCCCCCCCCCCCCCACCGTGGCTCAGGCGGTTGAACGCCACGCTGTGAAGCTGTCCGCAGCCTCTGCAGCACTGGTTCAACCCCGGCCGGCTGGCGAGGGTCCCACATGGCGTGGCAGACCTCTCCTGTCTGGCCCGCTGCTCCCCTCAGCAGTGTATTTCGCCAGTCTGCCTGTTCTGTTCCCCACTCTGTGGGGAGTTGAATCCTCTCCCCCTCCCATGCATCTGGCCTGTACCCTGGTTCTTGTATGAATAAATAAATAAATCTTAAAAAAAAAAAAAAAAAAAGATCTGCCCTGGCTTCTGGAGCCAAGAACAGAACGATATGGTGGCACTTGTCTTTGAGCTGAAATCACCTACCTATTCTACCTGTTCTCCCTGTCTGTAGGAATGACGAACAAGCTCAGAGTTTGCAGCAACCTGAAGCAAAGATTCTTAAGGTTTAGTCCAGGAGTCCCTTGAGGCATCCCCAGGACCCTTTCAGGGGATCTGTGAGTTCAAAATTATTTTTATAATAGGGCCTCCCTGGTGGTACAAGGGGTTAAGCACAGCACTATGAAGCTATCCACAGCCTCTGCAGCACGAGTTCGATCCCCAGCCCAGCTGGCCAGGGAGCTACCCATATGGCACAGCAGACCTCTCCTGTCTGGCCCACTGCTCCCCTCAGCAGTGTATTTCAGTCCGTCTGCCTGTTCTGTTCCCCACTCTGTCTCTGGTGAATCCTCTCTCTCTCTCTCTCTCTCTCTCTCTCTCTCTCTCTCTCTCTCTCTCTCTCTCACTCACACACACACACACACACACACGCACATACCTCTGGCCTGTACCCCAGCTCTTGTATGCATAAATCAATAACTTTTTTTAAAAAAATTATTTTCAGAATAATACCAAGATCTTACTGGACTTCTTCACTGTCACCAGCACACAAAGGAGTTTTCCAGAGGCTGTAGGCTGTGTACTCTCACAACAGATTGGATACAGAAACAGACATGAGAATCCAGCTTCTATTCAACCAAATACTTAAGAGATTTGCAAAATCAAGAAGCAACGCAACTACCAGGAAACTTTTTGATTTAGGAAATACGTTTCTTTCTCATTTCAAAAAGATTATTTATGTTACTTGTTTATTACTGTAATTTTTTAAAGTATTACTGTTATTTTGAATGAATTAATAGTTTTAAATTTTATGCATTTTCATTAACCATCACAAGCTAAAATTTTCCTTGGAGTCCTTGAGAACATTTAATTAAGAGTTTAAAGGGGTGCCAAGACCAAAAGTTTGAGGACCACTGAGCTAAAATAACACCAGGAGGATTGAAGATGGGTCAGGAGATCACAATCTGGGAACCTTAGAAATCTCTTGATCCCATATTACAGATGAGGAAACTGAGGCTCAGACAGGGGAAGGTATTTCACCATTGTCACCAGCAAGTCAGTCAGGGTCAGGACTAGAAAGAAGGCTGAACTCACACTCCCGCTCCCACAGTCCCTTCCCTTGCATCATAAACCTCTAGTAGTCTGAAGCCTGCACAATTTCTGAACTGCAAACTTTGCAGCCAGAGATGAAACCATATTCAAAACCAGAGAGAAAGGACTGTGGGTTCTCTGCCCACGGGGCAGCAGGGCATGCAAGGGGTGGGGGGTGGGGAAGAAAGCCAAGTCCATTCCACCTTGAGTTCTAGACAGGCCTAGCAGGGGACCTGCCCACCAGGAATTAGACTCTATACCCTTCTTCTCTCCCCTCAGTTCTCCCCAAACCTCTTGTTCTGGTTAACCCCAGAACCAACTCCCTGAACTTTGACCCTCACACTGCGCTACCCTACCCTTTATATTCCCCAGGGCTTTCCGGAACCCCAGTACATAGCCCCATGGGAAAAAGAGGGGGGCCACAAAGCAGGTGTGCAAACAGGTGGGGGTAGGGGTAGGGTGTTCGGTATTCTCAGCTCTCATGAAGACTCTCACAGAATCAAAGTGAAACTCGGGGGTTGGGAGGAACTGAAACCTGACCCCCCACCCAAGGGACAGGCCTAGCTACAAGGGAAAGGCCCACAGAGCCCCTCCAATTGACCACCTGGCCTTAGGTCCCTGCTTTACCTAGGATGCCGCTGGCAATTGTCTCCCTGGTACTCAGTTGAGGTGCCAGTGACTACAAGGCCAGAAGGACAGGGGAGAGTGAGAAGCCTGATCTTCACCTCTGCCACTCACTACCTTGGGCAAGGCCTGTGCCCTTTGTGTCTAGACTATCCTATCCTGTGTGTGTGGAAGAATGACCTGAATCTCACTGTTCTTCTGGGTTCCAAAGGGTGTGGCTCCTTGGCACCGGCCTGCTGCCCTCCCTACCCCACCCCTCTTCAACCTACGAGTCTGGCTGCCCACTCACTTCCCTGAACACACACACACACACACACACACACACACACACACACACCCTCACACAAATACACACACACTTTCTGCCTCCCATAGACTTCAACAGCCACAGACTGTACTCAACCACACTTGCTCCACAAAGTCCACATTAGGACTCTGGGTGCTCCAAGGTCTTCAGGTAAAAAAAAAAAAAAAAAAACAGGGCACAAATCCCATTTTGGGGGAGGAGCTCTGTGGGCAAGTTGAGTAGGGAGGAGCAGTTTTGGATTCAGGTCCAGCAGCCCCAGCAGACTTGTCCTGTGGGAAAGCCCACCCAATACTGCCAGATTGGATAATTTCTTCCCAAGAAAAGTCAGACATCCATATATGAAATCTCCTGACTTTTACACACTGACAACTAATTCAAAGTTGTCTGAAATTTAGGCCAAGCTGACTAAAGCACAACAGGCAGCGGCAATAGCCAGCCTGGGTTCTATGCGAGAACCTTGGTCCTGGTCCCCATCCCCCAACAAAAAGACAACTCAGAGAAGGAGTTGTCTGAGGGTGTGTCCAGGGCATATCTCATGGGGGCCAGGAGTAGGGTTGTCCTGGTAAAGTCCCAGGAAAGACCAGGATGACTGGTGGTCACTTCCTGCCCACTCTGCAGAGCCTGCCTGTTCGCTCAGCTCCATGCCTGCCCTGATGAACCTGAGGGCCTCAGCTGGCTGTAGGGCTGATGGTCCTCACTGAAAATCCCCAGGAGTGGACTGACTCTAGAAACCATGCCAGGTCCACAAACCAGCCTGAAGGACTATGCTCCGGGTGTGGGGGGGCTGTGTCTGGCTAATGACCCAGAGACAGGACAGCTCAGAGGAAGCACAGGGACTGGAAGCACAGAAGTGATGGGGAGGGAGAGGGGAGGTCAGGGTGGGCAAGTCAGGGCTCATGGTCAAGAATCCTGAGGAAGTAGTGGGTCAGTCACCACTACCACACTCCAGGGCATGATAGACTGATGGGATTCGTTGCTGGTGGCTTTCAACAGAGGGAGGCAGGAGAATGGAGGAAGGGAAGGGAAAGAAGAAACTGAGATGTGCCACATCGCATGGCAGTGAGAGACCAAGAATGTTCTGAGGGACTATTCTACCCCTCTAAGTTTTGTGGGTTTTTACTGCCCAACCTGACCAGACCCCTTCTCTTCTCTCAGCCTGTTTTCTCATTTGAATAATGATTGGGGTGACATGGCCTAGATGTTCTAACAGGAGCAGGTCTTCAGGTCCAAGTTGGTGACAAGCCCCAGGTGCCCGGGACGCTCAGACCCAGGAGCCTGGCCTCCTGCCCTCCATCCTGGAGAGTACCCCACCAGTGTGCTGGGGCCTCTCTTCATGGAAAACTGAGGCTTGATTGACACTTTTATTCTTCCACCCGGGGGCTAGGAAGCAAAGGAAAGTGAGTGGGCCTTCATTTTGCGGTCAACACCTGGGGGCACTGTGGTTCAGTCTTGATGCCCACCCAGCAGACTGACAAACAGGAAGTGGGGGGTGGTCTGACGGCTGGTTTCAGCTGCCAGACAGAACTGTGACTGGAGCCAACTCGCCCTCAGCCTCATCAGATCTCCTCATACCTTCAAGTCCCAGACTTCCCCTGTAGCTATTTATTAAGCACTGACTACAACCAGGCCCTGGGGCTAAGCCATTGGTGGGTGTGACTTCATTTTATTCTTCCAGTAACCACAAGGTTTGTGTCACCTCTATGTTCCAGATGACAAAATGGAGGTTCAGAGTGATTAAGTCACTTGCCAAAGATGTCACACAGGAAGTCCTCAAACCCATTCATCCCTGGCCTGTGAGCTGTGTCCTCGCCTCAATACCTCACCACCTTATTTGGGGCTCACCAGAGATCAGAGATTTAGTTCTTGGTGCCAGAAAGGCTGCCCATGACTCCTGACTCAGGAATCCTGAGCTTTTCCACTGTCTCATTCCCTTCTGGGAAATCTGTGAGGATTCTTAACAGCCTTCTGCATTTTGCCACAAGCCCAGGAGCAACAAACAGGGTGGGTCTGAGTGAGTCCTACTCCTCTCTAGAGTCCTAAGGGAGGAAGGCCAGGGCCTGCCCATGATCAAACAGGAGACCATAGGACTCTCCATGGTCTGTGAGCTTCTAAAAGCCCTGCCCGACCCTCGGTGACCCCCATGGAGGTCTGCAGGGCAGGGGCTGAGCTGGAGGAGATAGGGGAGAGGGGATTAGGTAAGATGGAAAGAGTGAATACAAGCAGGAAGGGGGAGAGAGAGAGAGAGAGAAGAAAAGGGGGGGGGGGAAGGGGGAGTGAGAAAAAAATCAAAGTGAGATCTAGACCAGGAGACAGAAGTAGACACAGAATCTCAATAAACAGGACAGAAATAGGCAGAGAACACTGACAGAGATGCATCCCAAACAAAAGACATGGGGAGAGACACAAAGACAGAGAAGAGGCAGGCATCCCCAGGAAGAAGACTGACAAAGAACCCCCCACTAAATGCTCCCAAGCCTCCCCCATGAGAACCTTGCTAGATTTGGCAACTCTTGGGAAAAGCCAGGCCTCCTCTGGGTTCAATGCCCTGTGCATGTCAGGTAGAGGGCAGTGCAGGGCCCAGAAGGCAGGGAATTGTGTCTGCAATATACCCTCTACTGCCCAAACAGAGGTTCCGACCCCCACCATCACTCTGGCGCTGGATTAGGCTTTCAGAGCTAGTGAAAGGGATTCGCACTCGGGTGACCTCGGTATGTTCAGGGCCTTTCAAACTCTGGGGGGATAAGGGGAGGGGAGGTCGAGGGGCCCTGAATGGACCCTGGAGACAGCGGAAGGAGGCCCCACAACAGATCAAAGGCTCAGAAGGGAACAGAGGATCTGGGGCTGCCCTTTCACCCACAGCCGCTATTCACAGCCCTGCCTGCTCTGCCCAGTCCAGTCTGCCACCACCTCCTCCAGCCTTCCGGGGGAGGGAGGCACCACCTCAGGCTCTTCCCACCAGCCCAGAAGGATTCCTAAGGCTGATGTCCCAGCCTTCTCCATGAGAGCTCTCAGGTGGACCCAACCAAGAGATGAAGCAGCAGCCCAGCCTGAGTCTCAGAGCATCCAGAAGCCTCCTGAGCATCTCCGCAACGGGCTGGCACTATACCAGGGGCCCAGCACACAACGTGGCCCTGCCTGGTCAAGACCACATGGATGGCAGACTCAGTCAGGCAGCAGGAGGCAGACCCACTTCCAGACAGAAGGCAGTCGCAGATGCACTTATTACCCAGATTGTAAGAGACCTCAAAAGCCACAGGGCCCAAACCACACGCTTTCTTTGACGCATCTGCTCCTGCTTTGTCCTGCCCTGCTCACGCCTCCTTCCTAGGATAATGCTGCCATCCTTGGCCCAGCCTGGCTCTTCTCTGGAAGCTGTTCCTCATACTGAGTTATATCTGCCTCCTCCAATTTCCTTTGACCAGCCCAGCTCTAGCCCCAGGAATGGTATCTACTGCCACGCCCACAGGACAGTCCATCTGGGATATGGACACAGCAGCCTCCCCATGCTTGGCCTAGGAGGCAAACACCCCAGGGAGAGCCCTAGAATTTCCAGACTGAATAGTCCCCTGGCAGCAACAAACAGTGATCTGACTTTGTTTTGCTGTAGAAGTCTTTACTCAAATAGAGCTTTCTATGGAATCCCAAAATACTAGATAGAAACCTGCTAAGACTAGAGGTACCCCCCTCACCCTCCTCACTAATCATGAATGCTTTGTAGGCATGTGGACAATCTATTCCACCAAGGAGAGTTTACTGAGCACCTACAATGTGCCAAGGACTTGTATCCAAGCCAGGTTATTGAAAATAGTCACCAGCCACATGGAACGTTCATTATTTTGGATTTTAATTAATTTAAATCTAAACTGTTTATTTTATAAGATTTTAATTAATTCAAATCTATAAAACAGAAGTAACATAAAATATGCTTTCCTCAGTAAAGTGCTACTTCCTATGAGGAGCCCTCCCAGAGCCTTTTGGTATAAATCAGCAACACCTCCTACCTTTCTCTCCCCTTTAGTGCTATGTCCAACTCAGCACCTCATCCACTGTGCATCAGAGCGAATTTGGACTTGCCAGGCTTGCCCAACACTATGCAAGTTCTAGAGGGCAGGCCCTCTGTGATGAATCTATGCCCACCACCTCTCCCTGGGGAAATGTCCACAGGGTAAAACTCAAGTCCAAGCTGGACACGACCGAGAACCAGATCTGAACAAGGGACTCTACCCTGCAGAGCCTTAGCCAACGCATCTGAGGACCCTTGGCCTTCCTCCTGTGGCCCGTGAGGCCTCTCTTGTGCCATGGCCCTGCCCCCAGGCTGCTGAGGGTTTCTGAGAAAGTGCTACCACACTGTGAGGTTGCTCTGCAACCTCACAGACAGCCCTCTGGTGCATCTGGCAATTCCCCTGTTCTTCCCCAGGGGCTGGTTCTTTACTTTCCCACAACCCTGTCAGCAGCAGTCAGCTTGCTGGCCATGCCCTTTTGCATGAATTTCTTCCTTCCACAGTCCCCAGGCTCTGCCCAGCCCAAGGCTGTTCCACTTCCAAAACCTCTCTCTGGAAGGGTAGCAGGTAGTCGGACAGGAATAGGGAACTGAGGCTTCAGGGGCACTCCAGCTCCTCCCGACACCCAGTCCACATCAGCAGTGTGGCTTTGCCAACATCACAAAACTGCCTGGAAACTGAGCATCCTCCCTTACGAAATGGAGGTGGTGACTCTTCAACAATCTCTTAAGCAAATGCAAGGATCCAGGGAGGGATACAGGAAGGATGGGAAAGGGCAATAAGGAGCATTACACAGAATTCCTCCCACACAGTGTGCTGGGGTAAGCAAGGGCACTTCTGCCCACCTCTCTGCTCAACCTTATACATCTCAATGGGGGAGGGGGGGAGAGAGACTCTGGTTGGTGCCTGGGTCTCCAATTCATCTAATCCTATAAGCTTTCAGGACAATCACATCATTTTACCTTAGTCCCCAGATCACAGACTGGATCACGATCCCAGTCTTACTGGGGATCAAGACTCAGTCATAAATTTCAAAACTGGATGGATCTCAAAGATCATACAAGCCTACATCTGATTCTTGATTCTCTTATACAGCAACCTAGCAAGTAGTCACCTACTCTCTACTTACATACCTCTAGTGACGGGATACTCACTTCCTCCAGAGGCAGCCCTAGATCACTCTTTTATTTGCAAAGTGCTTTGTTCTGCATCTGCTGCATGCTGGCATTCAAGGGCACATGGCAAATTCTCGTTCCTCTTGCCTTCCATGCCAACCCTCCGCATGTTTGAAGGCAACAACCCAGTCCCTCTCACTCTTCTCTTTGTGCCAAAACATCTCCAGAGCCTTGAGGTGTTCTCTAGGTGCTGTGATAACCCAGATCCCTGAGCATTCCAGCTGGACATTCCAATTTGTCCTTGTCTCTCTGAAAGGTCAATAGCCCAAATGGATCACAGTACTCAAGGAATGATTTGACCAGCACAGAGCAGTCTAGACTAAGGACATATTCTGACCACTCTATACCTTTCAAAGCAGATTGAGAAGCTAAACAGTAACCAATAATCAGAGGCTAAGGGCCAAGCAGCACTCTACACACGTCAAACACTCCCCCAACTCAGAACCCACCTGGTGGTAAACAAAAACTAGATTTTTTTTTTTCTTTCTCCAAAAATCTCCATCCAGATTCCTCAGCCTCTGAGGGAGTCTCATACCACCTAGCCCTCCACCTTGAGCAAACACAGCCAGGCCCCAGCTTGGGCACATCTGCTGCGAATCCAGGTGACAAAGGCAGAAAAGATGACACCATCAACCCCATAAACCAACAGACATGTTAGGCCCACTGCCTCCTGCAGTAATGGCACAGCAACCCACTGAGTTAAAGACTTCTGACATCTGCTCTGAGTGTCAGGGACAGGGGAGAGAGGTAAGGCAGGTTCCAAGGGCTGTGAATCATCCCTACGCGCCCCCACAGCTCCAACCAGAGGCTGCAGGCCCAGCTTCTGCACTGCCTGGAACACACAGACCACAGAGCAATCCACTGCTCAGCCGACTCAATTTTCTAGTTACAGATCTTAAGTACTTAGGCATGTGCTCACGAGAACATACATCCCTTACAGGGAGCCGAGAAAGGGAATTGTGCAGAGGTACAGAATAATTGAATCAAGATTTCTGTCACGCTGCTCTCAAGCCCTAGACCACTGCCAGCCAGTTTTTTTTTTTTTTTTTTCCCCTTCCTTTCCTGATGTAGGTTTTAGAGACTCCCAGGGGGCTTTTTCTCCTCTCAAACCCATTAACATCAGCCAAGCTGGCAGTCCATCCAGGGAAAGGCAAGGGGGTTAAGGTGGGCTGGTGTCTGGGACAAGCGGACCAGCTCAGGAGGCCCAGGTGGCAGACCCAGGGGTTGAGAAAAAACCGACAGGGAAGATTGTCATCTTTGTAATCCCTGTGAAGCCCCTGGATTCCTTCCTTCCAGGCCCAAGAGCAGAGATGAAAAGATTATTCACTTCCTCAACCCCCCACCATCCCAGCCACCCTTGGGGGTATTCTGGGAGAGTCATGCATACACAGCCCCCCAGAAAAGACACCCTTGACCTCACCCCAATCCAAGCATGCCTCTTGAGCAGCCCACAGGCCCCGCCCTACCTCCAGGCCTCCCCTACAAAAGGGACACCGCTTCCAGCTCATACCCTCCACACACTGCCCTCAGGCACCTCATCTGCACTTGAAGGTCTTAAAGGCCACAAAGGATCTGCCAAGTCGGCCTTATTCCACCCAAGGGGTGAAGATTAGGGAGATGAGGGAAGAAGGGATGAGAAGAGGAGGACTCAGCCCACCAAACATATCCAGGCCTGGGGACTCTGCTGGTAAACCGGCGCTCAGCGGGCCTCTTTGCTTCCACCCCTGAGCAACTGGCCGCCAGCGAATGCCGCCTCGGTTCCCTCCCCGACAGACAGGTGCGCGCAGGCTTCTCTTACCTTCATCTCTTTTGCGCTTGTTGGTTTCAGCGCTGGGGGACGTGATGCCTAAGATGCCGCTGATGGAGTACGAGGAGCCTGCCGAGTCCGTGCTCACCGACGACACCTGCGTCACGGAGCCCGTGGACACTGTGCAGAGGGAGAGGGCGGTCAGGGCCCAGCGGGAGGGCCGCGAGGGCGACCCGGTACCCGGGGCGCATCAGCCAAACAAAGGCACTCGCCCTCCACGGGGCTGCGGGGCCGGCGAGGGAGCTAGATAGGCGGGCGGGCTTGTGTGTGTGCGCGCCTGGAGGACACCAGCCCAGTCGCAGCGGCCACACCCGGGCGCTGAGACCGGCCCTCCCGCCTCAGGCTGTTCGCCCAGGACCAGGCAGGCGGTTTGCCCAAGGCAGGGTCTCTGCTGCTGGACGAGGAGCAGCGAGAACTGACAATGCAAAAAGGAATATAGCAACAACTACTACTGTGCACTGACTCAAATCCTAGCCTGTCCAAGGATGCTGAAAGCACGGGGTGGAGAAGGGAAAAAGGGGAGCTAGGGGGCCACCACCAGCCGGGGCTTTGAAAAAAGAAAAAGGCCTGGACTTCCTTGCTCCTCCCTGGCCTGGTTTCATGGCCTGGGAGTCTCCTTTTATTTCTGTTGCTTTTCTCCTCAATAAAGTTTTTCTTTCTCTTAAAAAAAAAAAAAAAAAGAAAAAGACCTATAGGTACTCATTAGCAGGTTCAGCCCTGCGAACATACCCAGCCATCCACACAGGCATAAATACTTGCACATTCATACACACAGCTAATAAAACTCCAACAGTTTTACAGTTCCTCGCTGTCTTTTTTCCCTTCCAGTTTACCTGGATTTAAATTTTTAACATGAATTATATAAAAGGGATATATTACTGTATATTGTATAATGTATAGTTATATGCAATATAATGCATATGTAATACAGTGCTAACTAATGTTTTGGGAGCGCTTACTCCTGGCCAGGTTGAAGCATCTCATTTAATTCTGAAAGTTTTGAAAGTTAGAGTTGTTGCCACTTTGCCTTTAGGAAAGGCATACATTAGCAGCAGTTTTCACAAACTGAAAGAAATCCAAAAGATTTCTATTGTTGTGACACAAGTCGCAAAGGGGAATCCAGTTTGTTTTGCCACAGGTTCTAAGAGGCAGCCTGACCCCAGCTGCAAGGAAAGCGGCCGGGTCATGCTCCTTTCCTGGGAACAACTTTAAACATGTGTATCCTATCATACTTGCTTTTGCTACATGTTAGTGTCATTTAGGTCCTATGTATTATTTTTTGGGGGGAACTCTCAAAAAATTTTCCATATAAGTTAATGGCAATCGCTTCTTCATCTTAAGCCATTTCAGCTTATGAAAGCTTTCCTAAGAGTGCCCTGTTTTTGAATGGGGTTCAGAGGGGCCTGTAACCCCTTTGGAAAGACAAGGCTCAGAGAAAGTGACTTTCCCAAAGTCACACAACTAGTAAGAGGCAGAATAGTGACTGCAACCCAGAGACAAAAATCTTAACTCCTATAGTTATCTGTTCCTCAGTAAACAATATTTTAAAAAATGTTTCACTATACTTCAGTGTTTTTCACTTGATGCTTCCAACAACCTAGAGTGGTATTATTTATCCCCATTCATCAAATGGGGAAACTGAGACTCCATAAAGCCAACAATTTGTTCAGTCATCTAGCCAATGATCAGTAACACCAAGACTCAGTCTGTAGTCTATTGACTTAAAATCTAGAGTGCCCCTGGCTCTGGAAATGTGGACAGAGTTCAGTGACTTGTTATAACTGAGGTCAGGTCTCTAAGATCCTAAGGATAAGAATGGGGGAGGGGAGGTTTTGTGCAAGTTTCACATTAACTCCTGGCCACAGAGTCCAAGGAAGAGACCAGGGAGTGGTCAGGGTCAGCTCAAGCTATACAGCTGAATCTCCATCCTGGGCTATGGGAATTCTTTCTTGGTTCATTAAAACCTACAAACCAATCTCAGACACATTTCCTTGGGCTATAACTAGCTAGAGGCAGGTGGGGGCCGCCTTTGACTCTAAAGTAGAGGAAATTACTAGAAATAGCGGTGATTTCATGAGAAGCCGTTGTTGCTTTCCTTGGAGCACATCCAGCTCTTGCTCCTATAAGACCCAGGGGGAACGGTGCCTTTCTTCTCATATTTGAGTTTGATTTTAGATCTTCCTTAGGAGACACAGAAGTAGAAATCGTTAACTTCTCTTTTCCTTCAGCAGAAGCAGCGCCTCAAAAATAGATTTATGCAAATCTCACAACCTTTTCTATATTGAGGTCCAAAGAACAGAGGAAGAAAGAGGACCAAAAGTCATTTGGTGCTTTAAGCAAAACAACCACCATGTTGTTGACAGAGCCGATGATATATATTCCAACATTTTGCATGAGACTCAAAGACCCAGATTCCAATTCTGGCTCCAACACTTACTGGCAATGTGACCTTGGACTAGTTATTTCATCTCTCCAAGTTTCTGTTTCCTCATTCCTCAATAAGTTTTTGAAATATAAGAGGCTATACACATATAAAATACAATTTTTACAGAGATTTCTGAGACAAAACCAAGCATCCTGCTGACCTACAAGGCAAATTATTCCTCTCCTCAGTTGAAGGAAAATTCTGTTACTGTTAGTTGATATTTTACGTGACCTGAAATAGTTAAAGCCACAAGTGAAATTTCAGCCACAAACATTTCCCCAGGAGTCTTCGTCAACTCTCTTTTCGCCCCAGTTCAAGAGAACTGGTAGTTCCTTCCTTGGGCTCCCAAGGTACTGCACCGTGTGAGCTTTCTCTCAGCATTTTGCAAACTTCTCAGTCACATTCCCCCATTAGACGGAGAAGCCCTTGGGGAAGGGGATTTTGTCCTGCCTACCTTATAACATTAGTCTCCAAGGGCACCGTCCACACAGGAGTGTAGCAAACGCTTCTTGAACAGATTATTAGAGGAAAATTTATTTTATGGCAGGGAGAAATTCTGTCTTATCTTTACATAAAGAGACAACTCAGGAGACTCAGAGACCTCACAGAGCACCAGGTGTTACTTTTCAGTACACATATGGGGAAACTGAGGCTCAAAGAGATGAAGAAACTTATACAGTTCACTGAATGAGTTCATTGCCAGACTGGAACTAGCAGCAAGATCTTTGCCTGATCTCCATGACCATGAGGAAGCTCAAGTTTACAGTTACAGAAGTGACTAAGGTGTGGAAACATTACAGTGTCTGGAGCGTGATTAAGCAAAATTGACAGGGACTGTGGCTGACATCTCTCAGAGGCATGCTGAATGCCACCTCCTTTTTTATAGTAGAATAACTTTTCCCCCAGCTCAGTAGAGGTGTTTCCTTTATCACAAGTGGAGAAAGAATATGTCTAAAATTGATAGGGGTCATTTTCATCTCAAAATTTTTGCACGGAAGGGAAGGCAAGGGAAAAGTGGAACTCTTGAGTAGTAGGGAATATAACTCCCATCCTTACTCTGACTTCAGAGTCACTCTCAGACTTCACCACAAATGTCAGAAACCCCACTGGCAGCCCTGACAGTTCATGAAGTACATGAGATTGAAGCAAGAGAGAGAGAAAAAGAAAGTTTGGGAAGTTTTGCCACATCTTCACTCAAGACTGCAAGTGCACAAAGAATTGTAGAAGGGCTGGTTGATAGAAGAAAAAAACACATTCAAAACTACTTACTGACTAATGATGCAGAAAATGTTATGAATAAGTATCCCTTTCTTGATTTATTACTTTAATTATCTGACATTCTATAGACCCCCATTAGTGGATTTTTTTTTTTTTTGGCTTAGATTTCAATTTTCTGTCTCATGGTGAAAGCTATTTATCATAATAATCAGTAAAATTCAAAACCTTTTAGCAGTATTTATAAAATTCATTTACCAGGTTCAGCCCTTGGAGAATGACAAAGAAGGCGCATTAGTACGTGTGCCGAAGTGTTTTATGCAGAATTATCTGTCCATAAGAATGATTAAAAGTTCTTTAGAATATTTGGAACCCATTAGATTTTTAAATTTTTTTTTTTTTGAAGTTCTTCTTACCTATACTGTGACTGGAAGCTGGGACCGGCTGATTGGGCGGCTGCTGTACTTTTGTCCGGATGATCCTGTGGGCATTGGGGAAAAAATAATTGGCTATTTACCATCATGGAGAAGAAGCAATCTCAACTAGCTATGCATGGAAAACCAGAAAACCCATATCAAGCTGGGGCAAGGATCAAGCTGGGGCAGACATGAGGAGAGATTATAAGCCCAGATTGGGAATTAGGGGGTTGGAAGAATTCTGACTAACCCCAACTCATTTCCTACCTCCCAAGTTTCTGGGCAACTTGCACCCTCTTTGGACCTCAGGTGCATCTATAGCAAGAGGCAGATGTGTTCATGTTGCCAATAGGTATCCCTTTCTCAGTGGCAGCTCCAGCTCCATAAGGAACTCGCTGAGTGATATTAGATAATTCCGTCCCTCCCTGGTGGAATGAAGGGACTGAACCAGGTAATGTCTCTGTCCCTGTTTCTTTGCTTTAGAGAGCCACAGGAGGACTAAGATCCCCACACATCAAAAACAACCATGGAGGGGGTATATATGGAGTTCTGAAACTAAATTGCTGAAGTACTACCAGGGGAGGACTGGCTGGGTTTTGCTAAAAGAAATCCTGTTCACCTCGTACAAAACCTCGTGGACAGACTCCATAGTCCTGGGAGCTAGGGCCGCCTGGCCTGTCTTCACAGAGACTGTGCTCCGGTTCTGATATGAACTTGATTGTGACCTGGGGTAAGTTCACTCCGTGTGGGCCTCAATACAATAAGGGAGTTGCAACAGTCCACTCTTGGCTTACTTAAGTAATTAAATCCCTTTGGGGGAAAAAATAACCTATGGAAAAGCCCAGGGCATAAAAGGGATAAAAGCAGCCCTGCCTCTCCTTTATCACCTGGCAGCTCTGAAGGCCTTCTGCAGAATCTTGGGCTCTGGGAAGCTTAGTTAGTAAATCTCCTCCTGGAAAAACACATGGGGTTTAACCAAGACCCCAAGCCTGACATATCATAGAGCAGCCCACCAGGGCGTGGGCCAGATGTTCTTTTGGGAGCTGACAGAAAGTTTATTTGAAAAAGTTCTACTTCAGTCTCCAACTATTACCTTTTAAAACAACGCTTATTACTAGAGTATTCTTTGCCCATTGTAGACTATTTGGACAAGTATAAAGAAGACATCTAAAAATCACATTTCAGTGTATTTCCTTTATGCTAACATTACTAAGCATATTTGGAAACATCATTTTCTCTTAACAAAATGTAGCCTGCATTTTTTTAGTCAACATTATAAGAGGAGTGTTTTCATATTCAAGACCACTGGTTCATTTCAAGCTGCTTTGGGTCTCCAGCTTGTGCAAATGCAGAGGACAGAAGTGGCAGGTGCCTTCCCTTAATCTCCTTTGCTGTGGCCTCTGTCTTCTTTTCTCACTGGGCACCAAGGCCATGCAGCATTCTCCGCTAATGACCTGGAATAGATGTTTCTCACCACATCACCTCCCAACCACAGGCCCTCTGGAACCCAGGCTGCATGAGCTCAGCAAAGGTCCTTTTCCTTTTTCAGTGAGTCAACATATATGTTGCCTCAACTATATTCAGAGTTTTTCTTTGTCTGTCTTCTCCAATATTTAAACCACTTATTTTGACTAAGCAGATGTGGAGCATATTGACACAGACTTGGGAGTGATGTAGTCTTTTTGATCACCTAGAATTAAAGTAACATCTGATCTAATTTTACTATTTGTATGTATGTTACCTTCTCTGTAGATGTGTGGACTGGCGGGACACATACATATATATATACACATATACACACATTTATGTATGTACCTATATGTATGTATATAGGTGTATTTGTCTACAAACATATACCTAGATATATATCATATGACTTTATAAGATATAAATATAATTTATCTATATTATAGGTTATGTGTATATAAATATATGGTAGTATATATTGCACCTATTTCCCATAGAATTCCAGCATAAAGTTGTCAATTTTCAAAGCATTGTCTGGCCATTAAATGTGTGCATAAAATAAAAAAGCCTCTCTAGAAGCAAAATATTATAGTTTGAATCCCAGTCTTGCCATTTGTCAGTTACATGACTTTGGGGAAGTTACTTAATCTCTTGATGCCTCTATTTCTTCATCTGCAAAATGGGACTAAAAATCATTCCTATTTCATGGGGTTATTATGAAGATTAAATCAATTAACACTGAGAATAATGGCATTTGCATAATAAATGTTCAATAGATATTTGCTGTTGTTATTTTCAGTATTATCTTCATAAAGATCAATACTCAGCTTTAACCTTAAAAGGTTCATATTTTCAGGCCTCCCTGGTGGCACAGGGGTTAAAGTCTCAGCACTATCAAGCTATGGCCAGTCACTGCTGCTTGAGTTCCATCCCTGGCTAGGGAGCTAACCCACATGGCGCAGCAGACCTCTACTGTCTCCCTTGCTGCTCCCCTCAGAAGTGTATTTCAGTAGATCTGCCTGTTCTGCTCCCCACTCTGTCTCTGTTGAATCACTGTACCCTGTACCTCTGGCCTACAAACCAGTTTTTGTACACATAAATAAATAAAAATAAAATCTTTGGGGAAAAAAAGGTTCGTATTTTCCACAAATGTCTTAAAAACACATGGAATTGCCTCCCCAGCCTTGGGAGCTGGGGAGGGGAAGGCAGGCACCCCAACACTCCATTTTAAGGTTGTGCTGGGGTTGTCCTTTATGGGGAAGCCAGAATTGTAGGGAAGCCTCTAACACTTCCCCCAGGGATACAGATTTTGTCCATATGCTTGCAGCAGCTGCCAAGACAAGAACAAAGAGCATCATGGTCCATTGAGAAGAAAGTATAATGGAAAGAATAAGACAAATTGAATCATAGCAATTCTTTTAAAAAATGGGGGAAAAAATGGTGTCTTTAAGACTCGTCACAACAGGAGTAATACATAGAAAATTGATAGTCAGGGCTAACTGGCAGTCAACGCTAAAAGGCACAGCCTTTATTTTGCTGAGTATGAACATGATCCTGGATGCCATATGAACATCTTAGATGATCCAACCTAGAAGGGACCTCAGCAATGAATCAATTTCTGTGAATGAGGAAACGAAAGGCAGAGCATTCAAGTGACTTGCCCAGGATCACACAGTAAGTCAGCTGAAAACTCCCAGTTCCCAAGCCTGAGTAGCTTTCTTTGAACCACTTTCGAAGGAAGTGACTCCAGTGCAAAATATTTCCTCCTTGAAATTTAAAGCCAATTTGGATTCAAATTCCATTTAGAGTCTGAGAATTAAAACTTCAAGAGCAGTGAAGTATTACAGGCATTTGTTAGGATCTGACTTCAACATTGCCCCCGCTGCTTAGAAAGACGATGTCTTCTCACAGCCCAGATAGGGTTGTAGAAATACCCGCAACTACTGCACTGCTCAAACTGCCATTGGCACAGTAAGAACCTCGGGCCATTGGCTTTGCCAAGAATTCAAAAGCCGAGGTTCCAACTGGGCCAAGCTGGGAGAGGGCTCACAGGTGACACGCACGCCTGCGACTGATGTGTACAAGAGAGAATGAATGGGTAGGTAATCTCAGAAAGCTGCTGCCCAAGGTAGGATTAAGAATCAAGTTTGCAGGGCCTCCCCGGTGGCTCAGCGGTTGAGCGCTGGGTTGCGAAGCTGCCCACGACCTCGGCGGCGCTGGTTCGATCCCCGGCTGCTCCCCGGCCACCAGAGGAGGGTCCCACATGGCCAGCAGACCTCTCCTGCCGCCCGCTGCTCCCCTCAGCAGTGTACTTCGGTCCTTCTGCCTGCTCTGTTCCCCGCTCTGGCTCTGGTGAATTCTCTCACCCTCCCGTGCTTCTGACTGTACCCAGTGCATGCATAAACAAAAACAAACAAACAAACAAATAAATAAATAAATAAAACATGCCTCTATTAAAAAAAAAAAGTCACCAAAAGCCACTTGAATAGTAAGAGGCAACATTTTTACAAAAAAAAAAAAACACAATCAAGTTTGCAAACTGTCATCCCCAGGTCATATCCATCCCTGTACAAATTTTATTTTTCCTATACAGTATTATTTTTATCTTAGTTATCGGTATTGGTAAGTTGGTAGCTTTTACATAAATACATGGATTTCTAGCTTCTTCTGAAAAAGCAGAGCACACAGCAATCTTGACCCCACATTTTCACATGACAACCACCAGGTACTAATAGAGCTGTTCCCTAAGTAGAAATGCCTCTCAGTCCTCCCACGTGGCCCCTAACTTAGAGTCACAAGACTGGAACAGCAGAAGGGAGACTCCATTCCACCCACCACTTGGGTCCACTCTAGGACAGCCACCTCCAACTGACACTCAGGCTGATTCTAAGAATGCCTCATGCAGGTTGTACAGCATCCCAGCCCGTATTTGTCACATCACCACAATGACTTGTGTCCCAGGAAATCTCCCACAAGCTTAGTAGGTTCAGTGTTGCTTAACCCCATGTCAGGCATGGTTTCCCAGATTGGTCTCCTGGAAGATAACAGAAAGGCACACACTTCTAGGCGTGGACAGTGGAGATGTCTCTGCAGCCACCAGAACAGCTGCAAATCCAGCGCTGCCCTCCCTCGCTATTTGAAATAGGAAAGGGTTGCCTTCAAGGGAGACAGGGGCAGGGAGAAGGAGCTATGGACCTTCGGACACAGTGACATTTGCAAGACGGTTATTTGGAAGCTGCATCTGCTTGAATGCAATGGGAGCTTTGCCTTCATATGAAAAATAAAACTGTAAGCTGGGACAGTTCAGTCTTTGTGGGGGCTAGAGGTACAGAATGCAACAAAAGCAAGCTCAGACTGTCCCACCACACTTATTTATTTGTATGACAGGAATGGTTGTGAGAGACACCAAAGCACTTCCACTGAAAAATGGAGTGATGAGCCAAAGAGTGCTCCCAAGAAGAGCTCCCAGAGCCCAGGAAAGAGCTGACGTCCCAGAGGGAGCCGGCAGACAGGCAGCAAAACATGTCAGGTGCAAGGCTCAGATCCAGGGTAGAAATGCTTTAGTCCTCCTTGCCTTTCCTCACAGATCTTCAATTCTGTCAGGGCAGAGTCCTGCAGCGCAGTAGTGGAAAGAGACCAGCCCTTCTTTCACCATCAGGGACCCCAGGATTTACTCCCATCTCTATCTCAAAATTCGTCTGCACTCCACCTGGGCCTCAGGTACCTATCACAGGGCAGAATTAGGCCTTGAGGGCTGTAGGAGACCACAGATGTGAAAGTACCTCAGAAGCACAGTCAGTGGGCCACCATTATGGACTAGAACCCCTAAGTGGCCCCTGAGTTGGCCAGGCCCTAACAACTAGCAGTCAGCAGTGTCCGTGCCCTCCCCACCCTCCACCCCCAGCACAGCTCTGGGCACAAAGCTGAGCCACTATTTCCCTAGATACCCCTTTCCATTAACCCCCTTATAGCCTACACTATGTCTGCAGCCACTGTGCTCCATCTATTTCATGTTTCTTTCAAATAACTTGTTTTTTGACTTAAGGAGATTAATTTTTGTAAGGCAATATTAGTTCTTGACTATAAATAAGGGAATCACAAAATTCACACTCACTGGTTTGGTGTGTTTTTCTAAAATACATTCAAATAAGTTTATCACAAAATAATTTGTATCTTTGTGTCATAGAGAATGTAAACGAGGGCCCTACAAATGACATGTGCTTGTCCTGCAAGACATTTTTTTCACTAAAATTAGTTGGCAGTGTTTAACTCCACAACCTGCTAACTCCACAGACATTTTATACACACAAACATGCACACATTTGTGCACACACAAGTCCTAGTTTCTGGTTTCTCTTTAAGAAAGGAAAAAAATCTGGCAAACGTTGGACCCACATTCTTGGAGCATTTAGCAGGAGCTGAGAAGCGACTATCCCTCAGGAGACCTGTTGGGGTCTACTTTGTCATCAACCCACTGCTCCACTATGGGTATAAGACTAGTCTGCTCTGTTTGTTGCAATATCTGCCTGTCCCAGCATTAGCATTAGAGTCTGTGACCCCCACCAGCAACCTAAGTTATCTTTCGAACCACTACACTATACATTGGGAAATCTGGGGGCTCCCAAATTCTGCTGGGTTAGGCTGAGATTCCTTTGCAGAGCAGACTCACTGCCTCTTCACTGACCTAAGAGTGTGTGCTCACTCCATACTGGGCTTGTGAAGACCCAGGAAAATAGTCGTGTTGTTTTGTGTCATGGAAATACTGCCACAATTCAGAAGTAGGAGACTCCCAAAGCACATAGGAGCCCCTGGTAATCCAGACAAAGAACAGAAGTTATTCCCCAAAACCTGCCACCACAGTGACCATTTTCTCAACAATTTCATGCCTAATTTGGACTGTTAAGACTGCTAAGTGCATACCAGAAGCCCACCCTCGACAAAGACTGTGTGCCTGCTACCCACTCTCATCCCAGCACCTCGCATGATGTCAGGGACAAAGTAACAGTTTGCTGAGAGAAGAAAAGCAGGACTTGGAAGTTAAATCATGGACACGCAGCAATTCTGTGCATTTGAGCCATTGTAGCAGGGATGACTGCCAGGACCCCAGGGGACCTCAAAGAGATTCTAGACTGACCAACTCTTTCTACTGAGGTGAGGGGTCCTTTGGGCAGGCTCACCACTGACAAGGTTAGGGTGTAACCTTGGAGAAATGGTTACATTTCCCTTGTGTAGAAAACACTCATTTCTATTCACCTCACATCTATGTCCTTGACTCTATGGGTTTAAGTGGAGTTGAGACTACCATCCACAGTAGAAAACTTTCTTTTAGGAATTGGCTTTTAAAACTCTGAGATCCATGTTTTCTGGGTTAGACCAGAGAGGAAAAGGAGGTGCTGTGACTCTTAGAAAGAGCTCAAGCCTGATTCTCATGGTATTGTTCTGGTTCTTTCTCTCCATGGGTGAGAGTCAGGGCAAGTGGGAGAAGGCAATCTCCTACTTCCACAGCATCTTAGCATCCTGAATATCACTCCTGGAGATCTTAGACCCACATCAGAACCACCAGGGCCCTGGGCTGTCAGAGAAAAAAAAAAAAAGCTTTGCCTAGGTCACATTCTGAGTTTGTAGTAGAGCTGGAACAAGAGCTAAGTCTTCCAACTCCAAGTTAGGGTTTTGTTTCCCAAACTCAGTGGTCCAAACTCTGCCCAAAATAGAGGCCACGAAGATCCCGGGAACTTCTGAGATAAGTCCATGCTAAAACTTTGAGCCTGGGCTTTCAAAGAAGTGACATTTGTAAAAGTGTACTCAGGACAGCTCATTGTTAAGTTATAGACACACAGAGACAGTTGGTGAGGAAGAGATGGAAATTACTCTGGGCTCAGAAGAATTTCAATCAGGAATGATGTTGGCATGACCTCCTTTCCCTGGGTCTCGGGCTCCTGCCCACTTTGGAGAGAAGAGGAAGGGCAAATAGAGAGACACATCATGTTCCATTAGCTTCCCTCCTGTCTGGTAACCAAGAGACCAATCTTCAGGGAATGCACACTTAGAGCCTATAAGATCCATCTGCACACTTAGATCCATCATCCTACCCAGAACCCTAGTCCCCCACAGGCACCAGTCCCTCACCTGTTGATGGAACTGACACTGGGCACCGTGTCATTGTCACACACCCGTTCTGCCAGCAGCCGGTCCCTGATCTCCCAGGCAAACATGGTAGGATTTTGGCGTTTATACTCAGCGATTTTTTCCACCACTTTGGGTGTGGCGACCTTTGGTTTGGATCCTCCAATTACCCCAGGCTTGATGCTCCCCGTCTCATAATACCTACGACCCAAGAAGAAAAGAGATTAGCCATAAGAAACAGAAAAATGGGTGCTGGCAGCAAAATAAAAGGGTACTCTGACTAGGAAACATCCAGATCTGCACTGCCTGATACAGCAGCACTGGCCGTCTCGGCTTTTCAGCATTGGAAATGCTGCTAGTTTGAAGTGAGATGTGGTGAGTGTAAGATACGTACCAGATTTTTAAACTTAGTACAGAAAAGAAGGTAAAATATCTCATTCATAAATTTTAAATTAATAATATATTGAAATAATATTGTCTATATTTGGGTTAAGTAAAGTATATCATTAAAATTCCTTGTACCTGTTTCTTTCTCTTGTTTTGAAAGTGCTACCATAAATTTGTAAATTTCATACATGAATCACATTATATTTGTACTGGACAGCCCTGGTCAAGATGCTAGCATTCACTCATTCATTCCTTCATTCTTTCACATTTGTCTACCATTTATAGGTTACAGAAAATTTACAAGTCAGCTTTCCCATTTGATCCCATAATAGTTCCAAACCACATATATGTTTTGAATGGCTGAATGATTGAATTGATGAATGAATAGATTCCCATCTATAGGTATAAAACAGAGATCCATAGAGGTTAAACAGTTTGCCCAGGATCACACAAGTCCAACTGACCAAGCCAGGACAGTGGCTCAGCCTCCTGAGCTAAAATTTCCCCAGAGAGTTGGCTTGTACCTTTAATTTGATCAGCTTTCCTATCCCTTGGCAGACTTGTCTGCATTCTGTGAAACTTTCCCCTAAAATGCAACTTATTTTCAATAAGAGAAAAACAATAACCATGATTTAAAATTAAAAGGATTCCAGAATGAACTGGAAATACATGTTCTATATAAGTCCAAATCCAAAAAAAAAAAAAAAAACAAACAACCACAAGTCAAGGCAGCTCTTCCAGGGACCTCCCCTGAGGTAAATCGCTATTTCTAAGGACATTTCCATGCTATCAGCTCTTCCTCGTTAGTGCAAATAGGATGTCAGGGTTTAACAGTAAAACCGAGACCAGGGAGAAAAGTGCCATGAAAGATCATTTCAGAGTAAAAAATAGCTTGATTCCTTTTCTGAATCTGAGCCTTCACTGGGATATCTCAACATTTACAAAGGAATTCTTGACTTCCTTTTGGAAAAGAGATTATGTGGCAGTTGAAAAAAAATTTAACCAAAAAGACATTTTAAAAATGACTAGTAATTTTTAAACCTAACTAGAGTTTATAATAAGGAAGGGAAAGAGGCCATTCTTCCACGGAATTGCTGGGAAAGGCTACCTAGGAACAAGACAGGTTTACATATAAAGAAGTGCTGAAATTCTCATCCTGGGTTAAATCTGTTTAGGATCAATTTTAATGACATTCCAGAAACAGTAGAAATAATTTTGGAGCAGTGGCATGGAAGTGGAAATTATATTTTTCATTGAAAATACTGAGCCATTTACAAATTTTGACCATAAGGGAAAGCCCAACTTATCCCCCCTCTTTCTATAATTGCTGAAAAATTATTAGTTGCAAGCAGATTTTTATAGAAATATCCAAGAAAATACTTTTTTCCCAGTCTAGAAAAATCCATAAATCAAGGCACACAGCAATGTCTGCTGCCTCCAATTATCATTTCAATTTTGCCATAGAAAGTCATTTTTTGCTATCAACACAACAACTCATTTAGACACCGGCTTTAAAGTTTACAGAGATCTCCCTTGAGTTATCTTAACTCTCACGTCGATCCTGAGAGGCCAGCTGGGTTTAATAAAAGGAAAAACCTATCATCAGAAGACTAAGTGACTTGCCCAACTCCCTTCTGGAAGTTAGAGGCAGCCCCAGCTTTCAAACTGACTATATCCAGCAAGCCTACCACTCAAGTCAATTGCTGCTTTGGCTATAACATTAAAGTGATAGTAATAATGATCCCTTGGATTTGTATAGAGCTTTACTGTTTACCAGGCATTTTCATGTGAATCTTTTCATTTATTCACTCACTCAATCAATAGTCCCCAAATGCCTTGAGGCAAGAGTTACACACACAGATAGCCCTACGCTGGGTGCTCAAAACATGTTCGCTTAATGATACGGCAATATTCGTGCAGCCACTCTGAGAAGGTGGCAAGATGGAGCCTCTTCTCCCCCGCCACTTGCCCCGCATAGAAGCCTCTCTACCGATTCCACCCGAGCAGTGCCAACTGTGACCTGAGAGATCTCTGTCTTCCTTTTGACCGACACACAGGTCAAGCACATAGACGACAACCCTATACTCAGGAAACCTCACTTGGCAACTGTATCAAGTGAGGATTCAGACTAAATAACTGTCCTTTCAGCTCAGCAAAACAATTGCTTAGTCCTTCAGCTTCCACACAACAGACGAACAGCAGCCACCAACACCCAGTGCAGTTCCGAGCAAAGAGCATTAGTTTGGGAGTCACGAATGTAGTTACTAGTCAGTGGTTCTGAAGCCAACTCACTGTATGGCTTTGGCCAACTCATTTAGCTGCCCTCAGTCTCAGACATCACATTTGTATAAAATGGCAAAGCCTGCCCTGCTTGCAGGGCTGTTGTGAAGGCAGAAATACAGAATGATTAAGAAAAAGCTTAGCAAAACATAAAGAGCATGCGTTGTGGATTAAAACCCTCTGAGTGTTTATTACTGTATAACATACCACCCAGTTCCAAGTGGTCTGAACCGTCCACCCAGGCTCCAGTGAAAGAAGACAACAGCCAGGTCTTCTGGGTGGATTTAAATGGGCCTCCAACCACCAGGCTGTGCCTGTCGAGCGCCTCTGGAGTCTTGAGCTCTGTGGACTGAATACCCACGCAACTGGCAGACTTCCCATGTTCCAAGATGATGGGGGTCCCTGCATGCCTGCAGGGACTCTGCCAGCCTTGCCCTGCAGCTTCTGAAAACACAGCCACCGCACACTCTCCACAATCTGTCACCTGTGTGCGCCCATCAAATTCTTCGGCGACCAAAAAAAAAAAAATCTCAGTGGATGGAACAGCCCCAGTTCAGAAATTTCCAGTCACACTGTTTTAGGGCTGAACTTGTTTCTTAAAAGGCAGTTCTAATTAGAGTGACATTTTGTCCACTGTGGTTCTTAGTTATGAAAATAATGAGCTATGAAATTCCAATTTATTGTTGACAACTTAAACGGCCAGGCACCGGAGCGGCGCGTAACTTCCGAGTGCCACTGTACCTAGTGACAAATCTATTCGGGCCTCAGGAGGCTGCCGGAGGGGTCTGGCAAGGGTCCCGTCCCCTTCAATCTCCAGGAGAGATCTGTAGGGCTCCCAGCACCAGGACATGAGGACCTGGCATTTGGACATCCCCTCTGAGAAGGGCTCAGCATCTTGCCCTGAGAAGAATTCAAGTACCGAGCAAAATGTCGGCTCAGCAAAGATGTCTCAGCAAAAACAAAGGAAAGAGCCTTCTTTTTCTCTCTCCTTCCCTCAGTATAGTGGAGCAGCCTCCCAACAAGCAAGCTAAGATCCATTCGGCTGTACAAGTCTAATGCTGGGAATCGCCAATATTTTTCTTCTCTCCTTCTATCTTCTCTCTCTCTCCCTTTTCTCTTTGTTTCCTTTTTCTCTCTTTCTCTATCTCCCTCTCCTCTATTTTTCCTCTTCTACTCCTGCTCTCATTCTCCTACCTAAAACTGCCATCTACCAAGAACTGATACAGAGCTCTGCCTTCTCCCTGAACTGTGGCTGGGGGTCGTTTGCTTGCTGAGTACTAACCGGGAGTGGCACCGCCAACTTGCACCATTGAGGTGACCTGTGAAGGGCAGGCAGACGAGGAAGAAACACAGGGATCAAGCTCCCTAAAAGGTTGCCAGACCCTTAGCTCTGAAACTTATTTCCTTGGCCCCAGCAAGGTTCCCAAGGTTAGAAGATGTCGCTCCCTCCACTCGAGAGAAGGTCTTAAATCCCAGCAGATGGGAGGGCAAGAGCAAGCAGCAAGTCATGAAGTCACATACTTCAAAATATTTCTCTGCTATTCAGGTATATCTGTTCTCAAACTGAAATGCAACAGGACTAAGGTTGTTTTCTGACTCAGGGAAAAGAACAGTGAAAGCCGAGAATGTTCCTGGCTGCCAGTACAACTTCACAATGCCTGCAAACAAAACGGTGGCTTTGATTTGGGGCTATGGATGATCTAGGAGTCCTTTCTTCACAGTTCAAGTACTGACCGGCCCTATGGACACAGGTCACTCACTTCGTCTCTCTTAGGTTTGTTTCCTCATCTCAAAATACACATCCCTGCATTGTGCTGAGGCTCATCCGAGGAAATAAACGAGGGCAGCGCTAAAAGGCTGAACAGCCCTCTGGGAGAATCGGCATTGTTAGTGTTTTGCTTGCAGCAAATCACTGGGTCAAGTGGCAAGTTTCAAGTGTCAGATTTGAGAGTTTGTGTTTGGTTTGATTTTTTTCTTCTTTAATTTAATATATACTTAGGATGTCTGTCACTACAAAGGAAACCAAGCAGATAGAAGGAAAATACTGCAGCCCGACACAATAAGGTTGATGATAACCCACAACAGAAAAATGAGACTTGACTTTTAAAAATGGAATGTGCTTTTGAAACATTAAAGTGAAACGTTGAGCTCTGGCTAGTGATTTATAATTTGTAGATTTTCCACACAGCCCTGCTCAGGCCCTGGGCTCACCTAAGGTGTGTAGGAGGAAATTCCTAAGGATTTCTTACTCCTGGGTACTTTGGAATAATTCGGGCTTTCAGAAGACATGCCATCCCTCTGGACTAGTCACCCCATTCCATGGGTCACTTGTAACAGGGGTTTCCCATGACTACTTTGAACTGATTGGTCTCAAAAGGGCTTTGTAAACTCTAAAGTGCTGTGCAATGGGCAAAGTGGCACCATGATGCTCACTCTGACCTACACACTGGGTAGCCGCTGGGTCAGGTTTTAGACTGTTGTTTGAAAAATCAAGGGAAGCCTGTAGCTCCTGCCTTTACCTGCCAAGAATTTTGCTGACACAACCATGGCTGACCCGAAGCTGCCTGGAGATGTCGCAGGGCCTGACACCTTGATGAGCAAGTTCCACTATCCTTTGGCGAACTACATCCGGGAGTGGCCGTCCATTCACAAAAACCCCCCCAAGCTGATTCACTCCTCCATGTCCTGAAACAGATCAGAAACAAAGGCAAGGGAAAGGGTGGTTAGAACCAGTCACAGAGTAGAAGTGGCACCCAGAGCCCCTCTGAAATGGCCATAGGCTGGATGTCTTGAGCCTGGAGCCAGATGGAGCAGACTACACCTCAGACATATTTTAAAAGTTAGTCTTAACTTTTGTCCATCTTCTGCCAGTCCACTGGGCTATTGACAGAAAACATCCCCACACTATTTTCTTTTAATTGCTGGCATTTTCCTTGCAATTTTTTTAACAATGAAATATGTGAAGACCCAAATGTATACTGGTGATACAACCTACTATATACATGATGTTGAGGTCTAAGAAAGATTCAGGGGAGGAAATATGTTTTAAACACATCAGATATCAGATTTAAAAAGCTTTTTAAAATGAATCTCTCTTCCCTTTAACAAATATCATTAATAATGAAAAGTACTACTCCAATAAACTTAAATCTCAGGGGGTAAATTTTGTTTTTTATATCTCAGGGAGTAATTTTTTTTTTTTTATATCGGCAATCTGATTCAAAGGCTCGGGACTTCAAAAAATATTTTTTTAATAGTATCTGCAAAATACTGAGACAAAATCCACCCACTGCTTAGATTTAAAAAAAAAAAAAAAAAAACCTTTCTTTTAGAAGGTGAGGCTCACACATCAATAAAAATGGGAAGGAAATAAATAAACAAAAAAGGTGAGGCTGATGTGCAGATTTGACCACTGGACCCTCTGAGAGCACATGAAAGAAATGGGTCAGAGGACCACCTTCCACCCTGCCGAATCAGGATTTGTCATAAAGGAGCTTCCCTGGAATTTTTGGAGTGTTTTGCAGTTGACAAGCAGTTTTAAGTTGATTCAGGGAAAATAAATAAGCCAGAGAAGGCTTCTGAGTCCCAGGTTTTACAAGGAATCTAGGATGGGTTTTAAGTAAAAGGAATCTAGGAAGTATCTTCTCGACCCAATATGCTCCCTTCACTTACATCAAGGTCCATCTTTAAGGAAACGGATCCAATAAGTGAAGAGCCAAACCAGTAAACACAGACTGATCCAGTGTAGCAAAATCATTGACCTTGTAGCTGTTAATCAGCCACTAACTGACATCATTTAATGACTATCAAAAGGCAAAAGCCAAGTCCAAGCATTTACCAAGGCTGCTAGCAGCTCAGAGGCCAAGGAGGGGGAAATCCCTTAAATTGGGGCTTCACTGTGCTACAGAAGCAGGGAATCTCAGAGGTCACACAAACACACCACTCCAGCTCTAAAACATAAAATAGAAACCTAATCTCAGTCATCCCCCAACCACCCTCAAGTACTATCCAGGCTCACGAGCAGCATCTGAAATAGGGGTGGGGTGTGTGTGTAAATACCCACAACATAATCTTTTCCCTAAAAAAAGCTGCCAGGGCAATTCACTGAAGTATCCCATAAGAGTCTGAATTGAATATTTCCTAAAATTTCCGAGCTCAGGCTTATTTCCAGGAAAAAACACAGTTTTAGAGATAACTGCAGTACTTAGTTTTAGTTTTAAACTGAATTTCTCTTTGATTTTCAAAATGAATCAGTTCTGATTATTTTAAAAGACTCCAGATACGGGAAAAAGGAAAATTATTCTGAATAGGATTTTGCAGTTGCAACATAATTGTATAGTTCACCTAAAACAGAAAGACTGCAGCTACCTCTGGTCAAGTATCTTAAGAAGGCTTTGTTCTGGGGTTGGGAGTACCTACTAAAAAAGCATTGAACAGATCTTTCAAGAATAGGTTTAATTTAAGAAGTAAGTTCAAAATCGGTACAAATTCATCTGAATGGATAAAAAGGAAGCTAAAACACCCAGCATAACCCACCAGCCCAGGCATTGCGGCCCATTTACAATAGCCTGTCCCTTAATACTAAGCCAGTGGTTTCCATCCAAAATCCAGTGGCAACCTTCAAAAGACTTAAATTCTAAGATTAGTCCTACAAGACATTTGTGAGCTTTGGGGGCCACTTGTATCATGGAAAAAAACTACAAAGATCAGACACGCAAGGTGACAACAGGTCCCCAAACCCTCTACTCTTGACCACAAAGATTGGGCTATCAATGCTCTTCCAGAGTCCGATGCACATGTCCACAGTTGAGACCAGGCCCAGAATGACCTGGGAGCTCACCACTTCCCTCAACTTCTTAAAAAGCACCCCAACCCATTTGACTCTCTGCCTCAATCACTGTCCTATTCAATAGAGCACTTCAAGGCTGGCAGAGTAGTGACTTACAAGTGTGGTCTGAGAAGGCAATTGAGATCGGAAAGAAGTAAAACTGCCTGAGAGAGGGGAGGCAGGATGGTGAAGAAGAGGAAAAGAAGTATGAAGGGAAGGGTGCAGAGTGCACAGACTAAATGAGACAGGCAGCAAGAAGAGCGTGGAAAGGAGACCCGTGAGGAAGTCAGAGGAGGACTAAAAAGGAAAGGATCAGCCACAACAGGCCAGACTGGAAGGAAGAAAGGGAGGGAGGGAGAGAGGAAGGGAGGGAAAGAAGGTGAGTATCATGTTCTGTGGGAGGGGAGAAAACAGAAGAGAAAATGGAGGAAGTCCATTAACGGGTAATCTGGAAGACAGAGAACTTGTGAGTGGGACCTTTGTTTTCTGGGATTGCAGCTCCAGTCCTGCATCTGCTTTGAGCACCCAAGCTCTACCCTCTCCTTCCTGTGCACTCCAGTTGGGTGAGGGTTTATACCAAAGAGGATGCTGAAGGGGCATACCCACACTCAGTTACACTTTTCAGGGGCAGGTAGGATTTACAGAGACTGATGTAAAGATTGATATAAACACATCAAGGCAAAAACCAGGAAACAGACACCGATGCAAGGGAAACACAGCCCCACCCCCAGAGGGCACAGAGCAGAGTTTGGAGGTGGGGAGAGGAAAAAGGGGGAATTGCAGATACTCTGGTGCCTTTGTGGCTCAGTCTGAAGGAGTCAGCCTCCACAGATGCTACTCAGCCAGGAAAGGACATGTTGCCCACCAGGGCATAGGGTCTCAGGGAGAGGGTCTCTGCTGACTCAGCTCCAGATTGAACTCCAGAACCCACAGATTATTGAAATTCCTCTTAGTGTAGCAGAGAAGATGAATGAAGGGACGCACAGACATGCAAACAGGAACACAAGGAAAGGGCAGGGATAAAATCTTGTCGATGGACTCTAACCAACAGATAGGTGCTGACCCACGTGTGCAGTCTGCCCGTGGATACAGAAGCAGTTAAACCAGGCAGAGAGAGAAGGCCATGCACGGATGTGTACCACCCACACAGTCCACTGCCCTCTCACTGTCCCTCTTTCTCCACTTCCATGAATCCTAGAAGATCCCAGAACCAAATCCAGCTTTGCTTGTGTGAACTTGCTGTCAGTCCTTTTGTCTCTCAAGTTTCAGTATCATACTCTGTAAAATGGGTTTAACTAAAGGTCTGGATGTCACTCAGGAAGGAGACTGGCTTTAAAAGTGTTTTATAACTGGTAATCATATGTGGAGATAGAAACATCTGGGAAGGGGGAAGTCATTGTCCTGATGAAAAAGGAAAGCTTGGAATAAGGGGTGGGGACAGGGGAACTCAGAAGCCCATTTCCTAGTAGCACCTGCACCTGCCCCCATACAACCTCCACGCCAATGTTGTCCCATAGTAAAGTGGGGGGAGGGGGGAGAGGTAGGAGAGAAGGGAATTGCTGGGGAAGGGGAGAAACTGATCTGGACCAGGAAGGAAAATGAAGAGGTAGGTGGGACTTGGTCTGAGCCCCTACTACTCCAGGGGTCTCTCAAGGTCTACTATACTCCCCCCCCCCAATTTCAAGTAAATTGGGACCCCTGAGGGGGCCTACATTGTGCAAGCAAATAGCTTTCAGTGTCAGAGCCAAGGGCACTTCCAGAGAAGCCAGGACTAGGCTGGCTGGGACCCAGCCCCCACTGTGCTGCCAGGGAGATTGAAAATGGGAGGAGGGAGTACTTCTCCAGGAGGGGCAGATGAAGGCCAGGACAAGGAGGGACAGAGACACAGGCATTATCAGTAGCTAAACAGCACCTGGAAAAAGCTGCTTTCTCCATGCTGGCACACAGCCTGGAGACCACTGGGTCTGATGCTATCTCCCCAAGGGCCAGGGGCACAACCTTTGGGTCTCTGGACTCTGCACAGAAGGAGGCAGTAAAGGTCTCTGGATTCCTGCCTGTGAGGAGCGATGCGCAGGGGGCAGTCCTCCCCTATTTTGTTCCCCTATTGCTCCTGGCTGAGCCTGCCCACCTCTCAGAGTATTGACCCAACTCATTTGTTTTATGGCTCACTCTGAGGAATCGGTCTCCCCCGAAACCGGCTCAACTCTGCACAGAAGGCTGCTGAGAGTGCTGGGTTCACCATGGACTGGAAACCAGTTTGGCATAGGCCCCAAATGGCCAGGAATCCAGGAGTCATTATTTTTTGGTTTTTGAGTTGTTGTTTTTTGTTTTTGTTTTTGTTTTTTATTTTTTTTTTGCTTGCACCAGGGCAAGCGGCTTCTCTGTGCAAATCTCCCTACCTCTTGGGTGGATTACCTCAGGAAATTGACACAAAGAGATACTGACCTGCCCACAGCCAGCCCAGCTGCCTAGATCAGCTTTTCCCTGCCTACCAGGCCACTTGGCCATCCGGGACTGAAGCAGACAAATTCGCCAGAGGAAGCTCGCCTTCTCTCCAGCCGGGTCTCTGCTGCCTTTGTTAAATGGGGGAATGCAGCCGGGCATGCAAGATCCCTGGCTATCTAAGAGGAACTTGACTTAAGGAGGGATCCCAGCCAGGGAGCAACTCCCGACCCACAGCCAGAGGGGACCAAGCTGGACCTCGTTGCTCCATCCCAGCTCTGCAGCCCGCAGAAAGGAAACATGATTTCTTTCACTTGGAATTTCCTTAAAATCTCAGAACCTAATCTAACAGCGAGAGAGGCACACTCATCTCACAGGAAGATCTGTTAATAGGCAAAGTAACAGATTCAGACAGGTCAGGCAGCTGGGTCAGCCTTGCTAGCACCCAAAATGACCCTTCCCGTCTCCTACACACGCTGTGTCTTTCAAAAGGCAAGGGAGCTGGTATGGTGACTCACTTCTTGATCTTTTCTTGCTTGCTTGCTTGCTTGCTTGCTTTTTTAGGAAAGAAGCCATCATGAGGCTGGCTCCTGCAGAGAAGGACTTAACAGGGTCTTTTAGGGTCTCTGAATGAGCTGGCTGGCTTCTAGGCAGAAGCTCAGCCAAGGGATTGCTACTTCGTTGATTTTTCAAATTCCCCTCTTCAACTCCCGGACACTTTCGGAGCTCTGGATCTGGTGTCCTCCCTTAGCCCTCAACCTCTTCCTCCACACATAATAAGCACACAGACTCCGGTGGAGGCCCTACCTCCCCCCAAGCCCGAATCTTGATCAGCCCCACAGCGGAAAAAGGCGCTATCTGGGTCGGGGTGTGGGACGCTCTCTGAGACTCGGACTGACCTCTCCCTACAACTTCGTGTTCTCCAACTGGACTGGCCTCCAGCTACTCCGTATCCAAGCCAGGATTCTCCGGGCACGCTGAGATTTCGCTGCCACATACCCTAAAGGTTGCAGCTCGCTGCCTATACTCTGCGTTGCTGGAGGCGGGATTCCCGGTGCCAGGTGCTCAGACACCAGCGGCCGAGCGCGTTGTTTCACATCCCCTGCCTGGGAGCCCTGTACTTGGCAAAGTTGGCTGCGCGGCTACTGAGGTCCTGGGTCCTCCCGGCCTTAATACCTGCCCCGAGGTCCGGCACCCCCAACCCCGTCCCGGCTGGAGAGTGAGAGAAGCGAGCTCGCCGCCTACTTACTATGCATGGATGCAAACGGGTCGTGCTTACAGTGTATTTCCATCGGGGCGCTCCAGACTGCAGGCCGGCCCACGCCGCCGCCGCCTCCCGGCGCCAAGGGGCTGCCCAGCACCGCTAGGGAACCGCGCCGCCAGGCCGGGCACCAAGCGAGCTGGGCTCAGAAAACACCGCCGAAGCTTCGGGGCCTCTCAGAGTCGCCCTCCCAGAGATCGCCGAGAGCTGCCTCTAGAGGCGGGAAATGGAGCTTGTACAGTCTGGCTGGGAGCGGACGTCCAACTCCTGGTGGCTTCGCTCCGGGGCTGGCTCAGGAGGCGGCTCCGGACCTGGCCCCGAGCAGGAGTCGCTGCGGCCAAGGCGCCCACCGCTTCGGGGGCATAGCGAAAGGCCCGCCTCCGGGACGGCTGAAAGCCCCCGGCCTCCGGATAGGAGAGGGCTTGAGAGGGCTGGCAGGACACACGGCCCTTGGCTTCCTCCACTCGGGGGGCTGGAGGCCCGGGGCTGGCAGGCGGGTTCCGCGGCCTCGCTTCTTCTGGAGCCGCTTCTCCACCCCTGGTCTCCACCGGATCCTTTCTCTCTCTCCTTTTTTGAGTCTCTGGGGTTCGGACTTGCCCCCTCAGTCTCTATCCACCGACTATCCGACGTCTCGGACTAAGTTGCAAAGAACTTCCTCTCTGGGCGCGTCGGGGCCCCCGGCGGGTTGCGAGACGCTCCTGCCCCTGGTGCTTAGGCCGACTCCAGAGTCCCGGGAGCTTTGGCACCCCGGGACCCGCAGACTTCAAAGTTCCAGCAGCCCCAGCTGCTCCCCCATTGCTGGACAAGGAACGGGGACGGCAGCGACGGTCTCCTTCTAGCCTAACTCTCTGCCTGAAGCCCACCAACTCTTCGACTCCCCCCAGCCCCCCGCTCTCTCTTGGGGATCTAGTTCAAATATCTTTCAGCTGCCTCTTCCAGGACGGCCGCCGCGCCTGCCCCGGGCGTGAAGCAAGGGACAGAGAGAGCGGATGGTCCCCTCCACCAAGGCCGCCGGGACTGCTGGTGCTCAGATAAAGCCGCTGCCGGCTTTGACTGCCCGCGCTGCCGCTGTTTCCGCCGCGGGCGCTAGCCCTTCGCCTGCTCGGCGCGCACAGTGCGCCACCGCGCCGCCCCGGAGCCGCTTTCAGGACCCGCTGCGTGTGGACAGCGCCGCCCGGGGCTCAGCCTCCCTCCGGGCGGGGGCGGGGGCGGGGCGGGGGCTCAACTGCCAATCATGCTTCATCAGACCAATCAGAAAGGTGGTAGCGGGCCCTGGCCCGAGACGCTGCCCTATTGGCTAAGCAACCGGCGGGCTCCGCCTGATTAGCCGGTACCTGGGCAATGGGAGAGAATGGGGGGCGGGGCCCAGGCGGCGGCGCCACGTTCATTGACAAACGCGCGGGGCGAAGGCCTGGTGGAGCGCGTATGGGGGATGGGGAAGGGAAGCCACACTGTGCCTGGAGAGTCCCGCAGCAGGTCCGGAGAGAACCTGGCCTCCATGCCCGCGGCCTGAGGGACTGAGGACAGCAGAGGCCGGGAGTTGGGCGGGGAGGGGAGCAGGTAAGGGTGGGGAGAAGAGTCACCAGAAACACACACAGAAGAAAATGCTGGAGGAAGACAAGGAATGCTGTGCAGATAGATCCAGCTTTCAGTCTAAACACATCAGACTTACTAGGGACTGGTAGTGCGCGCACATCTGACCCTTTTGACCTCAGCTTCCTAAGCCGTAAAATGGGCAGTGTTGGCTTACCCAGTTTTTAATGAAGGCTCCTTCCCAGGGAAATATTTCCTACATTTAACAAGCACCTACTAAGTCGCTGTCACCTCCTCGTCTAACCCCTACCTTTAATTTCAGGGGCCCCAATTCTGAGCTAACCAGAGGGAAATACATCTCACCCTCCTTTGAAGTTTATAACCAGGGTATTCCTGGGAAAGGAGAGTAGCTGAGGCTTTTGATCAATTTGCCAAACACTGAGTCCAGGACTTATCTTTTCAACCTCAGACCCAGCGGCTGCCAAATGTTTTGGGGGCTGGAGTTGCACACAGCTAAAGGCTTACATTTGCTATGGCAATTCTGCATCTGGCACAAGGCATCTAGGGCTCTGAATGAGCCCAATAGTGTGCAGTGTGAATAAGAGTCCCTGAAACTGGCAAATTGGCAGATGGGCTCTATCTGCAAAGTATGAGCAAAGCCCTGCCAGGGGTGCTACCATGTTGCTTTTAGTTATCCGAAAACCCAATCTGACCAGAGATTCTCAGTTTCTCAAGAGGGTGAGGCCCTGGGACCAAAATCAAAGGAATTGGACCTGAAAAGGAAACAAGTGGACAGCACTTCTACACCCAGGAGGCAATAATTCTGTGAGCACCTATGTGTACCAGGGTTCGTTTTTTGCTCAAAGACCTGAAGACTCAGTAGCACAAGGGAGTGGTCCCAAGACCCACCATTTCAAATTCACAAGCAACGATCCTCTAATATTAAAGATAATCTAAAAACAAGGACTCTGGGGTGTCTGCTCCAGTCCTGGGCTTGTAAGCATAGAGCACCTCTGCCCCATTTCTCACACTTCTACTCTGGGCAGGCCCTTGGGTCCACCTTCTGTTTCTGACCTAGACTCAGCTGTCCCTGACCAGTAAATAAGTTTCCGGTGTTGACGCCCCACCCCACCCCTGTTCAGGGCACAGCTGCAGAAAACGACCACAGGCAGGCCTCTGGAGGCTGCAGTGTGCACTGGGGTGGGGTGGCCATGTTATCTCTCCTTTGTCTGGAACCCTGCCCATCTGGATCCTTGCTCCTCCTCCCACCACTACCCCTGTGGAACAGGAATATCAAAACAGAGGAACTGGGATGAGTTAGGGTTCTTGAGTTCGTTCCACCTCTTATGTTGTGAATTGTAAGTGACCAGAATCCAAACTGGTGAATCTGCCATCTGATCCTGGCAGAGAGACAGGGACAAAGCCAGTGACACCTCTCCCCTCAGCCCTCTCTCAGAGCTCAGCCCTAGAAACCCAGATTTAAAGTCTTTGAACTACAGGGCTTCGAGGGTATGCGTTCCCCATTTTACATATGCAGGACAAAGACCAAGGTGAGATAAGATGTGTCCAAGGTCAAATCACTAGCAGGACTGAGGAAATGTTGTGGGCCACGGGGAATCTCTTCCTCAGAAGGAGCTCCCCAGAGCCATTCTCAGGATGGCAGGGCGGTTTTATTTTGGTTTGCTTTGTTGTTTTGTTTTTCCGGAAGGAGGGGGCCAAGCTAGTATATGCTGCACAAACCTATTTTCCTGTGTGGCTTGGACAGAATCCTCAGAGCATTGCTGCAGTGGGATGGAACTGAAGATATTACCCAAGCAGGAATACCTCAGATTCCCATTTCACTCAGAACGCGATCTTTTCAGGCTGGTGTTGGACTGCCGAGCCCTTTTGGCCAGTGCGATTCCCTTCCGCACCCCACAAAGCACAAAGGGCTGAGAGAGTTTCACTGCGGTCATGGTCAAAGCGAGACAGCCTCTGGGAACTTCCAACGCCAAGAGGCAAACCTCAGACCAGACATTCTGGCCACAGAGCCCAGCCTAACAAGTCATCAAAAGGCAGCCCTGAGAAGTTAGCGTAGCCCGGGATTATACAAGGGTTAATGACGAAGCTGTGTTTCTGTGCCTCAGTTTTGCCTCAGCCAGCTCAGGAGCCCTCAAGTTTGAGTCCCGAGAGAGAGACACTAGCCAAGATGTTCTCCACGCCCAGCATTGAATGCCCCAGGCCTTGCCCTGCACAACAATGGCACAGTTGCCTCCCCCACCAGAACTTTGGGCAGCCTGCTTAGTGCTAGGCACTAGAGAAAGGAAACCAAGCAGGAAGAAACTCCATTTATGTAAATTGAATTGACTTTGAAAGGTTTGCCATTAAAAAGAAAGTCCATCAGGGTATCCCTGGTGGCGCAGGGGTTAAAGACAGTGCTATCAAGCTATCCCCAGTCACTGCATCATGAGTTCAATTCCTGGCTGGCCAGGGAGCAATTCACATGGCACAGCAGACCTCTCTGTCTCACCTGCTGCTCCCCTCGCAGTGTATTTCAGTAGATCTGCCTGTTCTGCTCTCCACTCTGTCTCTGGTGAATCCTCTCACTCCACCCCCCTCCCCCCCAATCTCTGGCCTGCACCACAGCTCTTGTATGCATAAATAAATAAATCTCAAAAAAAAAAAAAAAAGAAAGTCCATTGAAAATAATGTCTGAGAAACCAAGACACCAAAGAACTTCTACCTCTGTCCTCGTCTTCAGCCTCAAACCCAGTTTCCAGCAGCACACGCTCCCTCCCTATCTTCCCCTCCCCCTCCTCTCCCAGCAGGACACGTGCCCAGCAGCATCAGGGGGCTGAAGGGACTATAGTGCTCTGTGGGCCTAAGATCTGCAAAGACAGCCCAATTCTATCCCATTTCTCTGCTCTTGATTGGAGCAAAACAAGACTTTCAGGGTTCAGATGTGCTGCTCTATTGGGGTGTGCAACGGGGGTGGGGGGTGGGGGTGTGTGTGTCAGCAATGACAATGATGCCCCTGTCCTAATCTGGTTGGTTCCTTCTATCCTTCATTTAGAAAGAATCAAAGAGAAAAAGCAACTGACCAGAGGTTACACAGCTAATTCTGGAAGAGCAGATTCCTGAGCCTCAATCAGGTCATCTGCTCTAACAGGCCCAGGTCTGTCTGTAGGAGTCCTTGAAGTAGGTAGATAAAAGAAGAGTTTGACCAAATTTTTTCAAGAACTATTAACTGTCTTTGTCCACATTTGTTCTCATTACCAGGGCACCCCACAGACCAGGGGCTCTGGGACTACCTTTCTCTCTCCTAGAGCTTTAGACAGGCAGCTCCTTCTCTTAGGACTCAGCTTCCCATGTGTTAAAGGGGAAAACAACACTTAGGAAGAGGCCTCCCAAGGTTCTGAAAGATGAAGATCTACAGACAGCAAGCATTGTTATTCTACCCAGTCATTCCAGAACTGGGGACTGGATGCCAATGTCCATTCAAAAAGTGTTCAGCCTATCCAGGTCTCCCAGGTAGCTAACTTACCCAATAGGAATTTTTCTTCAAGGGTTCTATCTCTTCTCCTGGCAGAAATGAGAGATCTAAGGGAGAGAAATCACCTTCTAGTTCTACTCCCTCATGTTCTGACAAGTTACTGCCCCTCCCTGGATCTCAAGTTTTCCTTTTTGCTACCACAACGAAGACACTTAGACAAGAGGACTCTGCTCAAAGCTGACCTTACCCCACCTTGGGCTTAGAGCTAGCAGGGTTTATATTCTTTCCTCATTATAAATGGTTGGGGAAACTGAGGTGAAGAGACAGAATGGAATATAATTCTGAGGGGAGGAAAATTCTGAGGTTATAGGTAACCCATAAAAGACCTCAAAGTTGGGAGAAGAGGGTCCTAAACTGGACCCTCAACATCTCCCCAGCTTGGTCAGCTTCCCAGTCCTCTCCTTTTCCCCAGTCAGACCCCAGGTCAATGCAGACAGCCAGAAATGCAGTATCATCAGAGATGTCCTCTTTTCCAGGCAGGTGGCCCTTACCTCAACTCCAGGGTGAGGAAGGGGCGTGGCTCTCCAGACTTTAAAACTCTAACCAGCTTAGCCCCCGACTCCCACCCCCCCAGGCCCAACCAGGCCTGTCTGGAGGAGAAATGAAATGCTTTATTGATTAAATGATTATTCAGGCGATTGAACTAATCAAAGAGCCCATCGACCGCCATGAATTACATTCTTTGTAGACAACTTGTCGTCAGAGGCAGCCAGGCCAGTGGTACAGACACTCTCCTGAGCCCTCTCAGACTTCTCACCCAATTCAAATGTACATACAGCACCTAGTCTCCAGGCACAGGCATTTCTAGAAGTTCCACCTACTAAGAGAAAGTGGGGAGCAGTAGAGGGGGTTCCAGATTCCCTCCCCCCCCCCCTCCGGGGACTCCTCCTCTTCAATTCTCCCTGCCTCTTAGATAGTTGACTTTACTTCCTCAGTCGCTATTTTGGAAACACATCTCTGCCAGGAGTTGTACAGGTTAACCACTCTCTCTGTATTTTGGATGGGGAAAAGGGAGCTTTTGCCTGAGCCAGGAGACTGCTTGGGTGGGAGTTAGCACAGGTGGCCTAGTAAGTAAGACTCTCCTACCAGCTTTTACTTCAGGGCAGACAGAGGCCTCCTGCTGCCTGCCACCTCCTCTCAGACATAAACCCACCCTGCTACCCACTGCCTGGGCCTGTGGGAGGCACACCAGGTCCTGTGCCAGGAAGACCTGTGTGTATATGGGCTCCAGGGCTATATGCCCAGGCTAGCGTCACACATGTCCACCCACTTGTGCTCTCCTCCATTGGAGCAGCAACCACAAGATAAAACCTGATCATATTATACACACACACACACCAGAATCAGAAGTCTGTCTAGCTGAAAGCAAAGACAGGCTGGGGTCCCTAGAAAATGTGATGGCTAGCCTGCAGGCTGCCCACTCTCACATGCAGGTTGTGCATGCCACAGCAGAACCTTTAGTGGAATGGTAGTCTCAGCAGTGCCCACAGAGTGAAGCAGCCGCACCAAAAACCCACACTGAGGGGATGCATACCCTGAACTCCTGCCTCTACTCCTGGTTCTCCCTGAAGAATGAGACCTCAGCCTGACTGTTAGCAGGTTTAACACAACAGATCTCAGCACCACAGGCCTCAGACCATCTCTATGACAAGAGGCAAGCACTTTTGTATACACAGTAACAGCTTTTGACATCCAAAAATGAAGGGGTCAGTGTAACCATCTCTTTCCAAAATCACTTAGGCTATGACAGGTGAACAGGATACCACACATTCTGGATACTCAAAAGCACAGTACCCAGGAACATGCACTCTTACACACACACACACGAATACAAAAGACACACACACACACATAAGCTCTTGGACACGCACTAAGGCACTAAGACATTTTGAAAATACATACACAAGGCACAAACTCATTGTCATTCAGGCACACGCTGAGGCCCTATGTAAACACAACCCCAAACAAACTTTCAGACCCCCCCACACACACAAACACCCACATAAACTTAGAGAAATAGAGAGAAAAACACAAACTCTCAGACACTTGGACTGATGTGAAGTGAGTAAACTCTTTGATGAAAAGACACAATAACGCACCGAAGACAGAGGCGCAGTCAATCCCTGCGAAAATGCAGCGCACCCCCTCCCCCAGAGCCGACGTGCGCGAGGACCAGCCCCTGGCTGGGTCCCTGGGTTAGCACGCCTGGAGCGGGCAGCGCTGTCCTACCTGTCCTGCCGGTTCGAGGAGTCGGGTAATTTTTCTCTAAATCCATTTTGATTTTTCAGAACTTGATGGAATGGACAGGGAAAAAAAGTTTCCCCTTTTTTGTGCTTCCTTTTTTTTTTTTTTTTTTTTTTTGGTGCCAGAGGCCGCTCACAGGTCGGAATAATTCAAGCCTTCCGCTCCCCCGCCGAGCTGGGGTAGCTGATCACTGAGCTGAAACTAAACGTTTTAGGTGGAAAAAAAGCGACCGAAGGCACCGTGAAATGATTAAGGAACTAAAGAGCTTCTCGCCATGTGAGATCATGTCCTGTTCTCGCCAACATCACAAGATGTCCCCAGACGCGCCGCGCCCCCAGCGTGCCGCCCCGCGCAGCGGGCCGGGAGCAGGGAAAGGGGTGCTGCGCTGCGCAACGGGCCGCTCACTTGGCCAGACGGGGCGGGCCGGGCCGGGCCGGGCCGGGCTGGGCTGGAGCGGCGCGCGAGGCCGGGAGAGCAGCAGTGCAGCCGCCGCGCCTCCCCGGACTTTTATAGGGGGTTGGGGGGAGGGAAGGAAGGCTTCAGACCGAGCTCGGCGCTAGCCCGCGCGCCTACGGGAAGGGGCCGACGGAAGGCGAGCCAGAAGTCCTGGCCTCGCGGCTGCACCCTCTCCAAATCCCTGCGCTTTGGTGTTCCGGCCCTCTGTGCGGGGCGCGGGACAGGGGACCCCTCTAGCTTCAAACACAGCCGAATTGGTGGATGCAGGCCGGGTTTTTGTTTTTAAAGAAATAAACCAATTTGCCAAGCCCGTGCTTTTGAAGGGAGTGCAAAGGCGAGCAATTTTGTGGGGCACAGAGGGAGCGTTCCAGTTGCCTACGATTCACCTCTAGGGCGGCGCCCGCCGCGGACCTCCAGCCACCCTAGCCTTCCACACCGATTTTCAGTTCTGATACTATTGCTAGGTCCCAGGCTTTAGGGTAGTGCCAAAACCCTAAAGTCCCCATGGCCTACTCGGCCTTTTGGTACCAGTGCCCCTCCCCAAACCAGATTTCATTCAGGCCCGCAGTAAAGAGATTAAGCTGTGAAAAGCTAAAGTCCGGGCCTCCCCTTTCGAGCACCCGCACAGAAAAGAACCATCTTGGGATGTCCCAGAGGTTGACAGGAGTCCCGGACACCTTACCCCGGCCCATAAATGGAATCTCTTTGCCCTCAAACCCTGAGGCGTTGCGCGGTCTCGGAGCCCCAGGACTCGATTCTGGAGGAAAAATCACCCCGAGAGAGACCGGGCAGAGGTGTGGCACGTCCAGCCTTCTCTTCAGCCCAGACTCAAGACTTGCCCCCCTTGCCCCCCATCCTCCTTCCCATTCCCGAGTCCAGCTGCTTGGCCAAGGCTGCGGGAAACCCTTGAGGCCCCGCAGCGGGGTGGTCGTGGGGCCGAGGCTCTCCAGGGCGGGGCCGCGCTCCACAGGAGGACTCTTGGCCGCCGGACAATGGCAGTTTCAGAAAGTGAATCGTCCTCTGCAAAAGTGTTGTTTGTTTTTTGGAGGGGGTGGTCACGAGGCTGGGACGGAACTTAGGGGGAAGAGCCCAGAACTGTAGGAAAGGCGGGGGGTGGGCTGGGGGCGCAGCGGGAACCGGACAACGCTTATCCGCTGAGCCGATTTCGCCACAATCGGAAACGTGGCTGTGGATCCTCCGGCGGCCCCCCCACCAAGTAGTCTGCTCAGTCCCCCCGCGCCGCCTTCTTCCTGCAGCCTTCAGGTCCGGGGCTCTGCCCCGGCGATTTGATTTTTGGCCATCTCGGAGCGCCAGACTCTTAGCCTGCGTCGCCGGGCCTCAGCCCTGGCTTCCCGCCCTCCCGCCTAGCCCGCGCGGGGAGGCTGCGCCGCGGAGGAGCGGCCTGTCGGCGCCTTGAGATCAAAAGCCCTCTCGGAACTGACATTTCACCCCAGGCTGGGGGCGGGAATTGTTTGTTTGTTTGCTTGGTTTTTTTTTTTTTTTTTTCTTCCCCCAGTTTGGAGGGTTTGTTTTGTTTTGATTTTCTGTGAGTTTTCATTATGAGATAGTCTTTTGTTTCGGGTATTTTGCGTGTTGTTTTTTCGTGGATTTCATTTTAGCGGATTTGGCTCTGTGAGTCTTGGTCTTTTTGATGGGTTTTATCTTGCGTGTTTTGATTTTGTGTGGGTTTTGTACTTTGCCCGTGTAAGGTTGCCTTTTTTGTGTGTCGTTTGGAAGCCTGTTCCCTCTGCGCGGTGTTTTGATTTCCTATTAGTGGGTGTCGTTTGTGTTTTGCCTTTAGGTGAAATGTGTGTTTATGTGCGTTTTTCTTTTCGATTTTGATTTTGTGTTTATGAGCCGTGAGTTTGTATGGGGTTTTGATTTCTCTTTTCCTGTGTTGGCTTTAGTTTTTGTGTTTGTGCCATGCTTTTGTGTGCGGTGTGGGGATTTTGGATTAGGACGGGGACACCGGCCACTACTCGGTTCCCATCCGCAGCCAGGAAGGGCAGAGGATTAGGCCAAGCAGCAGGACTGGTGGGTTCTTCGTCAGGTTCCGAAATACCTGACCCTGGCGAGGCGGGGTCGAACCCTGCACGCTCCAAACTGTGGTGAAACAAATGTGCGTTCCCGAGGGGGCGCCCGCCCCAGTCATAACCCCGCGAGTCCGTAGTGTCTGGGTCAGAATTCACAGAGCCCCCCTCGCGGCGCACCCAGGCCTCAGCGCGGTCCTCTTGGCCACCCTGTCGGGTTTGCATCGATCCCCCCTTGCGCGTGGGTAGCTGCTTCTGACCTCTCCGACTTCCGAAACGTTGGACCGAGGGGCCGCTTCCCGCCGCTGAGCAGGTGGCAAACCTTTTCGGAGGACGCGGTATTGATATTGCGGGCTTTAGAGAAGGGGGCAGGGACGCATGGAGTCTAGGCGCAGATAGGCTTAGGGACCCCGAAAAATCTCGCGTCGGACTTGTCCACAGCCCTGGCATCCCAGAAACTCAACCCGGCTCAGCTTTCGGTTTGGAGAGCTGCAACCACAGATACATACGTCTACACTCTAACATAGGCATACACAGCTAGAGAACGAGCAGGCGCATTGGTAGCAGCGGCCTGCTTGGGGAACCAGAGCTGGCACCATCTCAAGGGGAAGCCAAACTGTAGTGACCGGAAATGTTCCAAGTAAAGAATAAGACATTCTTTCTGTTCACGTTGCCGGAACTTCTCCAACCTCGATACACCTGGATTTCTTTAATGCTACACTGGGGAGGAAAAAGGGCACATTTAGAACGACAGAGAGACTCGCTTACTAAATCGGCAAGGAAATGGGGGAGAATCTGTACAGAAACATAGAGAGGGAGCGACGGGACTATGGGGAAAGCAGATTAGAGGCCCAGGAAGGGGACTGGTGCGCAGCCTGCTGGGCCCCTTTGCGCTCTGACTTTGGGTTAAAGGGAGAAAGCAGAAATCGAGAACAGAGAGTGACAGGAAAAAGTAGAGTTGCAGAAGAGGCTGGCCCTGGCACGCCGCAAGCTTGCCTCCAGCCAACACTCTGCAGTTTAGGGAGAAGGAGGTCGACGTCGGGAGGCGAAGAGCCTAGCGTGGGCCTCTTCTCGTCCAGGAAACACCCGTGTACTCCAGGGCTGTGAAGCCGGGACTGGGACTCGGTTTCTGTCCGGCGCCTCCCGGTACCCCCAGCCCGCAGTCCAGCAAAGCCCGGGCCGTGGTCGTCCGCCGCGGGGCCTGCCTCTGTGCGAAATCTGAGAAAAGCCGCAGGAAACGACTCTGGCCTTGCCGCTGTGGGCTGAAGCCCGCGGAGTGGAGGGGTGGGAGCCGACGTCCAGGCAGCCGCGAGGAGGAGGCCCCGCCCTAAAGCTGGGGCCCAGTTCTGGGAGCCGCCGAGGCCACAGCTGGACTCGCAGGATTTGGGGTCCGCGCTGCGCGCACGTGTCACTGCACCTTTGGCAGGTGGCGCCCCTAATGCCCAGCCCCGCCCCGCTTCGTTTGCTGGGCCTGGATGGTGTCAGGATTGAGAGTGGACGACGAGTAGGTCCCCCGCGCGGAATTAGTTTGGGGCTTCCCTAGGGGCGGCACCCGGGTAGATGGGGGCACCTCTCCACTGGCAACTTCCCGGGAGCAGAGCGCAAAAAGCGCGCAACGAAATCTTCTCGCGGCCGCCGCAGGTTTTCTAGCCGCACCCAGGGCAGAAAGGGGCTGAGGGTTGGTTTGTGTCACATCACCCATTTCTGCTGCCAGTGGGGTCCTGTGCGCCTAAAAGGCTTCGAGCTTTTGATGCTGGTTCGCTGAGGCACCATGTGCTGGCGGCTCACCACCCAGAAATACTCGGGGAGCGCTGGAAAATGCATTGAGGCTGTTTGGGGGACCTGATGGTTGTGGTGGGTTATTGCTATTGTTGTTTTACTTTACTGCCTTTCTTATTTTAATTAAAAGTGTTATTGAGAGAAACCTGAAAGAGCGCAGACCTGAGTCGTTTGGATGGGTTCATTTCAACTCAAATCCAGTAATTCAGTTCATTTCCACGACTGGTTTCCAGCGCACAGGTACACATGGCAGACGTCAAGTGTATGCCATATACATATGCACAGAGATGCTATTTGAAGGCAACTCTTGGAGAATTTTGAGATAAAATTTCACTCTTCTGGAGTCACATTCCAAATATATGAATATGGAAAACAAGCAGTCAATTGCATATAAAATTTGCAAAGGCACCGCAGCAATCCACTATTACCTAGGAATCCAAAACAGCGTTGAAAATATTTACTGGCATTCTGATTGTTTCACATGGAAAACAAATGTAAACCAGCTTATTTCTCTTCACATTTCCTTTTAAATTTAACAATGCCACAATTGGTAAGCAATAAAATCCTAGTTGCTAAAGAAAGTTTGTATAGGACCTTTTTTCTATCAATATTTATATGATGAAATGTTAGCTCTCCCCTCCCCTTTTTCCTCTGATATTTCTCCGTACAATATGAGCTTTAAATATTCATACTGCGCACCAGACTTGCATATATTTAATATATTTTAAACTAATAACATTTTAATGTGATATAATTTGATTCCATGAAGTAGTGGAACACAAAGGAACCTACTTTACAAGTGATTTTGAGTGAGTGCACAGGTTAAACGATTCTTTTAGTTTTTGGACACAGATCAGAACGTTAAACAGAAGTGCAGCGTGCCTGTAAGTAGGCCCTTTAATGTTCTCGCTTACTTCACTCTCCATTTTTCTGTAATAAGTTCAGAGCTATGGCAGAGGATCACAGCAGGGTTGGGGCACTTTCCCTGGATCCTGTAACGTGAACTTGCAAATCACCAAGTGAATACCTCAGTCTCCTGGCAGGTTGTAGACTGATTTTTTTTTTCTTATGAAGGGAAATCTTGTGGGGGAGAAAAGGGGTGTGCAGGATATAAAATCTGGATTTGAGAACATGCTTGAAATAAAACTGTGCCCTAAAAATCTTCCCGAATTGCTGGTTATCTGTATTTAGCAACTTGACCAGTTATTTATTGGTAGCTTCCTCCAGGACTCAGTCCAGAGCAAGATGGAAAAGAGGAGCTGGGCTTCAATCCAAGATGTGTTGGAGGTGAGCCCTGTAATCTGTCCCAGTGTCTAGCAATCACCAGAGACACTCCCCAAAGTACTTAACTTCTCCTTTACTTCATAATGGAGGTGGGGGCGAGACCTTCAGATATTGAATGCCAAATCAGCTAAAGAAATGTCTACAGAAGAAAAATGAAAAGATGAAAGCTAAGTTGGTATGAGACATTTCTGAGCATAAGACAAGAAAATCATTTACCCTGCTTCACGACATTATTTCTGTGGCAAATCATGACCCTGTGTTCTCCATATAAGCATATAAGTGTTGCTAGCATATAAAGAAACCCTAGCAACCCACTATTACCTAGGAGTCCAAAATTAGGCATTGAAAAGACTGGAGGTCTTAGAGCAAAATATTCATAAATCCATACTTAAAGAATCATACTAAATTATTCATGCTAAACTTTCACTGAAAGCTATTTTTAGGACACGTTGGCAGTTTTCTTGAGAAAGCTTCATAAATTCTCCCAGGAAAACAATTGGGGAGTATCAGATGTTATGTACACACGCACATACACATATGCACACACAATATGCATGTGTAGGGTTCTGTGCATAAGCAGGTTGAGTTCACAGATAAGTTCCTTGTTAGAAACAAATTCTTAGAAACAAGGTATAAAATGGAAACATTTTGGTGAATTGAAAGAGTGTTGATTTTTTTCCTAGTTTGTTACAGCAGTTGGTGTCTCATTTCTCATGCAATTTGCCAGTAGACTCTTGTATCCCATGAAGTGACAAAGGAGAATTAGGCGGGGATGAAAACCTGCCAGTGTCTGCAAGCGGTGCCTCAAAGCACTCTTTTGGACTCACGTTCCTGGTGGTGGGGAGTTTGCTGCCTCTAAATCAGGCCTGACCTTTTGTCTTTTGACCTCTGATGCATGAAATTAGGTAGCAAAAGAAAATGGGAAGAAAAGGATACAAAAACATGGAAAAACAGCCTTCCTCAACAATAGTCATTGTATCAGATCATAGCGGAGCTGCCCTGCACAGCCCGAAGTGCTGGTTTATAAGGCTTGGGGTCTTCCTGGCTGCTGGCATCCTGGTTCTCCTTTGTGGGCGATCTGCATTTGTTGCGGGAGGGATTAAGCACTCTTTCTAATTAAGCTCAGAGCTGGGTTTTGTCCCAACTCCTTTCACCAAAACCCATTTGGCTTGGTTCCTCCATTTCCTCCGAGGCCCTCTGAGTAAGCAGGTGCCTGAGTTGCACCAGTCAGGGCAGTTTGGAAGACCCAGAAAAAGGCTCTACCCCTAAAATGGTTCTGGCCACCCAGGAGGAAGTTGTTTCCCAGCAGGCCAGGGGGAGGAGGAGCAGTGTGCTTCCCAGTGCAGGGCCTCATATTCCTAGTGGATAGCCTTCCACTCTTTCTCCAGACACAGGGGGGGAATTTCATGCTGAAGGTCCTGGGGTTCCCAGCCCCATTAGCCTCATGGGCCAGCCCTATGTCTTCCAGGCAAGACAAGAATATTTGCAGAGATGCTCTTGATGAGTCTCTACCGAGCAGTCATTGGCCCTCACTGGCACCCTAGAACTGGGTGCACAGTCCTGTGTCAGGTGCCAGGGTATAATGTCATTCAAATTCAGGCTCTGACTGAAGGGGAGACAGAACTCTACTTAGACCATAAGAAAGCCAAGAGGGGTAGAAGCAAAGGGAACTATGAGAGGATGGAACAGGGTGCTCAAGCCCGACTTCAGAAAGAGGGAAGTGGGGCAGACCTGTCCTGGAGAGCAACCTTGGTGAGTGTTGAAAGAAGAGAAGGACTTTTTTAGATAAATAAGGAAATGGAAAACATAGTTAATATTCCAATTTGCAGATGAGCTGCTGACGTCAAGGAAAATGCTATGGAAAGGGCTAATCAAGGGCTTGGGGAGTGGTAGGTAAGGCAAATGCTTCTGAGGGAGGGAAGGAATCGGAAGTGCTTTGCATAGGGAGGCAGAGGAAGGAGCATGAATAGGGTGGGAAACCCCTGCCACACCTCCCTTAGAATTGCTAGAGCAGTGGCTGCTGGCATTCTCCCATTACCAGATGGAGTGAATGGACCCCAAGTGTCAAAGAGAAGGGTCTTACAAACAGAGGAGGAAAACACAAGAAAGTTAATTTCCATCAGTTGTCTACCTTCTGCCCCAGGGATTTTTCAATATTCATGAAAATTCTCAGCATGGAACAACAAAACAAAATAACAATAAAACTTCCACCAGGGATGTGCCTCAGGTACATTAGTAAACCCTCCCAGGCTGTGGGAGGCCCTCCCAGTGCCATTGCTGGAGGCCACCATTTTACTGCTCAGGGCCCAGAGCCCTGAGCACTCCCTCTCCTGTTTCCCTGTGTGTTGGGGGTAGGGTATCTGTGTCTGGTCCTTACCACCCTTCCCCACCTCTGAGATCCCAGTTCTTCCTGGAATTGGTCATTCTGTTCCACTATAATAAGTAGCTAAATTTTTGTGTGAGAAGAGTCATACCCAGGTCCCTGGGTTGCATTTCTGGAGAGCTTTATTTAGTGGCCACATACCACCTGGAACCCAAATTTTTTTTTTCTTTTTTAGGGTTTTTTTTTTTAAGATTGATTTATTTATACAAGTACTGAGTACAGTCAGAAGCGCGGGAGAGAGAGAAATTCACCAGAGCCAGAGTGGGGAGCAGAATAGGCAGACTGATGAAATACACTGCTGAGGGGAGCAGCAGACTCAGCAGGAGAGGTCTGCGTGCCATGTGGGACCCTAGCCCAGCGGCCAGGGATCCAACTGGTGCTGCAGAGGCTGCAGGCAGCTTTGCAGCCCAGTGCTCAACCGCTGCTCCACCAGGGGAGGCCCAACCCAAATATTTAATAACTATTCCAGGTGAGTCAGATGCAGACCGGGAGATGAACCATGCATTGAGAAACACTGGCTTTAAAACTTTTCTAGGACAGAGCCTCCCTGGTGGCACAGGGGTTAAAGACAATGCTATCAAGCTATCCAGCTAACCCACATGGTGCAGCAGACCTCTCCTGCCTCACCAACCACTCCTCTCAGAGTGTACTTCAGTGCATCTGCCTGTTCTGCTCCCCACTGTGTCTCTGGTGAATTCTCTCGCCTTCCATGCCTCTGGCTTACGCCCCAGTTCTTGTATGCATAAATAAGTAAACCTTTAAAAAAAAAAAAAACTTTTGCAGGACTATGCCTATCCAAACATTAAGAAGTTGGAGCTTTTGTCAGGATGGCAGTACCCAGATCCCTAGTACCAATAGCCCTATTTGCAAACCATTGCCATTGTACCCCAACATGACCAAACAACCACCTTTTCTTCTCATAGTTTTAATTCAGTTCCATTCAGAAAAGAGAGCTTAGTGGTTACTCCTGGAGGGAGATGAGACTCTCCTGGCCTCTAGTTGCTCACAGGTTAGAGAAATAAGTCTATAATACAAGGTGGAACTTGGCCAAGCTGTTAATTAAATGTAATTCGGAAAGTGGAAGGAGTCCTTTCTTGCTAGGGGGAACCTATGAAGATTTTTTTAAGTGAGGTGGTATTTTATTTAGGTCTAGAGGGAAAAGATGGGGAGAAGGGTGTGACAGGCCAAAAGTTTGGTATCATTTTGTCAATCTTGAATATGAGCCCTTTGCCAGATGTATGATGTACAAATGTTTTTTCCCATGAAGCAGGGTATCCTTGTGTTTAACGATAGTTTTGTTCACTTTGCAGGAGAGTTTCAGTTTGATGTAGTCCCAGTTTTTATTTTTGCTGTTGTTTCCCTTGTTATTGGAGTCAATTCCTCAAAGATATCCTTGAAGCTAATGTCTTGGAATGGTTTGCTTGTTTTCTTTTATGTATCTTATAGTTTCAGGTCTTGCATTTATTCCATTTTGAGTTAATTTTTGTGTGGTATGTGATAATAGTCTAGTTTCTTTCTTTTGTATATGACTGTCCAGTAATAGGCAGAAGAGCTAAGTAGACAATTTTCCAACGAAGACATATAGACAACTAACCAGCACATGAAAAAAAAAGTTCATCATCACTTATCCTCAGACAAATTGCAAATCAAAACCACAATAAGATACTTATGAGACCTATGGGAATGGCCAAGGAGATGTGGTAAGAATTGCATTAGAGAAACCTTAAAATTTGAATAACCTACTCTTTACTCCCAGTTGGCAACCATGGAGCATATGAACTTTCTTCTGAGCATTGCAAGTCACGTTTTCTTGCTAAGTTCCTCCCAATAAGTGGAAGTCACTGCCACCTGCTTTTGTATCTGCATCATGCCTACAGTCACTCCAAGGAACATAATGGGGTCCCACACTTCTGTTAATACTTTTGTCACACTATCATAGCAATTTGTCCTCTTGTCTTAAAAGAGCAGGTGAAGCTCTTGCTTTACTACATCCTAGGATTATGACTTCACTCCTCTGCACCCCACCCCTGCTATGCTAATCTGCAATAAGAATAATTGCCACCATGGGGCTTCCCTGGTGGCATGAGGGGTTAAGACACAACCTATGGAGCTATCCGCAGCCACTGCAGCACAAGTTCAATCCCAGGCCAGGGAGCAACCCACATGGTACAGCAGACCTCTCCTGACTCACCCGCTGCTCCCCTCAGCAGTGTATTTCAATCTGCCTGTTCTGTTCCCCACTCTGTCTCTGGTAAATCCTCTCACATCCCGCACCTCTGTCCTGTACCCCAGTTCTTGTATGCATAAATAAATAAATCTTTTTTAAAAAAAGAATAATTGCCACCTACTCAACCTACTCCCGGGGCTGTTGTGGAGAACAGATAATATAATAGCTAGGCAGTTACCTCATGAAGTGTTTTTTTTTTTTTCTTTAAAGATTTATTTAATTATGTATACAAGAACTGGGGTACAGGCCAGAAGTGCAGGGGGTGAGAGGATGCACCAGACAGGATGGGGAGCAGAACAGGCAGAGTGACTGAAATTCACTGCTGAGGGGAGCAGCAGGCGAGATAGGAGAGGTCTGCTACACCATGTGGGTAGCTACCTGGCTGGCAATCGGACTCATGCTGCAGAGGCTGCAGACAGCTTCATAGTGCTGTGCTTAATCCCTTGTACCACCAGGGAGACCCTCACGAGGTATTGTTAGGATGAGTTCAGGTTTCCCAATGCTGTTTAAAGAAAATGTTTTTTTTGTCCATGTATATTTCTTCTCCTTCTTTGGTAGAGGAGCCAATGGTCACACATTTGACAGGAGCTATGAGTGAAGGTTTGTAGATGTAGCAGTTCACAGTACATGTGTTGGAAACCGTGTGGTTCTTTTCAAAGTGTCCTCTGCCAGCACTGCAAGAAAGCAAAGAACAAGAAATTCAGCTCAAGCACATCCGAGAGCCACAGGTTAACAACTGTCATGATACTGCTGCTAAAATTCTGAAAAGACATTGTTGGATCTAGAATTGTTGAGAAAAAGCACAGCTTGGCAGAGCTGAAATGGGAAGAAAACCTCAGATCCTACAGGGAAAATGAAAAGACATAGTTGCAGTCAATAGCGCATTAATGATGTATTCACACACACATACGCGGCCCATACATCATATACGATATGGAAAGAATTTCACTGTGTGGGAAAGAAGGTTTAGAAAGATACACATCATGTGATCTGATTCTACAGCACCTAACCCCAGGAGTTTTCTACTGTGATTGCTCTTCAGAAAAAATCTAGAATAGGTCAGAACCTCTACGATGGTACAACCAATAGTTTATCAATTAATGTATTATTAATTATAATAATAAATCAGTAAATATTTCATTAATACAACAGAGACTTGGGGTAGTAGACCTCATTAAATTGTCAGCTGATATCTCTATAGCATCCCAGGAAATAGTCTGAGCTTGAATACCTCCACAGATAGTAAGCTCACTAGCCCTTAACATTGAGGAGCACTGAGCTCATCTCAGCTTCCATGTGGCTTCTGTCCACCGGTCCTACTTCTGGCCTTTGGTGGGGGAGGGGCTGTTGGGTGGTGTCATTGTCCTTAAGAAGGAACAAACAAGATGGCACAGTGAAGGTTCCTGTGAAAATATCTGCTCAGCCAGTGGGGGGACTAGAGGGGGGGGTGTGTGTGTGGAGTTCAACATCTTCCCTTTGCCGCTGGACAAACATTCCCAGCTGGAAGGGATGGCCTTGGAATGTCACCTGGAGGAAACACATTTAGGAGTAAAATAGGAAGAAGATTGTGGAGCTGAAATTCCCTTGTGCAGAGATTCCCTTCTGGAACCCACAAGGGCTACAGATGCCCATGTAAATCTGTCTTTGAAAGGACTTTGCTACCAGCACCACTATGACAGAGCTGGGAGACCATTGAGCCTCCTTGTCCCATTTGATAGATGGAGACAATAAGGGTCAGAGAAGAAAAACTGCCATAGGCAGTAAAGCCAGTTAGTGGGAGGGGCAGACTAAAGAGACTAAGAGCCTTTTCCGGATGCTTACTATTTACCAAACATTCTGCTTTATAGACCTTATTGTCATGAGCTGAGTGAAACTTCAACTCTGAGATTCAGAGACCTGAGACTTTCCAGGATCTCACAGTTAGGACAAAGCAGAGGTGGCATTGAAAGCCAGTTTTTTATTTGTTTGTTTGTTTGTTTGTTTGTTTATACATGCACTGGGTACAGTCAGAAGCGGGAGGGTGAGAGAATTCACCAGAGCCAGAGCGGGGAGCAGAGCAGGCAGAAGGACCGAAGTACACTGCTGAGGGGAGCAGCGGGCGGCAGGAGAGGTCAGTGTGCCATGTGGGACCCTCCTCTGGTGGCCGGGGAGCAGCCGGAGATCGGAGATCGAACCGGCGCCGCAGAGGCCATGGGCAGCTTCGCAACCCAGCGCTCAACCGCTGCGCCACCGGGGAGGCCCGAAAGCCAGTTTTGACTTCACGATAAAATTTCCTTTTTTTAAAAAAAAAAGATTTATTTATTTATGCATACAAGATCTGGGGTACAGGCCAGAGACGCAGGGGGTGAGAGGATTCACCAGAGACAGAGTGGGGAACAGAACAGGCAGATTGACAGAAATACACTGCTGAGGGGAGCAGCAGGCGAAGCAGGAGAGGTCTGCTGTGCCATATGGGTTGCTCCCTGACCTGGGATTGAACTCATGCTGCAGTAGCAGTGGAGAGCTTCATAGGTTGTGTCTGAACCCCTTGTGCCACCAAGGAGGCCCCACAATCAAATTTCTTAACTGCTAACACTATGCTGCTTCCCAAAAAACCAGTCCTCATCCTCCTCTACCATCACCCCACTTTTCCCCCAATGTCACCTCTAATTAAAGTACTTGCAATAATGCACTTTTGTGTCTTCTTACACATTAGCTTCAGGGCATCCTGACAGCAGGGCAAGGCTGCAGCCAGGGCAGAAACTAATGTGCTTATTTTACAAAGCAGGACCAGTTGGGATCCCTAATCTAACTGGATCTTCCCTGCCACTGTCTGTACATCTGAGTGGGGGTTGAGAAATGCATCATGTAGGAATAGGGACCCCTGAGCCAGCTGCAGAGAACAGGGAACTTTGCCAAGGAAACTTAATCCAAAGGGAAAAAAGAATAACTTCTTCCTTTTTAAGTCTTAAGTAGAATAATGAGGTAATCCTAAATTTAAAAATTTTTAAAATGTTTAAATTGGTGCTTATATTTTAATTTATTCTCAGAAGGATAGGAAGGCCTCGAGGAAAAGTAATATGTAGGTCTTATTTTATGATTTGCTATGGTAAGCCACATTTAATCCCTTTCTTCAGTGAAAGGATTTACTAAGGATACAACAAAATGTACCTATCTGTTGCTTTCATTGTATTTCTTTCCAGTTTTTTATTTTGTTCACAATGTTTTGAAAATAAAGGAAATTAAAAGGAAAGAATATTATCCATAATCCTACCATCCTAACAAATGAACTGCTCAACATTTTCTGTCCTTACTTATATACTAGAAAAATTTACACAAAAAATTTATTAGTGCAGTTACAGCTCTGTATTCAGCTTTCTCACTTAACAGTTTATCATTATAACACCACATGGACTTCATAATTATCATTTAAAATGTTTTAGTAATTATTTTAATAGCTGCTTAATACCCTAGTATTAAGCGTTCCCTAGTATCATATATTTAGAAGTACTCAACTTTTCACTATTACAAACAATCCCAGGGTGCACACTTTCTCCTTTTTTGGTTATTTCCTAAAATCCCCAGATCTAGATTTAGATCTTGATACATAGACAAATCACTTTGAATGACCTTTTCCAGTGTATTTTGCCTCCAGTAATGGAAATGCTGGAAATGATGGATGGAAATGATGCCTTCCTACAATACTTTTGCCACAAATAAGGGAAACCTACTGACAAATGAAAGAAGACTTGAAAAGCAACACTTTTACTTGTTAAATAAGTGGTTTGACAAAGCTGGTCTTGCCTCTCTATCCTCTTATTTCTGTTGCTGTCATACTCTAAATACCTTTACCAGGAATTTGAGGAAAGCAGCAAAGCAATCATTATACCCATTTTATAGCTAAAGAAACTTAGACTGGACTCAGCGTTTTGCCCAAGGATGCGCAGTGAGTGCTAAGACAGGCAATCTCCGTAGCTGTAGTGAACCAAAAATAATGGTTCTGGTTTCTTTTAACCTTCAGGTTTTATTTTTTATTTTATCGCTGGGGTTTTCAGAGAGGCAAAATATAGACACAACTTTCAGCTTCTTTTACCAAGTATCATAGATGGCCTTGTCTCCAATGGCTACTCAAAGCACAGACAGCACCACTGTTAAATCTGTAAACTTCAGAAGCAGAAGGAAGATCAGAGATAATCTCGAACAGCTGACGTATTTTAGGGACAGGGATACTGAGATGCAGAAAAGAGAAAGGACTTCGCAAGTCCATTCATGGAGTCGGTAGTGAACCAGTATCCACTCTCTTTTACACTTTCTGGCTTGAAATGTTAGCTAGGGCACATTAATGGGTCGCTTGTGTTCTGTGAGATAGTAATAACTATTTATTTATTATTAAAGATTTATTTATGCATGCAAGAACCGGGGTACAGGCCAGAGGTGTGGGAAGTGAGAGGATTCACCAGAGACAGAGTGGGGAGCAGAACAGGCAGATTGACTAAAATACACTGCTGAGGGGAACAACAGGCGAGACAGGAGAGGTCTGCTGAGCCAGGCGTGAGCACTGTGAAGCAATAAGTGAGTATTTTAAAAAAGTATCTCAGGGTCAAATCATTTGGGAAACTTTGGATACTTCATGGGTTGTTTTACTTATTTGTTTTTGGAGTTCCCTGGTCAAATAAGTCCGGTAACCTGGAGTAAAATTAAAACAGGTTTATTTTTTAAAGGACTCCGAAAGTCTTTACTATGCCAAATGACATTTGTTTTTATTTATTTGTTTTATTTTGTCTTGTTTTTTTTTAAATTTTAAGTAAATCTTTCCTTTGATTTTATTTTTAAATTTAATTATATATATATATTTTATTGAGTATTCAAACAACTAAGTATGGAGAAAATTCAAAAGGCAAAGAAGCAACCTGAGGAAATGTCTCTTCCTACTTCTGTTCCCAGGCCCCCTTTCTGATAATTTGGTAATCGGTGTTAGCAGTACACTTTAAAATATCATCTGTAGGTGTACATTTAGTGTATCTTGGCGATTGCTCCACATTGGCACCTAATGAGCTTCCTCGTTTTTTGTATTTTTTTTCCCCATAGAATGGCATTTTTTCCCTACAGAATGGCGTTTAACATGATTTGAATCTCCCATTGGAAATACAGCCTCTGCCCTCAAGGAGACTATACTCATATAGTCCCCTGGAAAAATGAGATGTGCTAATTATAACTACTAAAAGGAGGTGGAACATGCTCAGGGAGGAGCACAAGTGCAGTGGCCTTGTGAAAGAAAGAGAAGCTCATTCTCCTGTAGGTTTGGTTTGGGGTGGGAGCTGGAACCTGAGAAAGTGCTGCAAGAGTTTGGGCTGAGGGACAGTGACAAGCAGTTACACATGACAATGACCTTTGTTTTAAAACAAAGAAGGCCAAAATGTGTGAATCTGGCCAACCCCAACATTAAGATGCTGAGCACAAAAGCTTGATTTTTATTAGCTATATTTGTTGCCCATATATTGGAACCAATCTTAAAGTGAAAGTCAGACGTGTATATCAGATATCATTTGGAGTAATGAGTGTGTTTTCCTAATCTTTCCAATACCAACCTTACAACTCATCTCCAGTAGCATGCATACTAATTAATTTGTTTTCCATATAGTAATAAGATTAACAACTTCGCATTTACACGGGGTACTGAGTCATGTTCAAATAAAACAAGTTCTAATGAGAAAAATTGGATGCAGCCGCAAATCATGTCCCACTCGGCAATCCAGGTTTATGTGTGTTTGTCTGTCTTTGCTACACGTATTTTTGTGAGGATCTCACTGTAAACAAGATGATTTCTTTCATGTTGGGTTAGTCTGGGTAAATTTGCTTAATGAACAACAAAGTCATTGTAAACACTGTACAAATCTGAGTGCCTTCCAGCGTGGCTAGGAATCTTTTAAGCTGCTTCAAAAAATAAATGTGTCAACCACAAAAACAATATTGGGGGAAAACACTATTAATATATCAAGGTTCTTAGATATGCAGCCTGGCTCAGTTTTCTCCTGGACAATTGAAAAGTTTGTGGTGAAATGAGATGTGACCTTTTACAATCAATCACTCTGTCTGCCTTAGCTTCCCCTTCTGTCAAGTGGAGAATTGTCTAGGCCTATGAATGTCCCACCAGAAGCAACTGGTAGACTTTTTGAAATTACAATGGCCAATCTGTCCTACTAAAACCCAGTCCTACTAAACTCCATTCTCTGGGGCTGGAGTCCTAGAATCTATATTTTTTCAAACAAGCTCCTCAGATGATTAGATGATCAGCCTAGTTAGGGACTAGGCTGATTACCACTAAGATCTTTTGCCACTCTTATATTCTCTTTCTTCATGATTTCATGACCATGAAAACTCATGATTCTAACAACTCACTTTGGAAAATACTGTTGTTTTCATTTGGGCAGTGTAGAATAACTGGTTATGGGGGCATTCTAGTCTTGGGTTCCCCTCAAGCTGTCAAGATGACTTTGGAAAAGTGACGACTCTGGACCTCAGTCTCCTCATTCACAAACAAGGTCATTAGACCCAGCAATATGGAGGGTCCTTCCTCTTTGACATTCTGGAGCTTAATTCCCAACCCTTTTGGGATTCATCCAATTGCACATAAAACTACCATGTAGTTGACTTGAATTTTGAGACTAGAGAGTGACATGAAGGCTAGGTAATTCATCTGGAGAAGGCTACTCCCTCTTTGGGGGTCCTTTTCCATCTAACTCTTTTTCAGAGGACTATGAGGATGAGTCCTGGGTAAGCCAGACACTTCCAAGACCCTCATTGTTCCCACCCTCATTTCAGACTCAATTCATTCTAGTCTTTCTTTCTCCTCTGGTGCAGGATCCATGTAAGATGTTTGTGCTCTACCTCTCATCATCCCCAGGCCAGAAGCCCCTGTCTCGCAAGACCCCAAGCATCTGAGGAATAAATGAGTGAATGAAAGCCTCCTGAGGTGGCTTCCAGTTGTAGCATTCAGTGCCTGTGTACTTCTTGGTCCTTAGTGGGTTCTGTCCTCAGTGAGGTGGAGGGACAAAAGGTGCATCAGGTCTGCATAGTGCTAGGAGTGAGCAAAGAGCATGGTCACTTTGCCCAAACGTGTAGCTCAGCAGTGTCTGACTTTACATGAACAGGATGATACTGGATGCATTCTCTATATCCTGACTTTTTCACCAAATATCATACTCTGTTTTCTCACTGGAACAGCGGGTTGGAGATAATCAGTTTTCACTTTTAAACTATACACATCTGCTTTATGCACTTTCAATATCTGTACTATATTTCACAATAAAAGAAAAAAAAAAGGAGTCTAAGACAGTCCAATTTTGTTCTCTGTTGACTAGAGGAAAGTGACTTGGGAATCTACAAGAATCTTTACAAAAGGTAAGGATCATTGGGGAAGTTTCTCATTTGGGAACACTGCTTCAGAGTTTCCCAGGTGCCTCCCCTTTTCCCCACCCCTAAGCCAGCATTCTGTCAAGAGCAGCATTACCCTCACACTTGCAACATCCTTCACCACACACTGGCCTGACCCTAGCAAGTCGCCTGACCTGCCTAAGCTTCAGTTTCTTCACAAATAAAATGTCTGTGTTGCCTGCAGCATGGGGGAGGGTGGGGGGCTCATAGATAAAAAAAAGGTATCAAAACCCACTTGCCATATCTATGATTGGGTCCTGAATCCACACATGTGGCAAAGTAACAGTGTGGAAAATGGGAGTTATGGGCTTTGTGTTGATAAATCTGAGAAAGAGTGGAGAAAATAATTTTCCATTAGGAGACCCAGTTCAGCAACACTTCAGTATTACCTGCCTGGGCTGCCTTACGTGTTGCTCTGTGGGGAGTCAGGGCTTAATGAAGTAGGATAAACCACACACACACATTAGTTAGCCTCAGCACAGGCAGGATTAACTTTACACTCCATTTGCAAGAGCAAAGCTCCTCTCCTAGAGTTTGTTATAAAGGGATTTAGAATCACAGAATGATAGAGCTGGAAGAGAGCCCCTAAGACATCATCATAATCCTCCCCAGTCATTTTATAGAGGGTCAAACTGAAGTCCAGAGAACAGAAGGGACGTGCCCAAGGTCACCTACAGTGTTAGTGGCACAACTCAGGTTGCAACTGGTCCCCAGGCCTGTGTCCTCTCCATTTTGTCATGGATTAGTATATGGTTGCCTTGTAACAAAGACAGGGTACTGCATTTCTCTTTTAAAAAAAAAAAGATTTATTTATTTATACACACAGAACTGGGGTACAGGCCAGAGGTGTGGCAGGGGGGGCTGTGAGAAAATTCACCAGAGACAGAATGGGGAGCAGAACAGGCAGATTGAAATACACTGCTAAGGGGAGCAGTGGGCGAGACAGGAGAGGTCTGCTGTGCCGTGTGGGTAGCTCTCTGGCCAGCTGGGAATCAAACTCATGCTGTAGAGGCTGCAGATAGCTTCACAGTGCTGTGCTTAACCCCTTGCACCACCAGGGAGGCCCTACTGCATTTCTCTTGATGGATGTGCACTGTACCCCTTTATACACACCCCCTCCACATTCAGGTTTAATGGGTACGTGAGCAAGCCAGGTGAGGGCAGGGAGAAGGAATGTGTTGCACAGGATGCATTAGGAACATTCCAAGATCTTGGTTCACATTCTAGGAGCTGTAGCAAACCCAGGGGCTAAAGTCAGGTACCCTCATACTAACATTGCCACCACCACCATCATCACCCCACCTAACACATATACCACACTCCCTCAGGCTCTGTTCTAAGCAGTTCTGGTGTTCATTCATTTGATCTTCACGACTCTAAGTGGTAATTACTATTATGTACATGCTAGTGCCTCAATTAACCGAGGAGGGAACTGAAGTAGAGAGGTTTAAACAAATGCTCACTGTCACTCAGATTGTAAGGTACTTAGTGGAATTTGAAAAAGGCAGTCTAGCTCCAGAGTCTGGGCACTCCTAAACTAGTCCCATCTATCTTTATTCCCAGTTCACCTAATTTGTTGTATGGCTTTGGGTAAATCCTTTCCCCTTTTGTACTTTCCTTATTGATTGAGAGGGCTCCTCAAAATGCCCTAAGTTAAGTGTGCTCTGTAAATTGAAGCCAAAATCCTGTGGCCAACTGATTTTTGCTCCATTTTTTTAAAATTAGAGTCTCCTCACTCCTTTTTTTGCATAAATCTGATATCCATGTCCACTTGAATGCCTCAGTCATCCTATTGCATCTCTACCAGAAGGACACATCAGAGCCTTTTAACAAGGGAAAACAGACTGTCTTTTTGGTGTCTAAAAACATGTGCAGTAGTGGGAAGGGGAGAGGCTTGGGGAGTGCTCTTTACCCCTTGTTTAGTCTCACCCTTTACTAGCTATGTGACCTAGAGCAAGGGGCTTAATGTCTCCAACTCTCAGTTTCTTTGTCTGAAACACAGGACCAATGACACCCCTTTGCTGGGTGCAAGGATTATTAAACATGAGAAAGTAAGTAAAGGTCTAGCATAGTGTCCAGAACAGTGACTGGTCCTCACAGGTGGCTATTCTCCCTATCTGGGAAAATGTCCATGTATTAGCGGATTTGTGGTCACGAGGACTGGCATCTTCAAGGAGCAGTCATCCTTAGATCTTCTGCCACGAGTCCCAAGTGGTGGAAGAACCATGTCATGAAGACAAGCATCCTGGTGTCCATTATGAACACATTCATCAGATAGCTCCAGGTTGCTTGATACTAAGCACCTCAAAATGCAAGGAATGACTGACGGTCATGAGATTCTAAGGCCTTGAGAGGAACAGGAAAGTGAGGGAAACAAAAATGCTGCCTTCAATACCTGAAGGACCACACAAGGAAATGCTCCTCTTTGACAGGGAGGATCAAGAGAGCTTCTGTGGGCCAAAGACTTTCCAACATCTCATCTTGGAGAGACATGTCAAGGACAAGTCAGAAGCATGTCTGAGAAGAGCCAGCAGAGACATCAGACAATCGGGACGGGGGAAAAGGGGTGCAGTAGAGTCAGGGAGGGCCAACAGGGTAGCCTGAGCACATGCTGGAGGTGGAAACAGCTGTATAAGGCAGGTAGCAGCCAAGAATGCCAAGTGGCCTGGTGCTGAGAACCAGTCTGACAGTGGGTAGGTTTTAGAAAAGCAGATCTGGGCTTCCTCAAGGAAATATTTTTCTACAAGGTAAATCTTACTCTGGTAGTGAGGTTATTTGGGGGTCGAAAGTGAAAGAAACCTAAATGAAGGAAACTAAAGGGAAAATGAGATGAAGGTAGAGCTTCAGGGACTCTAGGAACCTGAAGGATGTCATTGCTGGCTGCCTACCCTTGACCAGTGCTTGCTCCATGTTAGTTTCTCACTAACATGAGAAACTGCCGACTCCATTCTAATCCCACCCCAGCTTAGTGATCACCATCAAAAAGTGTTTTACAGACTTAGAGAAGGACTTCTGATAGGTCCACCTTGTGCAATATGAACATCCCTGAACCAATCATGTGGCGGGGTTATAATTGTCCAGTCTGGACACTGTAGCAGTTAGGATCCAATCAGAATACAGAAACATCTCTGGAAAAAGGGAATGTATTGGCTATACACAAATGGCGGAAGAGCTTCCAAAGCCTTCCTGAGAACAGTGAAACGACTCAGATATCACTAATAGCTACAGGCCATTGTAATTTTCATTAAAGGGAGAGAAGGAAAAGGTGGTGTTGCAGGTGTCACCTGGTGGAAGCTGGGACAGGTGGCTGTGTCCAGTGAGAGTTGGGACTCACTCATGGAGAAAATGCAGCTGCATACATGAATGTGGCATCATCTCCCCCCTAGAGAAGGAGAGGATACCTCGACTTCTCCCTTTCCTTCCCCATCCAATCTCCTGCAAATATCTCCCATTGCTCAGACCCACTAAAACCCAGCTGACATGGGAGCCTGAGACTGAGGGCTGATGGGGACAGCCTCTCCTACCTTCAATGCAAGGGAAGGCAAGGAATGAATGTGAGGACTAAGATCCAGGGAACAACACACCATCCCAGCATCCTGTCAGGACCACATAGAAGAAAGAAGCAGCAGATTCCCTCAAAGAAGGTGGTGCTGATAACTAAAGGGAAAAGGATATTGGATAGTACTTCCAGATTTCCAAATATGAAATGGATCGCTTCGAGAGGCAGTGAGATGTCCATTGTTGGAGGGGTTCAAATAAAGACTAAATGTCCATCTGTCAGAGATCTGATAGTGGCATTGTCGTGTCTGCAGGAAGACAGACCATGCTGTCTCTAAATTTCTGCTAGTTCTTACCTAGTGAATTTTCTACATGGTTATTATTTTTAGCCCTGCTGTTCCTCCCCTAAGCCTAGGCCATTCATTTCTGTGATTAGCACAGAGTAACAAATTTGTAAAATGCAAGCAGCTTTGATTTGCAACATGCTGAAGAACCTGGCACCATCAAGTGGGCCACTGATTGTATTTCCAGCTTGCATCTGGTCCTTCTTGTTACATCTTTGCTCCTGTGCCAGAATTATTGTTGCCAAAAGTGGTCAGAGACTTAAAAGTTTACTTTTACCTTTTGGCAGAATCAGTAAACTGGATTATTAAAGTTTTGTGTTCCCTCTTTGAAACTCCCTAAAGAAAAGAAATCACAAGAACAGATCTTGGCATAGAAAGAAGATGAGACAAAGAATGTAATCATAATACTAGTGAATGGTTTTCAGACTGACATCTGTACATTAAGAATATGTAAAAATACCAATTTCATGCTCTGACAACTTATTCTGCATCAGGGGTGGGGTAATGCCCTGGGAATGCCAAATGTCAAAGCATTACATAATGTCAGCTATTCATGTGCTCCTTTGATGAGATATCACTGGGAATGGGAATACCTTAAGGGAGAGATGTCTTTAAAAAGAGGGAGGGGAGAGGGCCTCCCCTGGTGGTGCAGCGGTTAAGCGCTGGGTTGCAAGGCTGCCCACAGCCTCTGTAGCACGGGTTTGATCCCAGGCCACCACTGGTGAGGGCTCCACAAAAAAAAAAAAAAAAAAAGGGGAAAGGGAAAAGGGAAAAGGTAAGGAACGGAACAGAAAGGAAGGAAGAAAAGGAGCAAAGACAGAGGGAGGCTGTCAGGTCATAATAAAAAGAATGACCCTCTTCCGTAGATTTTATATGTGTGTGTTTGTACATATACTTAAGCAATATATATCATCCAAAATCTAAGCTACCATGTGTTGTAGCAGTTAGAATACCCATGTTTGATTACACCTGAAGGGAAAAATCAATTATACAAAAATGAACACCGATGTAAAAAAAATTACACAAATATAAAAGAATACCCATGTTTAGTATATTTTCTTTTTTTAAAAAAAAGATTTATTTATTTATGAATACAAGAGCTGGGGCACAGGTCAGAGATGCGGGGGGTGAGAGGATTCACCAGAGACAGAGTGGGGAACAGAACAGGCAGATTGACTGAAGTACACTGCTGAGGGAAGCAGCAGGTGAGACAGGAGAGGTCTGCTTCGCCATGTGGGTTTCTCTCTGGCCGGTCGGGGATTGAACTCGTGGTGCAGAAGCTGCGGATTGCTTCATAGTGCTGTGCTTAACCCCTTGCACCACCACGGAGGCCCCTGTTTAGTATATATTCTATCATGTGTATAATAGTTACTTTTTGTCTGACTTTTTACAAATTCAACAGAAATCTAAAAATAAAAATTCATCCATGATCCTATTGCTCTAGCAAATCAAACTTGCCTTTTCTGTTCTGTTCTCGTTCTTGTCTAAATGCATAATTTCACACAATGGCTATCAGAAGTGAAAATTCACAAGCTTTCTAAAATTTTATTATAAGAATTTCCCCATCCAATCCTGTAGACTTCACAGTGACTACTTTGATGACTTAATAATATTCCAAGGTGGGCCTCCTCTGGTGGCGCAGCGGTTGAGCACTGGGCTGCGAAGCTGCCCGCAGCCTCTGCAGTGCCGGTTGGATCCCCGACCGCTGGTGAGGGTCCCACATGGCGCGCAGACCTCTCCTGCCGCCCGCTGCTCCCCTCAGCAGTGTACTTTGGTCCTTCTGCCTGTTCTGTTCCCCGCTCTGGCTCTGGTGAATTCTCTCACCCTCCCGCGCTTCTGACTGTACCCAGTGCATGTATAAATAAATAAATAAATGTTAAAAAATATATATATAAATAATATTCCAAGGTATCCTTGTACTGTAATCTACTTATTCATGTGTTCTTGGACTTTTGTTCCTCCCCATTTTTCATAGTTCTGAGTAATGTCAAATACACATTTTTCATATATAAAATGCATTCAATAAACTTAAGCATATGAAAATATGGATTTTACACCCGGTGACTCTGTCCTCCTCCATATTTGACCAGTCACCACACAGTGTTAATTGCACCTTTCCCACATCTCTTGGGTCCATCCCCACTGCCATTTCTCTCGCTCAGTTCTTGTCACCTCTCCCCGGAATGACTGGTAATAATTGCTTGACTGGCTTCCCTGCCTCTGCTCCCATCCTCCTTCCTTGATCCTTTTCTGATCTAAAGTGATGCTATTATTCTTTTTTCCCCTTTTATTTGTTTTTTTATTATTTTTATTTTTTAATTTTTCTTTCAAGATTTATTTATTTATTTATACAAGCACTGGGTACAGTCAGAAGCGCGGGAGGGTGAGAGAATTCACCAGAGCCAGAGCGGGGAGCAGAGCAGGCAGACTGATGAAATACACTGCTGAGGGGAGCAGCGGGCGGCAGGAGAGGTCTGTGTGCCATGTGGGACCCTCCTCCAGTGGCCCGGGAGCAGCCGGGATCGAACTGGTGCTGCAGGCTGCGGGCAGCTTCGCAACCCAGCGCTCAACCGTTGCGCCACCTGGGAGGACCTTATTTTTTTTTAAGCCTACATCACCCGGTATTCCCAGGCGGTCTCCCATCCAAGTACTAACCAGGCCAACCCTGCTTAGCTTCCAAGATCAGACGAGATCGGGCGCGTTCAGGGTGGTATGGCCGTAGACTTTTATTTGTTTTTTAAATTGCGGCAACATTGGTTTACATCATTTCTTATAGTTTGGCAGTATAGATCCCCTCTATCGGTGAGGTTACCATAGTTCTCTCACCACCAAAGCATCCATAGACCACCGTGCTACTCCCTGACTTTGTGTTTGCCTCTCCCCTTTCCACTGCCCCTCTAAATGCCTTAGTTCTATAAAAACCATTAATAGCCAGGGCCCCACTTGCAGCCATATAAAAACCAGAGGAAACTGCAAATACAAATTTGGTTCTGGTTTTTAATGGCTGCTATTATTCTTAATATGAAAATACAATCCCCTTCTGGCCTGAAGTCCTACCCCAGAGGGGAGGGAGCACCAATCACCAGGGCAGACTGGGCGCGCAGGGGAGCACATCCCCTGCATCACCAATTAAGAACAGGGACCTTTCTTCAGTAGAGACTGCTTGAAACTGGCAGAAGGCTCCCGGAGGAGCCAGAGGTGAGCTGGGAAGTTCACCCAAGATGCCAGCCAGTACCAGCAACACAGTGTCCCAAGGAATAGGGCAAATTAGAAAACAGGCAGTAGGGAGTAGAAAAACCACATGCAACCCAGCAACTCCTCAGGAAAAAAGCACACCGCAAAAAGAAAACCACCTACCAGATTGCAATGACAGTAACTTGGAAGAATTTCTGAGCCTTCCAGAAAGAGAATTTAAAATTGCTGTGATTAAAAAGCAGACAGAAGTCATAAAGGAAAACAATGATAAGGGAAAAATAATTAATGATCAGAAGAATGAAATTGAGTCCCTAAAGAGGGAAGTAAAAGAAATGCAGGAGATCAAAGAATTAATGGAGGCACAAAAGAACTCTGGGGAAAGCAATGAAAGCAGAATAGACAAAATGGAAGAACGAATAAGTACTCTTGAAGACACAGAAATACAAAGAACTAAAACAGAAAAGGAAAGAGAAGTACAAAGGAAAAAAACCGAAGAAAGACTTTGGGAACTATCTGACTCCATGAGGAAAGGAAATAGAAGAGTTATAGGAATCCCAGAAGGAGAGGAGAGAGATGTAGGAACAGAGAAAATATTCAAGGAAATAGTTGAAGAGAACTTCCCAAACATGAAGAAGGAGCTGAAAATTGATATACAAGAAGCAAGAAGAACACCAAACTTCCATGACGAAAGGAAAAATACAGCAAGACACATAATAGTAAAGCTCCCAAGAATCCAAGACAAGGAAAAAAAAAATGAAGCTGACAAGAGGGAAGAAACAGATAACATTCAAAGGAAAACCAATCAGACTGACATCAGACTTCTCTGAAGATACACTACAGGCAAGGAGAGAATGGAGGGACAAGAAAACAGATGCCAACCAAGAATATTCTATCCCACAAAGCTCTCCTTCCTCTATGAAGAAAGAATAAGGACCTTCCCAGACAAACAGGAACTCTGGAATTTCATTACAACTAAACCCCCACTCCAAAAAATACTACAAGGAGTCCTAAAGCCAGAACCTCAGAGGGACGAATAACAACAAAAGAAGGCCAAAAAAAATTATTAAAAGAATAAATAAATAAAATCAAAGGAAAGACAAACACAATGGCAAATACAGATGCTAATATATCAATATTAACTCTAAATGTAAATGGACTAAACTCTTCAATAAAAAGACACAGAGTCGCAGGCTGGATTAAGAAACAAAACCCAACCTTTTGCTGTCTCCAGGAAACACATTTAGCTACAAAAGATAAAAATAGACTCAAAGTTAAAGTATGGAAAACAATCCTACAAGCAAATGGACCAAAAAAGAAAGCAGGAACAGCTATACTTATATCAGATAAAACAGATTTCAAACTCAAAAAGATAAAAAGAGACCCCAATGGTCACTACATTATGATCAAGGGGACAATACTTCAAGAAGAAATAACACTCATTAACATATATTCACCAAATAAAGGAGCACCAAAATATATCAGACAACTATTGTCATCTTTGAAAACAGACATCAGAGAAATCACATACATAGTGGGAGACTTCAACACACTACTATCAACAATGGATAGATCAATGAGACAAAAAATAAGTGGAGACACTAAAGCTCTAAATAAGGATCTAGAGAGCTTGGGCTTAACAGACATCTATAGAACACTAAACCCAAAAAAATCTGAGTACACATTTTTCTCAAGTGCACATGGATCATTCTCCAGGATCGATCACATACTGGGACACAAGACAAACATCAACACATACACCAAGATTGAAATCATACCAACCATCTTTTCTGACCATGAAGGCATCAAACTAGAAATAAACCATAAAAAGAAGGCAAGGTACTCTCCTACCTCATGGAGATTGAAACCCACACTACTGGAAGACCACTGGACTAACAAGGAGATCAAAGAAGAAATAAAAAAATTCTTTGAATTGAATGACAAGGAGGACACCAATTTCCTAAATGTATGGGATGCAGCAAAAGCAGTAATAAGAGGAAAATATACAGCAATAGAGGCTCACATCAAGAAACAAGAAAGAACTCAAAGAAACAACCTAATCTTGAAGCTCAAAGATCTAGAAAAAGAAAAACAAAAAAACCCAAAACCAGTAGAAGAAAAGAAATAATAAAAACCAAAGCAGAAATAATGAAATCAAAATTAAAAAAACAATCCAAAAGATCAATGAAACCAGAGCTGGTTCTTCAAAAAAATAAATAAAGAGACAAACCCCTAGCAGGCTCACAAAGGAAAAAAGGGAGAAAGCACAAATAAACAGGATCATAAATGAAAGAGGAGAAATCACAAAGGACACAGCAGAAATCAAAAGAATAATCAGTAACTACTATGAACAGTTATATGGAAACAAGTTCACAATCTAGAGAAGATGGACAAATTCCTACAACTCTACAATCACCCAAGCTAGATAAAGAAGAATAGAACACCTAAACAGACCAATTACAAGCAGTGAAATTGAAATGGTAATCAAAAACCTCCCCAAAAACAAAAGCCCAGGACCTGGTGTATTTACAAATGAATTCTCCCAAACATTCAGAAATGAATTAGTGCCTATCCTTCACAAACTCTTCCAAAAAATTGAGAAGGAAGGTATAATACCAAACACATTCTATGAAGCCAACATTACACTAATACCAAAACCGAAAAAGGACAACACAAAAAAAGAAAACTACAGGCCAATCTCCCTAATGAACACTGATGCAAAAATCCTCAATAAAATTTTAGCTATCAGAATCCAACAATGTATCCATAAGATAATTCACCACGACCAAGTAGCATTCATTCCAGGGACACAAGGATGGTTCAACATCCGAAAATCAATCAACGTTATCCAACACATCAATAAAAAGAAATATAAAAACCATATTATAATATCAATAGATGCCAAGAAAGCTTTCGACAAAGTGCAACACCCATTCATGATAAAAGCCCTTGAAATTCTTGGGATACAAGGAACATACCTCAACATCATAAAGGCCATATATGACAAGCCAACAGCCAGTATCATTCTCAGTGGTGAAAAGCTGAAAGCATTTCCATTAAGATCTGGAACAAGACAAGGATGTCCACTCTCACCACTGCTTTTCAATATAATACTGGAAGTCCTAGCCAGAGCAATAAGACAAGAGAAAGACATACAAGGAATCCAAATAGGAAAAGAAGAAGTCAAACTATCACTATTTCAGATAGATAATGAAAATATACATAGAGAACCCCAAAAACTCCACAGAAAAACTAATTCAACTCATCAATCAGTTCAGTAAAGTGGCAGGAAACAAAATCAACACGCAAAAGTCAGTAGCCTTCCTATACACCAACAATAAATCTGAAGAAGAAGAAATTAAAAAAAAAATCCCTTTTATTATCGAAACAAAAAAAACAAATACTTGGGAATAAATCTAACAAAAGAGGTAAAAGACCTTTACAAAGAAAACTATAAAACACTTAAAAGAAATAGAAGAAGACACAAAGAAATGGAAAGACATCCCCTGCTCATGGATTGGAAGAATAAACATTATTAAAATGGCCATCCTACCAAAAGCAATATACAGATTCAATGCTATTCCAATCAAAATTTCAATGGCATTCTTCAAAGAAATAGAACAATTATTGATGAAATTCATATGGAAACACCAAAAACCCCGAATAGCTAAAGCTCTCCTGAAAAAAAAAGAAGGGATAGAGGCATCACACTCCCAGACTTCAAACTATACTACAAAGCCATAATCATCAAAACTGCATGGTATTGGACCAAGAACAGACACACAGACCAATGGAATCGAATAAAAAATCCAGAAATACCCACAGATTTATGGTCAACTAATTTTTTTTTTTTTGTTTGTTTTTTTTTTGTTTTTTTTTTTTTTATTAAATTTTATTTTTATATTCCCCCATACAATTGCAAACGCCCCATTCTGACCCCAATCCTTCCTCCCGCCCCCACCCCCAAAAGTGTCTCTGGTTCATAGTTTTTTTGTTGATTTTGATTTTCACTTTCTTATATTCATTTTCCTGGTCCCTTATTTAAGTTTTCTAGATTCCTGCTATGAGTGAGACCATCCGGTATTTTTCTTTTTCTTTTTGGCTTATTTCGCTGAGCATGATCTCTTCCAGTGCCATCCATGTTGCTGCAAATTGCATGTGTTTATCTTTTTTGAATGCTGAGTAATATTCCATGGTATAATGTACCACATCTTCTTGATCCAGTCATCTATTTTTGGGCATTTGGGTTGTTTCCAAAGCTTAGCTATTGTAAACAGTGCTGCTATAAATAGGAGTGCAGGTGCTCTTTGGAATTGATGTTTCTGTGTCCTTTGGGTAAATACCTAGGAGTGGAATTGCTGGATCATATGGAAGCTCTATGTTTAGTAGGTCCAGAAATCTCCACACAGCTCTCCATAGTGGTTGGACCAGTTTGCACTCCCACCAACAGTGCACAAGAGTTCTTTTTCTCCACATCCTCGCCAACATTTGTTGTTGCTAGTTTTTTTAATATGTGCTTCTCACTGGTGTGAGATGGTATCTCATGGTAGTTTTGATTTGCATTTCCCTGATTACAAGTGATGTTGAACATTTTTTCATATGTCTGTTGGCCATTTGCATTCCTCTTCAGAGAAGTTTCTTTTTAGCTCTTCTGCCCATTTTTTGACTGGATTATTTTCTTTGTTGTTGCTGAGTCTCATCAGCTCTTTGCAGATTTTTGTGATCAGTCCTTTATCATTAGTGTTGGGTGCAAAAATGTTCTCCCAGTTGGTGGGGTTTCTCTTTGTTTTTGTTATTGTCTCTTTTGCTGTGCAGAAGCTCTTTAATTTGATGTAGTCCCAGCTATTTATCTTTCTCTTCACTATCACTGCTTTGGGTGATGTGTCTGTAAAGATGTCTTTGATGTGCAAATCCCGTAGTGTTTCGCCTATATTTCCTTCTATGTATTTTATGGTTTCAGGTCTTACGTCTAGTTCTTTAATCCATTTTGAGTTGATTTTTGTGTATGGTGTGAGGTAGTGGTCAGCTTCATTCTTTGCATGTAGTTGGTCAACTAATCTTTGACAAAGGAGCAAAGGCTATGCATTGGAGCAAAGAAAGTTTGTTCAATAAATGGTGCTGGGAAAACTGGGTCGCTACATGCAAAGAATGAAGCTTGACCACTACCTCACACCATACACAAAAATCAACTCAAAATGGATTAAAGAACTAGATGTAAGACCTGAAACCATAAAATACATAGAAGGAAATATAGGCGAAACACTACGTGATATGCACATCAAACACATCTTTACAGACACATTACCCAAAGCAGTGATAGTGAAGGCAAAGATAAACAGCTGGGACTACATCAAATTAAAGATCTTCTGCACAGCAAAAGAGACAATAACAAAAACAAAGAGAAACCCCACTGACTAGGAGAACATATTTGCACACAACACTGATGATAAAGGACTGATCACAAAAATCTGCAATGAGCTGATGAGACTCAACAACAGCAAAGAAAATAATCCTGTCAAAAAATGGGCAGAAGAGGGCCTCCCCCGTGGCGCAGCGGTTGAGCGCTGGGTTGTGAAGCTGCCCGCGGCCTCTACAGCGCCGGTTCAATCCCCGGCTGCTCCCTGGCCACCGGAGGAGGGTCCCACATGGCGTGCAGACCTCTCCTGCCGCCCGCTGCTCCCTCAGCAGTGTACTTCAGTCCTTCTGCCTGTTCTGCTCCCCGCTCTGGCTCTGGTGAATTCTCTCACCCTCCTGCGCTTCTGACTGTACCCAGTGCTTGTATAAATAAATAAATAAATAAATCTTTAAAAAAAAAATGGGCAGAAGAGCTAAAAAGAAACTTCTCTGAAGAGGAAATGCAAATGGCAACAGGCATATGAAAATGTTCAACATCACTTGTAATCAGGGAATGCAAATCAAAACTACCATGAGATCCCATCTTACACCATTGATAATGGCACATATTAAAAAAACTAGCAACAACAAGTGTTGGCAAGGTTGGGGAGAAAAAGGAACTCTTCTGCACTGTTGGTGGGAGTGCAAACTGGTCCAACCACTATGGAGAGCTGTGTGGAGATTTCTGGACCTACTAAACATAGAGCTTCCATATGATCCAGCATTTCCACTCCTAGGTATTTACCCAAAGGACACAGAAACATCAATTCCAAAGAGCACCTGCACCCCTATGTTTATAGCAGCACTGTTTACAATAGGTAAGCTTTGGAAACAACCCAAATGCCCAAAAATAGATGACTGGATCAAGAAGATGTGGTACATATATACCATGGAATATTACTCAGCATTCAAAAAAGATAAACACATGTAATTTGCAGCAACATGGATGGCGCTGGAAGGGATCATGCTCAGCGAAATAAGCCAAAAAGAAAAAGAAAAATACCGGATGGTCTCACTCATAGCAGGAATCTAGAAAACTTAAATAAGGGACCAGGAAAATGAATAAGTATAAGAAAATGAAAATCAAAATCAACAAACTACTATGAACCAGAGACACTTTATGGGGGTGGGGGGCGGGGAGGGGAGGGATTGGGGTGAAAATAAGGGGGTTGCAATTGTATGGGGAATATAAAAATAAACAAACAAACAAATAAATAAATAAATAAAACCTAAAAAAAAAAAAGAAAGAAAAGAAAATACGATCTTATCCTACCCCTGCTACCACTGCTAGGCCTTTCCAATGATGTCCAGACCTAGTCAATCAAAACCATGGGGAGGCAGGGCGAAGAGGACTTTTGTCATGTCACTCTCTCTTGGTTGCAAATTACTAGCCAACAAAATAGTATCTTTGTCTCTGCAGAATCAGCAGAATCCTTGGTACTTAAAAGAACAACTATTCCGTGCTGCAAGATCCCTTAGTTTTTAGACCTGCACAGTGTCCCCTCAGAGGAAGACTACTACAACTAGGGGACTTTTAAAAATCCAGCACATTGGCATTGTAGGCCCAGGTAGCAACCAGAAAATTCTACTACTTCCCTTTCTTTGAGGACTTCTTTCCAGGCTATGGTAACTACATCCATTGGTATGATGGTAAATGTTTAGTAACCAGTTCTCAGAGGGGAAAAAGAAAGTTCTGATTTAAGGCAGCTGCTGATTTCCATGGTATAAATATTCCCACAATGACCAATTTCAAGTTACTAAAGTGATCGAATGGGTTGTTGGGAAGAGAGGAGCAGTAGCATACTGCATCTGGTATTTATATCATATACTATAATTTAGATATAAATGACAATAAAAGCAAAGGTACTGGTATGATAAGTAGGAGTCAGCACATTTTGAGTATTTAAAACCATTTAAAGTATAGTCTTTAATTATAAGTGTTTGTGATGCAATTTTTAGCAATGACACTATTCAACAACTGGCTTGAAAAATTCCTAAAAATTTGACAATCAGGTCTCATGAGCCAAGATGAACCAGTTTAAGCACTTGAGGGCCCCATACCACCAGGACAGTGACCCTTACTGGGTCAAAAGACTTCCTAACTGGCTTCATCCCTCTGGTCTTGCCAACCCCACACTACCACCTGAGAGATTGGATATAACACATTTGATCATGTTACCTTTCTTAAAACTTTCCTTTAGTCTTGATTGTCATTAGGATAAATCCAAACCCTGTACCTAGTACTCGTGGTCTTTCTCTTCCGACTCCTGCTTTCCTCTATGGCTTCCTAGCCTGTATGCTTCAATGCTGTAATGATGCTTTTCCTTTCTCCCTAGACCTTCCTCTCCCAGCACACCATGCTCATCAGACAGATCCCCTGCCACTTCAACACAGGAGACTGCCTCTAGGTCTCTGTACTAGAGACTCCTGCCTGGCATACTCCTCCTCTGTCTAGTTGCATCACAGAGAAAATTCTCTCTTCTTTCAAGACTCAGAAGCACTTATGATTTCTCTCATTCTCTCAGTGACATATGAATTCTTGTGTTCCCATGAACTCTCTAGTAGTTCTATCTCAGAAACTGAAAGCACTTTATTTCACATTTACTTTCTTTTTTTTTTTTTTTTAATAGAGGTATGCTTTTTATTTATTTGTTTGCTGGTTTGTTTGTTTGTTTTGTTTATACATGCACTGGGTACAGTCAGAAGCGCGGGAGGGTGAGAGAATTCACCAGAGCCAGAGCGGGGAGCAGAGCAGGCAGAAGGACTGAAGTACACTGCTGAGGGGAGCAGCGGGTGGCAGGAGAGGTCTGCGCGCCATGTGGGACCCTCCTCCGGTGGCCGGGGAGCAGCCGGGGATCGAACCGGCGCTGTAGAGGCCGCGCGCAGCTTCGCAACCCAGCGCTCAACCGCTGCGCCACCGGGGAGGCCCAACATTTACTTTCAGAGTTGTCTCTCTGTAGTAGGTTATAAACACACAGTATAATACTGGAGCAGAGCAGGATCTCAAGTAGGGATCCACTAAACTGAACGAGGGCCAAGGAGGTGCTAGAGTTTTGATAGTGTGACCTGAGCATAATCAGAGCTAGTGTCTTCTAAAGCAGCCTGAAGTCTTCTTTGGGTAATGTTCAGTCAAACAGATGGACTCAATCTCTGTGCCAAGAAACCAAAGGAAATGATAAAACTTCACACTGTTCCTGCACTGCTGAGCACAGACAGAGAGAAAGTTATAGAGTAAGTTCTCAGAGCAACAGTACAGCACAGGGAGAAAGAAGCCATTCTCAAGAGAGTGAGGCATTGAATATTGAGGGAAAAAACGTGCAGTAGTTCCAGGAGTTTACTAGATCTGTCCATGGTAAAAGATTTGCTAGGGCTGTACAAATATATTCATTGAAGACTATCCAGAAAGTGTAAAGCTTGAGGTGTTGTAGCTCAGAAAGTAGGATCTTATGTAAATAACATGTCTGATACAAGAAATATACTACAAAAAATCAGACTAGTATTTATCATAAAGAAGACCAGACCCACAATGAAGGCAGAGTAAGGTATGCACTTTATCAGAACAGAGACAGTCCTTTAAAGTCCTAACTTGTTAATGGTTTCACCAACTTAGTAAGAAATAATGGCTATTAATTGTTGACACACAGAGCATAAAATCTAGAGTTCATTGTATTTTTTTGAGATTTATTTATGCATATAAGAACTGGGGTACAGGCCAGAGGTGTGGGGGGTTGAGAGGATTCACCAGAGACAGAGTGAGGAACAGAACAGGCAGATTGAAATACACTGCTGAGGGGAACAGCAGATGAGTCAGGAGAGGTCTGCTGTGCCACGTGGGTTGCTCCCTGGCGGGGGATGGAACTCATGTTGCAGTGGCTGCAGAGGCTGTGGACTGCTTCAGAGTGCGATGCTTAACCCCTTGCGCCACCAGAGAGGCCTTATTATTTTTTTAAAGATTTGTTTTATTTATTTATTCATATAAGAGCTAGGGTGCAGGCCAGTGGTGTGTGTGTGTGTGGGGGTGGTGGTGACAAGATTCACTAGAGACAGAGTGGGGAGCAGAACAGGCAGATTTATTGAAATACACTGCTGAGGGGAGCAGCTGGCCAGATAGAGAGGTCTGCTGTGTCATGTGGATAGCTCCCTGGCCAGGGATTGAACTCGTGCTACAGTGGCTGCTGATAGCTTCTTGGTGCTGAGACTTAACCCCTTGCACTACCAGGGAGGCCCTAGAGTTCATTGTATATAATTGTGCTTAAATTGACTATAGTAAACTGTACATGACTCATTCAATAGGGTGATTATTCTCAATTAATTCTTTCTGTTGTCAATCTCAGGTCCCAAATAAAATAATTCATGCTAACGTCGATACAAAAACATCTTTGGACTGAAGATTGCAGGCATGATTCTGGAGTCCAGGTTGGGCAGGTGAATAAAGCTGCTCCCTTATAGAATGAAGGAACATACTACTTCTGAATAAGATCTGTCCTTATTTGAGTATTAGAGACTGTAGGTCCAGGACTCATGGACTTTTAAAATAAAGACATGCCTTTTGGAGTGTGCTGCTTCTCAATGTATTACTGATGACATGCTTTGAGATTTCCTGTATGGAATCTGATGATTCTTACATAAATTAGAATCTCAATAGTTTTGGTGGTCAATGTACATTATATAGTTACTTAGATCTAAGCCTTGAGGAATAAAGCTCCAACTAGGAAAAATAACAAATGAGAATAGAGTTCTTCCTCCTTGAAATACTACCTCCTTATCTTTACACTTTTATTGTATCCTTTATTATCATTTATATAGTTTGATTTATAGTATATATTTTTTAAATTTCATGATTTTATAGGGAAAAGCTGCCTCTAAGAAAAATTAAAAGCCATCTATATGAATGTCTAAATTTTCAAGAATGATTTCATAGCCTGGATGAAAATTGTGTGCTCTCCCCATCACCTTGCAATTTGAAGAACTGCAAAACCATGAATAATAAAAAAGGATGTTAAACTTTTCAACAAATCCAGATGGGTACCAATGTCATTGAGAATTCCTGAGAATCACCTTGATTGCTGCTTCAGACTAGGAGCCTGAATTTGAATAGCACTTACCAGTTACTGTATATGGATCTTAAGCGACAACAGTTTCTATAATCACATTTTTAAATTGTGCAGACATTAAGTCCATATTTGTGGAAAATGAAAAACACCCAAACCTCAAAGGATAACATCTGGCCATGTTGCTTGCTAGCTTTCTATTTCTGTTTCACCCTTTTAAACTTTAGCTCACCTTTTCAGACAGAAAGAATGATGGATTTTGAGCTGGAAACCAGTTTTAACACTAACTTTTGCTGGGACCTTGCAAATCCTTCCTCCATTTTGGGCCTGAGTGTTCACTCCTGCAAAATGAGGGAAGCATGCTGGAAGTCTCTTTTAGTCATTATTCTAGGGGTTGTTATTTTTCTACAGTCTCTGGACAAAGAGAAATTGCCAATGAAATGACTGAACAGCTATAAGAACTCAAGTTTTTTTTTTTTTTTCAGGACATGTGGCTGGGTATAAAGAAAACTTAAAATCTTCATTCGCAGTATTAGATTGCAGGGGAATGTGTCAGTTTGTGGGTTGTGTTGCTGGTCATCCCCCATACCTCTGATGCCTCTTGCTCCCCACACCATGCCTTGTTCTGAGTACTCAGAACCACTGGTTTTTCTTAATGCATAAGGCTCTTGGACTTGACATTTCCTTTGCTTATTCTTTTGCCAGAAGACCTCTCTGTCTTCTCGGGCAAATTCTTTTTTACTCTTTTTATTATTTCCTTTATAAATAATATATATATAATATATATATAAATAATCTATATAATATAATATATAGAAATATATATATTTCCTTTATAAATAATATATATAAATAATATATATATACCCCAGTTTTATATATATATATATATATATATATATATATATATATACATTACAGAGTGTTTCTCACTCTGTCTCTGATGAATCCTCTTACCCCCCACATTTCTGGCCTATACCCCAGCTCTCATACACATAAATAAATAATTTTTTTTTTAAAAAGAATAGTATATAGATATCATTTATTTTTATTCCTTATTGATGAATACTTATGTTGTTTCTATTTTTTTCTAGCACAATCTTTGCATGTACGTTATGTCATTGCATGTTATTTATCTAGTTTTACATGCACTTACAGTCAGAAGCTGAGCACTTTTTGCATAGATTTCCGTTTTTACAATTTTGATAGCCAGATAGCTCCTCTAAAGGGCTTTGCCAATTTGTGTCCCACCCACCGTGCATGTTTTGATTATCAGTGATGTTGAGTACCTTTTACCATATTACATGACCTTTAGGATTTCTTTTGTGAATTACCTATTGGTGCTCTTTGTATTAGAATGCTGGATTCTCACCGACCACTTACTGGCCTCCCCCTCTGTGGAAGCCTCTCCCCTTCCCCTGACTAGCCAGATGCTTCCTCTTCCACTGTCCCTCAGCACTGCTTATACAGTCCCTAGGCATTTGTTGGCAGGCATTCCACGATGAGTCTACTCATTCCACCAGCATTCACTGTGAGCTTACTACGTGTTCAGTCTTGGGCTAGGTGCTGCATGAACATCATCACAAGAGCAGATCATCATAATCTCCACTGTTAAGGAGTTGAGTTTTGAAAGGCAGTTTTGGGTATAGAAAAGAGCATGGATTTTATGCCCTGATAAGACTAGGCTTGAATCCCACCTGTGCCATTTAGAGTAAGTCAAAAGACCTTGCCAAATTGCAATTTCTCTACCAGTGAAATTCTGAAAATAGAAGAGAAACAATATATCTGAAGTAGCTAGCAATGGAGTGTTACATAGTAGGTTCTCAGTGAAAGGCAACTGTTAAGAGGTCAATGATTAGTTCTCAGAGGTTCTAATAAGCAATAACAAAAGGAAGTGGCTCCTTTATCTGCAATGATAGGGTAAGGATGAGTAATATAAGCCACTAGTCAAGAACCTGCTACAGTATATCCCTCATCTTGCCTGCCTGCTGTAAGTTTCTGCTTTGTCCTGGCCTTCACCTAAATCAACTGTTTACTGTTGATGTAGTATCAACATTGCCCTGGGGAAAGCAGGTGCTTCCTTCCTCAAATAAATGGACTCTTTAGGATGTTGTCTGTAAGAGAGGCTTCAGAATTCTTGTGCATGTTGCCACCTATGATCTCAAGAAGTGCAAACCACACATAGCTTGAAGTGGAAAAAGAGATTCTGTGTGTGTGTGAACAGAATGGGTGGGGGTGGTTTGGGGGTGGGTGGGGGTGGTTTGGGGAGAGACTTGGAGACCTGGATTATCAACACAGCTCAGCCTCTGTTAAGGCACTCTTGCTAAGTCTCTTACCTTATCGTCTCTAATTTCCCCATAACTGCAACAGAAGACTGGATCTCATGATTTTAAAAAAGTCACCTAAATGAGAACTCACCATATAAAGTCAGGGTGTATGTGTATATCTGTAGTCAGAAATCTATGCATTCTTGGGACCCCTGCAACTCTTTATATTCATCTTAGTTTTACAAAGCACTACATTACATTCCAGCTATTTGAGGTCTTGACATGATTTCCCCATTGAACTGACAGTGTTGGATCCATATTTTGTCCTTGGTTTCCTAGTGCCTACAGGGAGTTAGAACTCCTTCATTTCTTTAACACCTTTGAGTGCTTGTTGTCTGCCTAATATTGTTAGATGGTGAAATTATAAAGAGAAAATGTAAAAACTTCTGCCTTTAGGGAGCCTACAATCAGGCAGAGAGATAACGATAAAACAAATACAATATAATTGGCTGGATAGAGATTTGTCCAAAGTAAGGGAAACCCAGGGGCAGGAATGCCTTCTCTTAGTGGAAGATTTCTCTGAAGACCAGGACTTGAACAGAGTAGAGTGAATATGGATATTTTAGGACAGGAAGGAGTATTTTACAGGCAGTGGAAATGCCCTCTGTAAAGGCACAAATGTGGGAGATCCTAGTATGTTTTGGTAATTTCCTGGGATTCAGCATGGTGTTGAACAGGTAAGCAGCTATCAGTTCAAGAAGTGCCCTTTGTGCCATCCAATGGACTCTAGGTTTTATGACATAACCTAAAGTATTTGTGTTAGGGGGAAATGATGTCCAGAGTTAATCCCATACAGGCTTTGTGGACCCCACCCCCACTCCAGACTAAAGCCATCAAGACATTGGGAAAGACAAATCCCATCACCACCAAGGGAGGGTGGCTGGGACCTGAGGGTGGAGTTGGGCAGCCAGGTTGGATATAAAAACCAAACACGTGGGCCTTGGTCTCTCTGGCTCGTGATCGCTTGCCTCCTGGCTTCACCTCTCCTGGCTGGCGGCCAACTCTGAGAGCGCCGTTTTGGGATTCCTGATGGGCGGATTAGGTAGGACTCATTTAAAATTTTGTCTCCCACTTTTCTCCCAGAGCTGTACATTTCCTCATTTCCCCTTCCCTTGTAAATAAACCTTTTATTAACCTTTCGCGTGTGCCTGCAGTAGAGCATTGATAAGTCCTTTTAAGCGCGTGGGTGAGGACCCACAGTCAGGCACCCCGTTTTGTATCGGGGTTGCTCTACAACATTTGGAGAATTAGCAAATGCATGAGTAATAGTGGGAGGACTGGGCACAGTAATTTAGGAGAATTTCCTAACCTTGTGAACCTTGGGCAAGTTACTGACCTCTCTGAACCTGTTTCCTTTTCTGTGAAATGGGAATTTAAAAAAATCAGCCACAGGGCCTCCCCGGTGGCGCAGCGGTTGAGCGCTGGGTTGCGAAGCTGCCCGTGGCCTCTGCGGCGCCGGCTGCTCCCCGGCCACCAGAGGACGGTCCCACATGGCGCGCAGACCTCTCCTGCCGCCCGCTGCTCTCAGCAGTGTACCTCGGTCCTTCTGCCTGCTCTGCTCCCCGCTCTGGCTCTGGTGAATTCTCTCACCCTCCCGCGCTTCTGACTGTACCCAGTGCATGTATAAACAAAAACAAACAAAGAAAGAAAGAAAGAAAAAAAAAAAACATGCCTCTATAAAAAAAAAAAATCAGCCACAAAGGGCTGAAATTTAAAAGACCTTATATATGATACACTATGGGAGTAAGGCTGGCACTTGATAAAAGCTAAGTAAAATTTTTAAAGAAGACAATATTTAATACACACCCATTATCTGAACATTCTAGTGATCTATTACCCATTTCTTTTTTTTTTTTTAAGATTGATTTATTTATTTATACAAGCACTGGGTACAGTCAGAAGCGTGGGAGGGTGAGAGAATTCACCAGAGCCAGAGCGGGGAGCAGAGCAGGCAGAAGGACCGAAGTACACTGCTGAGGGGAGCAGCGGGCGGCAGGAGAGGTCTGCGCGCCATGTGGGACCCTCCTCCGGTGGCCGGGGAGCAGCCGGGGATGGAACCGGCACTGCAGAGGCTGCGGGCAGCTTCGCAACCCAGCGCTCAACGGCTGCGCCACCGGGGAGGCCCTATTACCCATTTTTAGCCTGTTTCCTACTGTGCAAAAATGGGTCCTCTAATTTTACCTTTTCATTATATTCTCTTTCTTCCTAGCAGTTGACATTTCCAATCTTTTTCCTGGCCCAACTCTTAAGGCTATGATCAAATAAATTATATTCTGTTTTACGTGCTAGACACTTCGTTCTCTGAGATCAGACTTAAATTTTTTCACTATATCCACAATTGGCTGGCACTGTCCACTTCTTAACAGATGGTCTATGAATGCTGGCAAACAGAACCAATGTTGAGCTTATGTTTCAGGACCCTTGCTAAGGACCAACGAATTGATAAAGTACTTCAGTTAGGGGGAAATGATGCCCTGAGCTAATCCCATACAGGCTTTGTGGACCCCACCCCCACTCCAGACTAAAGCCATCAAGACTTTGGGAAAGACAAATCCCATCACCACCAAAGGGAGGGTGGCTGGGACCTGAGGGTGGAGTTGGGCAGCCAGGTTGGATATAAAAACCAAACACGTGTGCCTGCAGTAGAGCATTGATAAGTCCTTTTTAAGCGCGTGGGTGAGGACCCACAGTCAGGCACCCCGTTTTTAATCGGGGCTGCCCTATAACACTTCGATATTAGCAAAGTTGTACAGATCGGTATATTACTGCTAAATATTAAAACAAGGCGAGAGAAGAGGAACCTAAGCCAGAAGCTCCTAACACAATCCTGTAGCATCCAAGAAAGTGACTTCCAAGGACCAGTATTAACTTTAATCTTTAGTAAGAGCTCTTCAAGACTCACAAAGCGTTAAATCTGTTGCTTTGTAGTCAAGAAAAAGCGAGCCGGAAGCACCTTGGGGTGAGTCAAGTTCAACTTCAACCCAAAGGTGGAAGCCTAGCGCACAGAAGCAGCTAGACACCAGACAGCCTTAAAGAAGCTTCTCCTTTGCTGGGGGTCCCCTGCCCGAGGCAGGGCTCGGTTCCCACGCCACGTGGCTCCGGGACAGTGTCCCAGACCGCGAGGGAGGAGGTGGAGCGAGCGCTGAAGCCAGCCCAAGGGCATCACGGAAGCTGTAGTTTTTCTCGCAGGCACAAGATGCGAGCCCCCCACCCTGGTTTTGCCCATTAAATAACATCTATTCCGTGCAAATCATTTAAAGAGCCCCCCATTACAGATGCATCCTAGGTAGCATCTATAAAGAAGCTGAAAAGAAGCCGTGCAGGGGAAGGGGCGAGGCAAGGTTGGTAAAGCAAAAGATGAACTGCTCGCGGGGCAGAGAAAGGGTTAACAGCTGCTACGCATGCGCACAGAGAGCAAGGCGGGTGGGCGGAGACGGAAGACGACTCCTGGGAGCCGTGTTTTCCCCGGAAGTGCCTTCCCTCCTCTCGGGTCCGCGCGGACGCGGTTTCCTTACCTCATTTGTCCTCGCCCCTCCCCGTCCCTCTACGCGTTTTGGTTCCTGGTTGGTGCTTCCTGGTCGCAGCTGCGGCAGTGAGTATGTGTGTGACGGACCCCTCGCCGCCCGCGGCCGGGGACCCCTCGCTCGCCGGGCTGTGGAACTAACGAGTGTCCCCTGGCCGGCTCCTGCGTCCCCCGTCTGTACCCCACTCTTGGCGGGGTGCGGCTTGTGGCCCCTCCGTCTAGCTCTGCTTCACGCGATTTGGCTGACCTTTTGGGGTGTCCACTTCACTATGTCCGATCAAGGCCGAAGGCCGTGGTTCAAAAGGGCTGGGTGTCCCTGGCCCCGATGGGCGTGGAGTTTCTGCCGATTTTACCTTCGCCACCTCCCGAGTACTCTGTCTGGTTTAGGGAAACTGATCAGTATGTTAAACGCGGAGGTCTCCCTGCTCTGAGGGTGAGGGCCGAACCTTCCTGGGCCAACTTCAGCCTCTGTTGTTAGAAGCAGCAGCGGCAGCTGTAAGGCCAGGACAATTTCAGGAGATGTGCACCTTTTTCCAAGTAAAACAAGAAGACTAGGACAGTGTTCTCTAAGATTCCTTTTATCCCTGACATCCTGTGAGCGGGCAGTTAACTTCAACTTTAAGGAAGAGCTGCCGGTGCAGAGGGAAAACGCTGGGAGTCAGCAGGCCAGAGATCTGCTCTGGCTGGGGACCTAGAAATCTCTTCTTTAGGCTGCGTCTACCTTAATTTCAGCTTACAGGGTTGAATTCGATCTTTTAGGGGCCTTTAAAACTCAATGGATAAATAAACTTTTCAGAGCCCAATTCTCGATGTGTAAAGTAAGTTTTGAATTTGACGACTCAAGTTCCTAACAAAGCTCTTGAATCTGTGTTTTGAATACTTCAGGCTATCACGTCCAAAAATGTTTTAACTGTGTGTATGTTTACGATGATGTTATGCTTTTGGAATTGTTCAGCCCTGCTGTTTTCAAGAGAATTGGAGGATGAGGAATTAACTGAATAGGAAATGGAATTGAGGGCTGTAAAAATAACTGGCTACAAGGAAAAAGGAGGGAAAGGTGAAGGAAGTGTTTTTAGATAGGATTAGTTCTCATAAAAGACTTTATATATATATGTATATACACACACATATGTACATATGTATATATATCCCAAGAACAGCTGACAGGTCTGAATAAATTTAGCATAATTTTCTCCCACCAAGCTCTTGTGTTCTGTGTTTCTCTTTTTTGATGACCATTGTTTGATACATTTGGATTCTCTACCCTAGTCAGATTTCCTTCAAAGTGTAAGTCAGATTTGAAGAATGGACAGGAATTTTAACACTGGATATTTTAAAAGTGTTTCAGTCTGTCACTGTGAGGATGGTACACTAAGTAAATTTTAACTTGAAAATAAACTTTGTCCGTAATCACTTTCCCAGGAAAACTGGGTTTAAAATCAGCCTGTGGATTTGATTCAAATCTATTGGATAAGATATGTATATCTATATCTCAAGAAGAAACATCTAGGATAAAGTTCTTTAGCAGGAAATAACATACTGTCAGGGATGAGCAGTAGGAAGGCTGTTAGAGTGGAAGTGTTGGCTTTACAGACTGTGAAATCTGAAATTTTACAAAATTGAGTGAATGGGTACCACTCTCTCTTTTGAATGAGAACCATTGCAGTTATTCTCTATAGGTGTTTTGTATTTGTTAAACCATTTTTATTCTTTAGATAAGTTTCAATCCCAAACCGATTTCTTAGGTTATTTCAGAAGAACCATCTTTTTTTGGTCATGGGATTGCTTTAATCAGAGTATCAACTTGGGAGGTCTTGGACTGTGAACTGACAAATTCAAATTACACTTTTCTTTCCAACTGAAATACATCTTTCATAGTTTTAACACTCTACTGAGAAGTAAAATGTATATTTGTGAGGTAAATTTAGGTGTTCAAATCATTGCAAATTAAATTGGAGGAAGGTTTTTCAAATTGAAAACATTTAAAAAATTTTATTTTAAAGTTTTAGTGAATCCACTTGGCATCACTTCTAGCTTGTTCTTAGCAAGCTACAGAATCTTGGGTAGGCCTCCTTAACAATTTGGACCTCAGTTTTCTTACATATAAATTGAAGTTTTATAAGCTGTCTTTCAGGTTTAAAATTTTGTGACTTCCATAGAGACCTTTTGTTGTCCATTTAAGTGTGCTTGAGAATTATGTACAGTGACCAAAAAGCTGAGAGCCTTCTGAGTCTGTCTATCTACATTTATTTCAGATTCATCTTCCCAATATACACTTAAAACAAAAGTAAAGTAAATGCATTTGAGTGTAATTAAAGTAATAACATAAACCCAAAACAGCCTCACGCAAATCCTAACCTTGGCATACATAAGCTATATAAATAGAAGAGCAAGTTATGCTAAGTACAATTTTCAAGTACAGAAGGTACAAAATCCTCTTAAGGGCCATGGGGGCTAAACTGTTAAATTCATTTTTCTACATTTCAGGGAAAGAGATAAACCCTTAGACTCAAGGAAGTCAGTTTTTATTATATTTCTGTAGTTTATTTTTGGCATACATTCACAGGTGTGCCTATGGCTCTATTCTTAATCCCTTTCTTTTGGGATGCCTCCAAGAGTAGTACAAATTTGTAATTCTGTAATTTAGCTCTTTAATTTTTTCTGTGCTGCACCAGAATTATGTTTTATCTTAAGTCCACACTGGATCCTCAGGATGGATCCAGTAAGGATTTTGAAGGAAACCTAATTCCTTTGACTTCTTTTAGAATTAATTTACCTATTAAATAAAAAGGAAAGGATTCATCTTTTATTGGAATTCCTCTGAGGCTAACATTTCAATATAAACTGATAAATGCTATGAGCATTATTATTCAGATAGCCACATTCAACTTGTACCACAACAACAGCATAGCAACCTAAAGGACATTACAAGAAAGGAACAGGTATTTTATACCTTTTAAAAGAAAAAAAGAAAGACTTGAAAAGTTGTATTCTTTCCAACTTTATTGAGATTTAATTGGCAAATTATGTAAATTTCACTTGTACAGCATGATGATTTGATCTACATATATATTGTAAAATGATTACCACATTAGTTTACCGTTACCTCACAGTTTTACATTTTTGTGTGTGTGGCTATTGGCAGATTCCAGGTATATAGTGCTGTTATTAATAACCAGTTACTCTGTGTGACTTTGAGGGAGTTATCATTTAACAAAGTGCTTATAGTTCCTGTCCTTCTGGGGTTTGTGATCTGTGCTTGTACGAGATTTTTATTGAGTTATTAGAAATCTGGTTAGTGTTTTGAAATGTAAAGTGCTATGGAAGTGTATAGAGAGGACATTTAGTCTTGTGGGTCAAAGAAAGCTTTCTTGAGGAAGTGATGTTTAAGCTGAGTTGAAGTTAAGCAAGATTTGTTATGATCACAGTAAGATGGCAAAATATTCCTAAAGCTAGGCGTTTTGCCTCAATTTTAGGTTTGTAGTAAGTTTGTATTTTATACACATCTTTATAGCTCTCATGGAAGTAAACCAGGTTTATCAGATATTTTTATGTATTCTTTGGGTCAAGGATCAGGGGGCCATTAGGTTAATTTTCAATTGAGAATAAAAATATCACATCAAAATATAAGATATGATTGTTGTTACCTATTGTGGGTTCTATTCATAGTTGGAGTAATATTCATGTTTGAGAATTTATACCTGAAAAGAAAAAGTACAGAACCAGAACAAGGAAAAAGATGAAGAGTGAATAGACTAGTGAGAACTACCAAAAATATTTTTGCAGTTTTTTTGGAGAGAAAGTGGTATCTGAAACAGTGGCTCAACTTGTTTTTCCTTCAAACTTACCTGTGAAGTATGACCTTTTCATTAATAACTATACCTCAACTTATTAGTAATTTTTATTTGTCAGGTGCCATCCATTATTAGAGCAGGTCACAATAAAATTTAGAATCCTTGAAAGAAAGGTACTCTGATAGACAAAGGTATCTTAATATGTCATTAAGAAAAGTGATGTCCTTCACATGTAAATTAGGTGTAAAGGGTGCTACCAGGTATGATCTGAGCTTTTAAAAATATATTCTTTGTATTACTTTCTCTTTTGCAGCATCAAGGTTAATTTCCATGATGTTTGGTGGTTATGAGACTATAGAAGCATATGAAGATGACCTTTACCGTGAAGAGTCATCTAGTGAACTGAGTGTTGATAGTGAGGTGGAATTTCAACTCTACAGCCAAGTTCATTATGCCCAAGATCTTGATAATGTCATCAGGGAGGAAGAACATGAAGAGAACTCTGGGAATTCTGCATCATCCAGTAGTAAATCAAATCAGAAGAACTTAATTATCCTTTCAGATAGTGAGGTCATCCAGCTATCAGATGGGTCAGAAGTCATCACTTTGTCTGATGAAGATAGTATTTATAGATGTAAAAGAAAGAATTGTAGAGCCAAAACAAAAGAAAAGAAACAAGGTTCTCCTGCTTCTCTTTGTTCTGATGAATTGGCTGATCAGAAATGCAAGAGGGATGTTGACAAACCTAAACCCCAGGGGAGATCAGAAAAGATCCGGGAGGTGATGATTATAGAGGTCAGTTCAAGTGAAGAGGAAGAGAGCACCATTTCCGAGAGTGATAACGTGGAAAATTGGATGCTTCTGGGATGTGAAGTTGATGATAAAGATGATGACATCCTTCTCAACATTGTGGGATGTGAAAACTCTGTTAATGAAGGTTAGTATCATATTGGCCATTTTGAAAAGTAGTATCATCTTTAATAAGGAAGACTGCTTTCCCTAAACAAAAGACCAATAGGGTCTCTGCTCCATTTAGTCTCTCACCTTTTGGTCTTGTGTTATGGCTTGTTTCTCGTGAGACTCTCTTACCAATGGCAACTCTAATGGTGGTCTGTCTGAACTCAGAAAGAGTATGTCAGAATATCAAAGACACTCTGCTTCTGCCATAAACATATTTATAGCTGCTTCTTCCTGTTTGGCTAGAGCCAGTTCTGGACCTGAAATCTTAGTTTCCCTCTCTCTCTGCTTGGTACCACAGGTGAGTACTCCATCTATCTGCATAGGTCCTGTGTCCTCATTCGGCCAATTCTGTTGGGACCACCTCTTCCTTAGTCATTTGCTTTCTCAAGAGTTAGGCAGATAGCAAGCATGGGGAATGCCAGGTACACACAGGATATAGAATTAGGATTTTAGGAACTCTATAGTCAGTAAAATTAGTAATTTATGAAGAACTGTAAGTCTGTAGTAGACTGTAAGAGAGAATGTAAATTCCGATAACCACATCATTGAGGATTAAAATTTTGGTATTACCATTATCTCCTTTGTCACATATAGTCATTGAGTCTTGATGCTTATTCCTTTAAAAACTTCCTTTTCTGGAAAAATCTAGTCTCTGGCAATAGTTTCTTAAATGATCTTTTTATTTTCCCTGCACACTGTTGTTGAACTAGTAGTTTTGAAATGCTCATGGTACTTTGCTGAAATGCTCAAAGTACCCAGGGTACTTTGATGGCACCCACTTAGAGGAAATGATGACATTGAATGTAGGTCATGCTTTCGAACCCCTGAGACTGACCAACAGTTTTTTATTTTTGAAGTTAAATAAAAAATATTTAGATTTCCAAGCTAGAGGATGTCCTGACCACTTGTCTTTTGCTGTTGTGGAATAGCAGCCGTAATAACTAAAGAAATGGGATGCTAATCAGGGTTTACTCTAAGAATTTGATTGCAAAGAGAAGAAAAGAAGTAAAACAGTCACTAGAACATAGAGCAGAATTGGGCCAAGTTTTGGTAGAATAAAGGAAATCCAATAATGTTTTCAGGGTGGAAGAGATAAAAGTTTTTGAAGAGGAGAGATTAAACCTGTTTGGTAGATTGGGGTGGGGAAGGCAATTAAGAGATGGGATCAAGGGTGTGTGTGTGTGTGTGTGTGTATAGAGAATTAGTTTTATAGAGAATTAGTTTTAAAAGAGAAGACACACAGCATTGATTGCCAATTTATCAAATATCTATAGAAGTAGAGAAGAATGAAATCTGTTGGAGAGGAGTGAATGAGGGAATATATGAGGATCTGTGTGTGACTCTTGGGGAAATGAAAGTGGGAGTAGATGTGGGCAGGGGATACTTGGAAACTTAGAGTGTGGAAAGGATTTTAAGAGCTCTGGGGGAGTGACTCCCAATATCTTGAAGGTGATAACAACTAACTAACTTAAACAATATTGAAAACTGAAATTATTTCCGAAATAACTTGATTAGTTGTATTTTTAATATTGTTAATTGAGAAAATGCATGTTAACAAAAAGCTATTATTTGGTAATCTCTTACATGACTTTGTATTTTATGAACTACAACATTGTGCACTTGAAAAATATTCATCCTTATAAGGAGGATATTGCATATATATATACACATTCTTCATGCCTCTGGGTTACCATTGTATTAACTAATTCGGCAGCTCCTTTAGTACTTTGAAGATAATACGTTGGAAATCATTGTGTTAGTCAATCAGCAATAAAACAAAAGAATTGCCTAGCATTAGTATTCAGTCAAAATTGAAACAATATGAACTTGTAGAACTTATTTTTAAGAATTTTATAACTTTTCCCAGTAATACGTGGTTCCTGGAGCAAGATGACAGAAATCTAATGATCCAGTGTTAGGAAGAAGGTAGCAGAATGTCACGCAACTGGTTCCATCAAACACTAATGTGTTCATAATGATAAAACATTTTTTAAATTCAAGTTCCACATGCCTACCTTGCTGAATATTTCCATTTGAGTATCTTATTTTTCATTTCAGATTAATACTACTGTAAAGCTTGGTACATTGAAAAGAAAGCTTATCTTTCTACCGTAAGAGGACCAGGTTAACTGGGAGGCAACTCACAGGAGAACTGGGGTTTGTCAGGTCAGATGAAAGGGAGTTTTGTAGGGTAGTAAGGATGAGGTAGTTGAACCATATGGAAATGAGAATTGTACAAAGAGGGACTGATGGATTTAGTCAGTTATGTCTTATAGGAATGAAGAAAAGAAGGTTAGTAGTCAGGTATATACAGAAATCTAGAAAACAACTTTAGTATTTTATGTTATAAACAGACAATAAAGACATGTCTGGCTGTAATTCACCTGCTTTTTTTGGGAGGTGGAATATTTGTATTTATTGAGATAAAATTAACCTAATATAAAATTAACCATTAAAGTGTTCAATTTGAAAAAAAAAAATGTGTTCAGTTTGGTGACATTTAGTATATTCATAATGTTGTGGAACCATAACCTCTCTCTAGTTTCAGAACATTCCCAGCGTATCGAAAGGAAACTCCTGCATTCATTGAACAGCCATTCTCCATCTACCCCCCTCCCTCAGACCATGGCAACTACTAATCTGCTTTCTGTCTCTGGATATATCTATTCTGAATATTTTATGTAATAGAATCATCTAGTATGTAACCTTTTGTTTCTGCCTTATTTCAATTATCATAATGTTTTGGGAAGTTTATACATATTGTGGTATGTATCAGTCCTCTTTTTAAAGGCTGAATCATATTCCATTGTATGACTAGACCATTTTTGTTTATCCCTTCATCTGTTGATAGACTTTTGGTCGTTTCCATGTTTTGGCAATTACAGTGTTTCAGTGAACGTTCATGTATAAGTATTTATCTGAATACCTGTGTTGGGAGTGGAATTACTGGTATTTTTATGTTTCATTTTTGAGGAACCATCTTTTCCCATAGTGGCTGCAATATTATATATCCCCACCAGTAATATATCCCCCGTAGACTTCCAATTAACTGCATTGTTTTTTATGATGACATGTCATGTTGCACATTTATTTGATTTGTTCATTGATTCCATTATTTCTACAGTTTTTTTCTCCCAGTATTTTGTTTTTCATAATTTTTACTTATTTTGGTTTATGTTTTTCTAGAATGGCTATTTTTGCATCATATTTTCCTTACATGTTTTCATCTGTTGATAGTTTTTAAAGAAACTGTTTCATTCTTATAGGTATGTATTCCTTGAAATTTTAGTGCACCTGTGTGTGTATAAATTTATGCCATTTTTTTCTGCAATATTAGTAAAACTATTTGATATAAGACCTAAGTACTTCCAAGTTCTTTGTATATCCCTGTTACCCATATTGAAATTTATCCCTATTCTAGGCTCCTAGGGTTTTTTGTTTCAGCCAAATTTAAACAAGGTCTGCAGTTCTGCAGATTAGCTTGCTTGATTCTTAAAAACTTTTGATTCTTATAAACTTTTATATAAAGTATTCATATATTCCTTAATTTTATTTCCTTGATCTGCTAATGCCATAATCCTATTTCTTTCCAGTTAATAGACAATATATTTAGTACTGATGTCTATTTGAGTGTGTTGTTATTTTCTAGTCATTATCATTCCATTCATAAATAGATTTGGGAATAAATCTGGTTCAGTTTATATAATAATTTTTGGAGAAAGGATTTTTTTCATGTCAGTGGAAGTTTTTGGAAATTCTGGCACACTTTTGAAATAATTGTTAAACAGAAGCAGTAACATTTTGTATACTGTTCCCTCAATCCCCCAAATAATGTCATGTTTAAAATGTTAATAAGAGATTGCAAACTCCTTGAAGGCAGATCTTTTCCATATTCAAAAGTCTCCTTATAATATTTAAAGTCATTTCTTGACAATACATCACTTTGTTTTCCAGTGATTGTTAAAATGATCAAACTGAGCATCTGTTCTATGTAAAGTACGGTTAGTATTGCGGATTTAAAGTGGTAAGAGATAATTTTAACCCTAAGTGATTAGTGTTTCATTGAACGATAGAATATAATAAACTAAGTAATTTATTGGAAGCACCTTCTTAATCATGGGAATTAAATCTCTCAAGTGTGGTTGAAAACAACACCGTATAAAAAAATTGGATTAATGAATTTGAGGTAGTACAGGAATGTATGAAAGACTTTATAAGTTCATATGTGTTTCCCATTGACTATTATTAAGTCAGTAGTAATGAGGTCAGTTCAGCATCATTGTTGCTCTGTGTAAACTTCAGGCTCTCCCTTACTACTTTAGTGTCAGTGAGATGATTACATATTTGTTTTGTTTCAGCATACAATTAGATAGTACACAATCAGAAAGGTAAAACACAATTTTCCTTTCTATTATTATAAATATTCAGTACTTTTCCTATTTTATATTTGAAGTTGTTGATTAACTTTCTAAGGAACCATTGAGGATTAAACACGAGTTAGCCAGGCCTTCCTCCATAGATACAGTTTTATGATGTTTCTTTTTTTTTTAAAATTTTTTTTTTTTTTTTTTTTTTAATTTTCTAGAGGCATGTCTTATTTATTTATTTATTATTTGTTTGTTTGTTTGGTTTATACATGCACTGGGTACAGTCAGAAGCGCGGGAGGGTGAGAGAATTCACCAGAGCCAGAGCGGGGAGCAGAGCAGGCAGAAGGACCGAAGGACACTGCTGAGGGGAGCAGCGGGCGGCAGGAGAGGTCTGCGCGCCATGTGGGACCCTCCTCCGGTGGCCGGGGAGCAGCCGGGGATTGAACCGGCTGCAGAGGTTGCAGGCAGCTTCGCAACCCAGCGCTCAACTGCTGCGCCACCGGGGAGGCCCTATGATGTTTCTTATAGCAAATTCATGCCAAAACGATGGCCTTCGGTGCCTATTTCCTTTGGCTCTCAGCTCTCTCTATTGAAGGATGTAGGTCTTTATTACTATTTAGGTTTCATTCCCCTCTCTTTATTTTTTCCTAACCCTTCTTTATATAAACTATGCCTGGTCTGTCTTTTGGTTTCCTTTTAAAATTCTCATCCTTTACCTTTATTATATTTTCAGTGACTTGCAATTCAGATCTTCTGGTTGAAGGAAAGATGCACCAATACAACATATTTTATAATTTGTATGGAGGATCTCAAAACAGGAAAAGATTACTGTATAAAATATCCGAATTATAGGGACAAACACTGAGTGTTATAGAAATTATTAAAGAATAATTAGAAGTTTATTTTCCTGCATAGAGAAGTGATTTTATTAGCTTTAGAAGTAATTGTTAACTCCATGTTAATTTTTTTATTATGGAAATTTTAAAAGTATACAAAAATAGAATGTTTTAATGGACTCACTGCCCCATAAACCAGCTTCAGTAATTATCAAATAGGACTAATTTTTTTCCTCCTCTATAACTCCATACCCCAGTGTTATTTTGAAGTAAATCACAGATAATGTATCATTTTATTCATACATACATGCACATTTCTACATGTATTTCTGAAAGATGAAAGTTTGTTTTTAAGAAACATAATCATGCTAATAACTCCTTTATCATTATTTACCTAGTCAGCATTTACATTTCCCTGATTGATTCTTAATTTTTTTCTCTTACAGCGTTACTTGATTCAGATTCATTTTTTATAATTGGTTTATAACTTAAGTGTTCTTTATAAAGTCCTTCTTTACCTCTTTTCTGTGTTTTTTTTTTTCCTTCCTTGTAAATTAATTATACTGGATTGTTTATCCTTTAGAATTTCCTGTAGTATGAATTTTGTGGTATTTCCTGTGTATTGGTAGTTAGATTTTGAAGCTTGATTAAATTCAGGCTTCTCTCCAAGACTATGCTATCTGAATGATTATGATTATTCCATGATTATGCTATCAACTAGATACAAAGATTAGGTTCATTTGTTTTTTTTTTTTGCTATTGATGTTCATTTTTCAATGTTAGCTTTTAAAAATGTAGTTTGTTTTAATATTATGTAAAATGTTTGTTCTCAAATTCAGATCAACAAGACAAGGTAAAATATATTCAGAGAATTATACTTTCTGTTCAGTCTTCACCCTGTTCCTGTCCTTCCCCTTTATCAGTAATTATTACATGAAAATAGATGTTTGTACTTAATATTTAAAAAAGTGTATATACATGCACATGCACATATATGCAAATATGTATATATCTTCATGCCCTCTCTCCCCTTTTTAAAACACTCAGCACACTATCCCCACTTTGTTCTGTTTCCTTGTTAAGGGTATATCCTGGTGATCAGTCCATAGTAATATGTGGAAATGTTTTGCATTTCTATGACTGTGGATTTTTTTTTTTATCTTCTACGGTAATCTGAGCTGGACATATTAGGCATATAATAAATACTTTTGGAAGTGAATGAATGGAAGTTAGAGAGATAGTTGACGAATGATGTACTTGTTATAGTCTCCAACAAGTAATAGCCTAGTTTTGCTTTCAGAAGTGTATTTTATACTTACTCCTGGCTTAATGTTTCTTTCTTATTTGAAAGATTTCAACAAGATTAAAGAGGTTCATATTTTAAAAAGAAAATACCTTTTGAAGAAGGAATAATATAACATATTTAGGAGTTGAAGAAGCCATGTTAATTCCACATCTGTGACTATTGTGGTGATTTACATGGCTGTGATATATAGAATTTTACATTAATGTAGTTCTCCTTTTCAGTACATGCAGTTTGGTACATTGTTCCTTTCATTTGCCAGCATTTGGAGTATAGTGGATACCTTGTAAATCTTAAGTGAATTTAATTGAAGTTCTATTTTGTATATAGAGTGTTGCTTTTTTGACATTGAAGTAAAATCATGGCATTTAATGACTTAAGGCAGTAAGTTTTTGAACTCTTTTTGTGTTAAGTCGTTTCCCCCCACCTTCCCACAGGCACATAAAAATTTTGGATAGAGCTTCACAGGTGAAGAATTGACTCATTGAGGCAGTTGCTGAATCCCAGGCATTTATTAGGCACTCAACCAAGACTTGTCAACAATTAAAATTTGAGGATAGTGAGTTATCCATTTGAATTTCAGTTTTTGAAATATGTCATATTTGATCTGGGTCGTCACAGGTACTGTTTTTTTGCTGGCTGGATCAGTTTGTTCCTTGCCTGGCTGATACCTGCTTACCCTCCAGGCCTCAATTTAAAATCTACTTCTGAATGAGGTAATAGACATAGGTTCTCAATTAGTGGTGATTATTAGGTCTGTTACAGCTCTGTATTTGTCTAGTTGTGACTGGGGGCAACTTAATTTCCTTATTGGTAGCATTAATTTTACTTAATTAAAGTTTAAAGCTAAAATTAGACAACAAACTAAATGTCATAAGGAAATATTTTGACAAAACTTAAGAAATATGTTCTTGATAACTATGGCAAGTATGGGCATATAACTTCCACATGCTATATTTGAATTTAAAGTTCTCACATCTTTTTGTGAAACCATGTTGATATTGAACAACATGTCTCTAGTATGGCACTTTGCTTAAATAACTTTCATTTTATGTGGTAATATTTTGTAAACTACTAGTTAAACCTAAATCTGAAATCTTAGAATCAGTCCAACAGTTACTTAAAGTGTATAAACCATATACCACTAAGGTGTTTGGATTTAAAATTTGCTGTGTAGTCCCTATCCTTACAAACCTTAAAATGCATGACAATATGGAAAGATAACTCTAACACCAGAGTTAAATACATTTCTACAAATATAAGAGATGTCCCAGCACAGCCCTAATCATTTCTACATGAATGTAATAGACTTTTTTAAAAAGATTCCTGTAGATAGGCAGAGTACAAGATTGAATTGAAAAGTAGCCCTTTCAGCTGAATCTTGAAGCATAGATAGGATTTAAAGTTCAGGTTAAATGCAATAAGGAAGAATAGAAGCTGAAAACTCTAATAGAAATGCAAGACTATAAGATACCATTAATGTTTAATATATGACTGGATATTTTTACTGGTAATACCTGATGGGGCTACTCCAGTGTTACCTCAGTTCAAAATAAATCATTAAAAAATGTAATTGGGTATTTTAAGCATTTTATTATCATACACACTTGTAGAGGCGACCTCAGTCTAAATCAGAAAGGATATTTATGTATTGCATATGTTCACTATGCTGTTGGATGATTTCTTAGTCATTATGTTGTTCTAGGTTTCCTACCTGTTTCTTGCATATATATTTCCTTTTTCTCCCCTTGAAGAAAATGGACATTTGATATAACTTTATAGCACATAGAAAAATTCAAGAGCTATTCAAAGTACAGTCTGTCCTAAAATAAACTTTGCTTCTTCATAGATTGTATTCTTCCCTATCATCTTTTAACATAGGAAAGGAGCATATTCTATTAGCTTTGGTAACATTAACAAATTAAACTTTGTTTTCAATGTTCTTTGGATCTTTAAAGTAGTGTTCCCCTCATCCCCTTCCCCCCGCATTCATCAGATAACCAGTCAGCTTAATTTTATAAATACAGTTTCTTGAGAGATCTTTCGGCCTAATTGGTCATATGAGTGCAATGCTGTTTGACATACTTCTCATTGATGTATAGTTTAATATCTTCCTCATTATTGAAAAATGGCCACATGCTATAGTTCCAGTGACTGAGAGCATCAAGGAGCTCCCTCCCTGATGTTTTCAGCTTTTGTAAGCCTGTACTACACAATTCCTAAAGCTGCTTTTGAACTGTGTCTCTAGTTGTAGCATGTCACCTTACACTTAACTATTGTAAGGGCATCTTTTTATTTAATTTCTAATTAGCATAATGACTTGAACTGGGTTATTCACTGTTCCATGGTGAAGTTGTCATAGGGAGAGAAGAAATAAAAATGTTCAATTTCAACTTTACTTGTAAATGGAGTGAAGTTTGAAAGCCTTTTATGGCCATTGTTCAGCAGACTGAAAATCTCATTAGAAATCCCAGAAATGCTAAGGCAGCTTTGGGTAGGATTTTAATAACATTTTGGAATGTTGATATTGTATGTCGCTAATTTCTGTGATTTCACTGTTGATCAGCAACTTAGGTATGCACTCTTCCAAAGTCAATTTATGACTTTTAGTCTAAATTCATTTAAAGCAGCTTTTCTTTTCAGCAGTGATAAAGTACCTAAGGAGAGAATTAAAATTTACTTTTTTTTTACTTTTCTTTTAGAAACAAATTTGATTTTCCTAAAAGATATATTCAATTTTTTGGAAACTGCTTAATAAGAAAAGACCATAATATATCTTTATTGAACTAGTGACTTGGTTGCCTTTAAAATATTATTTTCTCACCTCATCTACAGGTTTGATTTCTTGGTTTTTTTTTGAATGGAGAAGCATAAAAAGTAGATGGGCAAAATTTTCATTATCTTCTTCTCATAGGAACTTGAATCCTGTTGTCTGGGTAAAGAGTTTTTAAATATAATTTTTTTATACCTGTTTGCTATAAAAATAATCATGTATTGCTTATAGTTATCACTTGTCTTAAGATAGGTATAATTTATAGGCAGTATATTTTTATAATTAGAAGTTAAATTTGATGTGAACTACATGTGATTGGACTTAAAGAATTTTTCAAAAGTAGTACAGAATGGAGAATATGTGGTCTTTTTTTCTTGTAAGAATAAAGACCATTCAGACAATTCATGTCTCTAAGTAGAAGTCCTGATTTTAAGATTTTACTAAATTTATGTTTAATTTCAAAGTAATTTGTTAATCTCTTGCTAACACTCTCCTTGGTTAACCCTTAATGAAGTGTTGACTTAATCTAAGTTTTTCAGCAGAAGTTTTTAGTCTCTCAATCATTGTTTATCTCTGTTAAAATTCAAGTTATTGTCATGGTTAAGTTTTTGGCATTTTGTTACTTGCCAGATTGTAGTCGATTCTGCTAATAATAAAGATATTTTAATTAAACATTTTATGTGTAAGGTTACATTTTTAAAATTATACAGATATACTTAAGAATACCTGAAAGAATAGTTTGACCTGTTTAAAAAATTTTTGAATCTTATTAGCATTAGTTCTGGATAGAGATGTGTTTCTGAGATTACAAATTACTTTTGTAACGCAGATTTAGAATCATGTAAATGCTAAGTAAAAATAGATTATTTAAAACTTGGATCTTGCCTGGTAAATGTGTAACTTATTTCTATGACATTTTACCTTTGAACTTCAACTTTTGTCATAGTTTTGAAAATTACAGGTGGACTTGAGCATATGCTCTTGTTGTTATCTTTTGCAAATATATTTTAAGGAAAGGTAGCATAATTCTATAAGGGGAAATAGTTTGTATTCTTTCCCCCTGCTTTTCCTGAAATGCATAGTTAACGTATAATTACCTCAAGTTGAGCTACTCATTGAATGTGGTTTTATTGACAATTCCCTTGAAGTGGGTAGGTCACATTTGGTTTTGCCTTGTAACTCTGTGGTGCCTGTGACAGAATTATCTACTCTAGAGAGGATAAGTCCCAATTTCTAGAAAACTTTTCCAATTCTCTTCCCATAATTATAGTTAATAAGAAATTCTAAAGATGTAGGAAATAGAATGGCTGTAGCTGTTAAATCAGATTGTTAAAGTAATGGAAAAGCTTTGAAAAGTCAGGTGAGAGGAATTCTGTGTATAAGAAAATGGCAAATACATTTAACTGAAGAAAAGAGTAAAGAAAAGGCATGTAACCACATTAATGCTGTAATTTAGTCCTTATATTGCACAATTCATTCTTTAGTTCTCTGTGATCTGATTTAAACAAAAATGAACTTTTGTCAGTTTTATTTAAAAACAGCATTATTTTTTACTTACAAGAAGTTCAGTTGCAATAAAATTACATTGTTGTCTTAGTAAGTATTTGAAAAATTATCTCACTCCTATATAATTAATATTTTGCGTTTCATTCAGTACCTTCTACTTCAAATCTTTTGTTTTTGTTTTAAAAATGATATAAATTTTGTGGAATAAGTAACTTAAATATTACTGTAAATGTGTTCTTATTTTAATCTTATTGATTGTTTTTTGTATATCAACTACTTCCCTAAAGAGGTTCATAACAGTCGACCCAAATGTTTCTGGATAGGTGAGTTACTGGTAAAAATCCATCAGGTACTAAGTTATGGAAAATTTATATTGATTCTTAATTCCATCACTTTTTTGGTTGTATTTAAGTCCTTTTAGTCTTCTGTTTGAGATATTCGAGTTTGAGAGATTTCCTTTATTACCAATTTAACAAATGAAATGTAATGATTGTACCATAGATCATCTAATTTTCAAGCCATTTTGGTTAGTTAAACTAACTTTGGTATATAAAATAGTTCCTTATAGAGTAGTCAAAAAGGAATTGTGTTTAGCTATTTCATCGTGCCACCATTTAGGTTAACATCAACAGTGAAGGGCTTATCTCTGACTTTTCTTCCTTTTGTTAAAATTTTTGATGGCTTTAAAATTATTATAGAAAATAGAGTTGTGAAGTAGATTGCTGATTGGTTGAGTCTTAATATTAAGCAATGGTCCTCTTTGTTTACCTATGTCACATATGTCTATTTTGATTGAAGGGGAAAAACTTAATTTTCTTTGTGGAATAGTGTGGATAGTTATTTATTATTTAAAAATTAATAACTAATAAAGTTTGTGTGGAAATCTCAAATGATATTTAGTAGTATACCTGCATCCTCAGCAGGCCTTTTTTGTGTCTATACAGATTTGTCTGCCTATTGTGACCGTTTGCCCTGATTTAAATTTCCCATGGCTTTGGGTTGCAGACTTGGTTTTCTGCAAGAGTGCCCATGCTTACATGGTCATATATTCTGGGTGACTTTTCCACTTTTTCTTTTTTGTTATTTTGTTGATTGCTAAAGGAAAAGAGGTTTTTTGTTTTGTTTTTTTTTTTTTAAACTTGTTTCTTTGTTTTGATCTTTCTTCCTTAACCCATCTATTTCTGTGTTGTTTTGTTTTGCAGATTGGAAGAGTTATTGTATGGATTTAGATCCATGGGGACAAACAGGGGAAAACTAATTTTGTTCTTGGTTTTGTTTTCTTAATAACAGGAGCAATTTAATTTTTGAGCTATTGAATAGGAGCTCAAAAGATATGTTAGCTTTATGCATGAAATTGATAGAAAATTATGAATCCCGAAATTTTCTATTTCATGGTGGTTGTACTGTTGGAATGAAAATGTTTTCTTATAATTGAACTAAGTAAATACTAGAAATATTAATTAGCCATTAAGTGGTACTATTATAAAATTTTAATTTTAATATGGTATATTCAAAAAATATTCATAGAAAATCAGTTGTAACCTAATATGTGATTTCTCTTACATTCAGTTTTTGCTCATGATGTGTATATATATTCATAGGGATTTATGAATATACATTTGATTGGAGTCATAAGTTTTTAACTTGACCAGATCTTAACAATTTGTCAATTCCTGTAAAACATGCTTAATTTACAGATGTGAATTTTGTTTCTTGAAACAACTTTATGCTGCTGAATGTTCAGTTCTTGGAGAAAGTACTGTGTTAATTTAAATATTGAGTAATTTGTTACTGTTGTTAGGGAAAAGGAAAGGCTTCTAGTCCTAACATCTTTCCAAAATATTTTTTGTTAACATTTGAAAACTTAAAAAAAATAAAATTAAATTAATCAAAGTCACTTCATTTACTTTTGTTTTGTGAGGATACCAACATACAGTAGCATTATTTAACTTAATTTTGTATTTATTAGAATAATATAAAATAAAAAGATCCTTCTTAGCATTTAAAATTTTTAATTTCCTAATCTATCTTGGAACATGATGTGATATACTATTAGCCAGTAGACTGTAAGGACTTTCTAATAATGATAAATAGGATGAAAATGACAATTTTCATAGTTATGATTTTAGTTTTCTTTTGTTTGATTAATTATACATTGTGACAGCAAAGTATCTAAAATTCTCTTTCTGGATGTCTGTCAAGTACTTTGGGAAATAGGATAAGGAGAAGCCTTCTTTCTTTGCCTGCAAATTTTAGTTTTTTCTTGTAGATTCTAGTGTCCCTAGAATATGAAACTGATTTATAGAATTTGTTATTACTAGCAATTCTAAGCAAATAGCATCATTGAATTTTTGTTTTTCAGTTTCACATTTTGTTTTCTAGAAAATTACTTAATATCAGTGAGCGTTTCAAACTAATAAAATGTATCTTCATAGTCTAATTAATTTTATCCATGCCAATTAAAATAATCTTTTGAACTTGTACTCTTTAATCATACTTATAGAGGTTTTATAAGTTTATAAAATTATTCTATTTCTCATTAGTGTTTTCAAAGGTCTTCTATTAGTTTACACTTGATGTTCATATTTCATTATTGATAAACACAACCTGTAAAATATATTTCTTTCTAGTATTCACATCAAATCAGGGTATAACCTTTGTTGTGAAAAATGATCCAACTGTGTGAAAGTATGCAGCTATAAAAATATCTAGAAAATCTTTTGTTAGTTAGCACTTCTTGCTATCAAATATGTAAAATGTTAGTATTTCTTCAAGTTCATGGCATAGCTTTTGTGTGTGTGTGGCTTTAATAAGAGAGCACTGTTGAAATTTGTTAAGAAAAGAATAAACTGGTGAAGTGCTGTTAAAAAACTTCACAATTGTCAAACTTTTTTTTTAAAGGTCATGATTGCTTGATGCCTTTTCCAGTCTTTATTTGAAACTCTCATTTTGTAGGATTTCTTTTTTGTTCTCGTCTTTTTTTTTTTTTTCCTTTTGGTAGTGGGTGGAAAATTCTTTTTAAAACCAATGACTAAAAGTATATAACCATTAAAGTATAATGGAAATAATTTTATTTTTATTCTTTGGTTTTTTTTTTTAAAGAAAATGCTGTGAAGGTAAGCCATTGAGGGTAAAATTACATTGTGCAGTGTGGTAACTGATTTGCTTTAGGGCTTTTAGCTTATAAAAGTAAAAAGTAGGCTCCGGATTAGAGCTTTAAATAGGGGTTGTCTGTGAAATATTTTGTGGTTTCTTTATTGCTTGGTGAGCCTGAGGTGTTTTTTATGTTTCAGTGTTCTAGATCATTGTTATTATTTCCTGTAAAAAAAAAATATATATATATAAAAAATATATATATATTTTTTTGTATGAGAAAAAACTGGTTGTGAAAACAGAATGAGAACTGGGTAGAAAGAAACCTCCTTCCCCAAATCTAGCCACCTGACAGGTGGAGATTTCTATGCCATTATTGGTTTACAAAAACATAGAGTGTTTGAACTCTCTATTTCTGAGAGATCACTTAAACTTTGATATATTTCAGAAAGTTTGATTGTGATAAGTATTATAATTTTAATTCTGTTCCTTATCCTAAATTAAATCTTAACCCTTTACAAAATTAAGAAAATAATGCCTTGATGCTAATTGCTAATATTTAATTAAGTTGTTGTTTTCAGTTTAGTAATAGTTCTTTGACTGTGATATTTGTTTGATTTTAATATGATAAACTAAAATTACAAAAAGACTATAAGGGATTATATAAAATTCATTTTGATGTTTTGCCATAAAGTATGTCTTGGTGTGTAATAATTTTATGTCTAAGTGTAAAAAGGACATCTATAGACTTTTAATATATAGGAAATTTGAACCTTTGAAGTATTGATGTAAGTTAACCAGAATCAGACTTTTTTAAATTGCAAGAACTTGAGGAAAAATACATAAAATATGCTAGAGATTGTTTATTTAGGTTTTTAGTGATTAGACTTATGAAATAGAAATAAGGCCTGCGATTTAATTTTATTTCAGAAAATACACTTATTTTAAAAACACTTATCTTAGAACTAGAAGAATCTTGTCAAGTATGTTAAGTCTATAAACATAATTATTTAAAATCAATAGTTAGGAAGGTGTGAGTTGCTAATGTCTTCTTTGCTAGAAGTCATAAACTGAAGAGGATGATAGTAAACTCTCATGTAGAGTTGTGTCATTTTGCCATTGTATGGTATTCATGAGTTGATATCATAAAAGCCTGCCGAACTTCACAGATGAATAAGGTACATTTTAATTCAGTATACTCACTCATAAGTTTTGTGATAAATCTAGAAAATTTTCTAAAAAAATATAGAAATCTTGCATTTTTTTGTCTGTTTCAGTTTTCTTATTAATTTAGACATAATCTTATTATTTGTTTTAAAGATTTATTTCCAGTAACATTACTGCTTGGATGTAGTCTTGCTATTCAAATTATATTTCATTTATCTATGACATTTCATCAACTAGCCATTACTACTTTAGAGTTCTTTTTGTGTTATTGTTGTTAAGGCACAGACTTCAAGTCTAAAGTAAGAGGTAGTATATATTACAGTGTATATGACCATTTCTAATTTGACCTGTTACTGTAAAGAAGGCTAACAAGTGTGTATGACTAGCCCACCCCTTCTGGAGCAGTTGAAAACAGGCCTGAGAAGACTCAAAGGAATTCTTTTAACTCCTAGCAGGGCCACGGGGTCAATGTCAGATTTAGTCATGCTGTTATTTTAGCCCAGTGGTCCAGAGAGATGACTGAAAAGTGAGTCTTTTATTTCTTTTTTTGTGTGGTTATTAACAGGATTAAATGTAAGCCATTGTGTACTTAGTACCAATTAGTTTCTCATCTGAGAGGTTCATTATGATTTTTTGTCACCCTTCGACTTGTAATATTTGTTTCATTGTTTGATTAGTTAAGGGACTGAATGGACTAAAGAAAAGTTTTATAGTAGTGATTTTAAAATTCATTGGGAATTTTAATAAGTAGACAACTTTGCAGATATGTAGACCTTGATTGAAAAAAATGAAAATTGTCATGGAAGATGGCAAAGTTAAGTAGATTATTGAAATACTTCTTTCCCTGTTGTGTTTTCCTTTAGCCTTAAAAAAAATTAATATGTCAAATAATACTTTCATAGTTTTTAGAAATCTGCTTCAGGTTCTTATATGTATTTCTAAAAGTTATTCAGTTCACTGTGAATATGTAATTATTGTCTGGGGGGCGCACATACCCTCCAAAAAAACAAACAAAAACACTTACAGTGTCTAGATTGGAAACGTAGTTTGGGCCATTAAAGCAGAACATAAGAAATCTAGAATAATGATAATTGTCAGGTGTAAAAAAGTCTTAAGTTAAAGGAAGCAACCTGAAGGTTAATTCTTTGTGCTAAGTAAAAATGGAAAGTTGTACGAGTTCTGAAAGAGGAGCATACCTAGCTTTTAAATTGTTTATTAGGTAGATTCTTAACTCTAAAAAAAATCTTATTAAGTAACATTCCTCATTTAATGTATGAAATATTTCAGTAAAATTTTGGACAAAAATTGCTCCTAAATTGGATTAGATATATTGACTTCAATTAAAGGCAAGTATACAGCACACCATTAAAACAGAATTAGTTTGTTAGTAGGTAATGATATGGGACAGTTGGTGTTCTAGCCTGTTGTTGAAGTGCACAGCTCATATTTTCACATACGTTCTCCTTTAAATGAAAATGCCTATACTCTGATTCATGCTTGGCATTGAGTTCTTTATTATACTATTATAGTAAGTATTGAGTATTATTATAGTTACTATTAAGTATTATGCTATTATATAAATATTAAGTATTAATTTAGCAAGTGCAATTACTGTTTTAACTTTTTTTTTTAAAAGAGCTCCTTGATTTATCTCACATTGTTTTATCATTTTTTAAAGATAACCTTGTACGAAGTCATTTGCTTGCTGTCAAAGGTTTTTGATATCTAGATTACTTTATTATGGAGTTGGTTGTTCACAATTTTATGATCCAAATAATTTGAAGAATGTAAATCCTGACATAGGTCATTTATCTCAAATTGGTTTCAGCCCTTCCTTTTTAAAAAGTATTTTTTATCCATTTTCCTTAGTCAATATATGTGTTGTTTTTCTTACTTTGCTTCTTAGTTGTAATTTAGGAAATATTTAGGTGCTCCAAATAAAAAAAAATTCCTCTATCTTATTACCATATAATTATATGACCACATTACCAAATTACAACTGCTCTGGTATTGGACAGTAGTCAGTTTCTCTTTAGTCTCTCCACATATTTTTAAAATTAAAATGTATGGTTGGTGTATTAGCTGCTGTATTTTTAATTAACTGGAAGTAAATCAAGAGTAACTTTCTGTTGTGATTTGTTGTTCATGAAATAGGTAAGTAGTTCCTTTTGAGATAGAAGTGCAATTTTTGCTATTCAACATTCCCATGAGATCTTTTGCAACTCAGAGGGAGTCTTTAGTATTGTGGTCTTATAACATGGAAAAGGGCATATTTAAAATAAAAATTTATTTCTCCTATTACTACTTTGTATTTGATTTTAGAAGAAGCTGAAAGATATAGTGTTAAGTTTAAGAACTCTCAGTATCAAGTGCTCTGTCATATAATCAAATAACTTGAAATTAGTGAATATCTTTATGGATTGACCTAATAAAACATAGCTACTAACATGAGCTATTTGTAATTTCTTTTAACTTCAGTGATCTAATAGAGTAGATCCAGATATTAACATTCATGTAAATGTAGGAAGTGTAAGGTAGGTCAGGTTATCCCACAGATAATTCTGTAGGACTTCTGTTTCTTTAGCATCTTGACTTTAATAGCAACTACTGTAATTGAATTATAGATGTCAGCTGAATAGTAATCACATCATTGATAACATTTTGTACCATTTCTTATATTTGCTACCCAAACATGTTCAAATTATGCTGTTTTTAAAACAGTTTAATGGAAATTTGGGAACTTAATACTATTTCAGCTTACGGCTACAGAATATTCTTTGTAATTAAAGTTCTAGGGATAATGGATGTTGTAATATAATTGAACAATGTTTTTTCCCATTAAAACTACTTTTATTTTATACTTTGTTTTTCTCTCTAACCAGGTGAGGCCTAAAATATGTTGCAAAAAAAACCCCAACACACTTTTTTGAAAGTGTCTATTGTGGAACTGTAAATGTATTATTTATTCTTTAAAGTTAAGATACAAAGTTAGGGAAGAAAATCTCCCAAGCTATATAAATCCCAGGAAGATAAATGGAAGTTTAGTGAATGAGGAATAGAATAGAAATGTCTTTTTGAGTCTGCTAGCTAAAATTTTATATCCGAAGCTTAACCTTTCCAGGCTTTCATATTTCTTACAATGCAAATGACTTTCTTTTGTAAAAGGCATGACAATCATGATAGTATTAAAAGTAATAGTTAATATAGTGCTTCTTTTTAGCATTTCAGGAATCATCCATAGTTGAGACTATACATAGAATTGATTTTTTAATGGCTTTTTAATGCAGAACAAACCTTTGTGTGTGTGTTTTTTTTTAAAGAATAAGAGCATTTAAACTTACTTTATTTGACAAGTTTTATTTCATTTTGCATGAAAAGTACTGAAATCCCTTATCTGCAAAATAATTGTTTAGATACTGTGATGTAAGTGGTTCAGCTACTGCCCTTTGACATTTAAAAACAGGATTAAAAATGATTACTATTTATCAGCTAATTTGAAGTACACTGTGACATATCAAAAATCAATTATAGAGGAAATTTTGCTCTTATTAAGAGCTCTGATGATATTGATGTTTGTATCTTATACTGACTTTTACCTGGTATCTTATAATTGTAGTAATTGTGGCTTTTAATCTTATTTCCATGTTGTATTTGGAAAAAAAGGCATGTATGATTCAGCAAATAGTAACCAAGAATTATATTCCCTTTCTATTCATTCAGTCAACATATAATCAGGGCCTCTTTTGAATCACCTTGTGAGCTGTGCTGATCCATACAAAGATGAATAGACCCTTACCTCAAAGTTCTTATAATTTAAGATAAGAGACCAGAGAGGAGTGGAAGGATAGGGGGAAGATAAAATATCATATGATGGGTGGGGGGAGGGGATGTGCAAACTCTTAATTCAGTTTGAGTAAGGCAGAGTTTCTCAGATTGGGTTCCTTAGATTCCTAGGGTCCACTTTGAGGTGATGGCTGTTTAGGTTAAGAATTATGAAAATTTGTACTTCGATGTTTAGAAAGATGATGTACCAGTTTTGAATAACAACACTTTGCAATAATAATTTGCAATTGAAAAACATTTGTTATAGAATGAAGTTTTAATTTCTTATGTAAGTGTTTCTCAATATGGAGCGTGTGTGTCCATGGTCACGAGAACCTTTCTTTTTAAAGGGGTTAGTTCATGCATTCTTAAGTTTGAGAAGCAAAGCCTATTAGGCTTCTGACCACATTTTGTATAGCAAGGACATCCACTTGGGAATTAATTTTTTTTTCTGGAGGCAAGGAAATTCAATTCGTTTTAAATCCCAAAATTCTTTGAGCTTTTTGTGAGTCACTACATTCCATTTAAGTTTTAAATTAATGGCAGGGCTGATGAATGGGTACAGTTTGTTTGATTTTGAACAATAATGAACTGTGAATTTATTAAATAGAGGATGAAATTTCTAAATATATTCTGAACATAAACTTGACCTGTTAAAATAATTTCGGTTGTAGCCTTCTACTCTACTTTTGAATAGTGTTCTATCTGGTGGTCAAAGCCATTTTGTCATTGATTACTTTCAGAGTCCAGTTTTACTTTCTGCTTATAGTTTTGCAATAAATTATCAGTTTCATTTCATTAAACTTAATTAAACTTAGATTATTTTGTACACTGTGGCATAGGATTTTGTTTCATAAATTAGGAGAAAACTCATGGAATAAATAAGAACTTTGTAGTTGTCTCAAGATATTTGGGTTTTACATTGGGTAAATTGAACATGCTAAGTGTAGGATTATCTGTACACAGTGTCCCATATATTGCAAAATTTGCGGGGAAACATTGAAGAATTTTTCCCCCCTACTTTCCCTCTTAAAATTTTTTAGGGACAAAAATACTGACACCTGTCCTCCCCCCAACAAACAAACAAAACTTACCAAAGTAAGAACTAGATGATTGCTTTCAGTTTTTGCATTTTTCTGAAATTTACCCAGGCTTTTAGAATGGGGAAATTCCTAGGAGTCTATTATTTTACCTGGTGAAAATACTATTTTGATAAGGGAGAGTAAACTACAGTGACATTTTTTGCCCCATCATACGTAGAATAATTTTGTTTCATCTGTAGATTCTTATTTTCTTATCGTGTTTTGCATGTAATATATGCTGCTTTGAGGCTATTTTGTTACTATTTGAGGTCCTTAATAGTTCATATGTCAGCTTGCCTTTATGTAAAAATATATTTAAGTCACTTTGACAGATACTTTAAATAGTAATTGGGAAACACATGAATTCACCATTGCCAGGTTCTTTTTTGTTTTGCCTTTCTTTTTTTTAATCCCTGAGCAACTGTAAGTATTTTTCATAATTTCGTATGCACAGAAATTCCATGAAACATTAAGAAGCTGCTAAAAGACTCAAGCTCTGAAGGAAGTCCCAAAGATACATCACTGCTTGACTGCAAACATTTTTAAGAAGTCACTGATTATAATGAACACAGCCTTTAATGGCAGTTTTTCCTCTCCTTTTCATGAGAATGTGACAGAGTGTCATTAAGGTTTTAGAAATGAATGCTCCTGAGGAAAGGAGGATCACTAGGACTACAATGATGCCCAGTATGTGGCCGTGGGATTCTCAGTTAGGCTCTTTTTAGATTTTTAATCAGGTTGCAGAAGTGGTTGGAGAGGAAGGGAATGGGAATAGACAAGAGCTTGGGGACACCTGTACACCAGAGCATTTTACTTTCTCATTGATTTCTTCAAATATTGAATTAGTAAAGTCCTATATAGAAAGGTAAACCAAATTCTGAATATTTTGAGGGTCAATAAACAAAGCATCCCTAACTGTATTTGGAAGTGTGTAACTCCTTTTTGCATTTAGCTTAAACTGTTTGGATATATTAAATCTGAAATTTCATTTAAATTGTAATTCCACTTCTGCTCTAAGGATATTGTTTTAACCTATTGTTCTTTTTGTATGATGACAGTAATTGCCCTTGATGTATTCTGCAGGTCAATCAGATTGTATCACAAAGGGAACAAATAATAAATGTGTGCTAAAAAATGCTGTGTCTCAGAATAGGAACAGAAAAATATTTTTGCATTAGATGTTGGAATAGCATCCAGAAAGCATTGTATCATGTATATATAGATCTTTTTGGTGAGTTTAAGGTGGTAAAAGTTATTTTTAAGTGTATAGCAATTCTTTTAGAAATAACAAACATGTATCTGTATGAGTTTGTTTCATAGTGTTTTTAACATGACACAATATATATACAAGACTTGAGAGGTTATTCTCCGCCCCCACCCAGTTACTAAGTCTTAACATAGTGTTTCTGCACAAGTTTTTTTCTTTCCTGCGATTCACTGTAGAATTGGAATTTATAAAGACATAATAATTTATCTACTTTTCCACTTGCAATCAGAAAGAAATTACTAGACTATGTCAAGTCTGTTTCTCAGTGAGAGGAAATCTATTTAAAATGATCATTCTGTCCTTCACTTTATGTGGGGTGTTTTTGATGTTAAAACTGATAATGAGAATGGAAGTTTTCATTTTACTTTTGAGTTAGCTACTTAGGCTTTATGAAAAATTGTAAGTTGATCTTCATATGTTAAATTTTCAAAAAATTAATTTTCCATTGACTCTAGGGTGATGGGGAATTTTTGGGCTCTGAATATAAATTTAGCTTCTGGGGTAGTTTCTTGGTACATTTCCTGGTAGCTCGGTGCTATATCAGCAGTTCTTTATTTTGATAGTGTATATCCCCACACAAATTAAAAACCTTCTTGAACCACCCTCACTTTTTTTAAAATGAAGAATTGAGACTAGCAATATTCCATTTCTCTTGGGAATATGGGTTTAAATTACATCACTAACAGTGACGGTAGTGTATTCTACAGAAGGTTTGAGAATTTCTTCAGTCAGGAGTTTTAAAGAGAGATTTCCAAATGCCAACAGAATAACCTGCGTTGAATTATGTAGGAAAATAGTAAGACCTGTACTGTCCCCTTTCTTATTTTATATCTGTTTGCCTTTACTTTTTATTTATTTATTTTAAAATTTCCTTTATTTTATTTTATTTATTTCTGCATACAAGAACTGGGGTGTAGGCCAGAGGTACGGTGGGTGGGGTGGGGTGAGAGGATTCACCAGAGACAGTGGGGAGCAGAACAGGTAGATCTACTGAAATATACTACTGAGGGGAGCAGCGGGCAAGACAAAATGACAAGAGGATGGGTAGGGGCAGCTCATTCGTTCAGTCACAGTGGCAACCCAGTTTGGTAGGCAGTAACTGCACAATGGTTAATAACATAAGCTTTGAAATTGAGACCAAGGTTAAACTTTTACCACTTTGTATTGGCCATCTCATTTTGGGCAAGTTCTTTAAATTTTCTTTTTTGTTATCTGTAGTGAGGATAACAGTGCCTGTTCTTTGGGTTTGTTGTGAAGATTGAACGTAGAAATGCATGTGGAACACTTAAGACAGTCTTTAGAATATTATAGGAGTTAAATAAATGTTAATAGCTGTATTGACCATAATCACTTGACCATAATCACTTTGAGAGATGGTAGGAAATCTCTTGTAAGCAAGAATATGGTATAAATATAGGGTTGTTTAGAATTAAGTATCTTTAATCTCATGGTATAGTTAACTAGAAATAGTTAACTAGAAATTAGTTAACTAGAAATATTTTTTAATTCAGTTTGATAGTTGTAAAAATTAAGATGAACAAGTATACTATTTTGTAAAATATCTTAGTGAGTTTTGAATGCTATTTAACCTCTTCAAGATTTTATTAAAGTTTAGATTTTAAGAAAATAATGTGATGTATTTGGTTTTGGAAAAAATGAAATTATATCATTTTAAGACATAGTTATCTGGCATTTATAATCTGTCAGTTCGCATTTGTGATTGTTCTAACTATAGTCAATTTTGGTAGATATGCAACAGATGGTATTTGAGGTGATGTGTATAACAGTGGTCATTGTGTTCTTAACCACAAATTAAATTTTAAAAAGTCAGTTTTCCTTACTATCCTTGATGAGCAAAAAAATTAACCTTGTTATTAAGTCTCTTCCCTGTAATGACTGTCCCCTAGTATTCTGTCTAATGAAATGGAGAGAAACATTGTGTTATATCCTGAAGTAAGATTGTTGTCTCAAGGAAAAGCACTTGTTCAGTTTTATGAACTAAACTAGCCTCCTTTTGCTGGGAGCAATTTCACTTCAAAGAGCAAGTGATAAGCTTCTGTTATTCAGAATTGGGTATTTTCTTGAAAATGAAGTAAGCATCAAGGATAGCAAATGCTGACATTTGCTAATGATAAAATTTGAACTTTCAAACAAAAGTTAGAATTTTGGAAAATTTATATCTATCATGATAAGTTTATAAAGCTTCCCAGTTTTAAAGGACACTCTAATAAGATCAGTTGTAATATTTACCAATGTGGCATATATTTTTGCAATATTATATAATGTAATGTGTCAACATTTGGAAGATCTTTGTAACTCAGTGAACCAGTGTTTTCTATGTAACTAGTGCATGAAATTACAAAATGGTGCATGGGTTAAAAGATCCTTTAAAGGTATAAGATAGACCAATGGATTTTTAATGTTAACAGAGTACATAAAAGTTTGTTGATTTAGTTTCATGTTCTATATTGCAACTAAGTTTGATTAGAGTATTAAAGAAGAATATTCATCATTATGTGAAATGCCATTGAAATACTCCCACTTTCAACTACATATTCATCAAACATGATTTTCTTCATAATATTTCAACCAGAACAACATACCACAGCTTGAATGTGGCTGTTGATATGAGAATCTAGCTGCATTTTATTAGACCAGTCATTAAAGAGTTTTGTGAAACACTGCTACTCTGACTACTAAATTGTTTTGCTTTGGAAAATATAGTTATGTTTCATAAAAAAAAGTTATTTATGGATTCATGCATACACACACGTTTTCCCTTAGGGCTAGAAGCTTGAGATTTTTCTCATAATTTAAAGTGCCTGTTTAGGGAGTCCATTCAGGTTCCTTCATGCTTTATGTTTTACAGTAATGCTCTTTGGAGGACTGCATTGCTGGGAACCGAGTCTCACATTTGGGTTAACCAAGAAATACAGACATTTAATTCTTGATTAGAGTAGAAACCCTTATGGGCTGGTGCTTTTGGGATTGGGATTGATAGTCATTTACTTGATTAAAATGGAGAATCATGAAAAATGATATATATACATTTTTTAACTTAAGAAATCTTAAAAATATATTTATTTACACACACACACACACACTCACTCATTTGCCAATCTTTTGATAGCAGGGCAGGACCTTTTTTTGAGTATCACTCTGTTGATTAAAAAATTTTTTTTAAAGATTTATTTTGTTTGTTTATGCATACAAGAGCTGGGGTGCAGGTCAGAGGTTGGGGGGGTGGGAGCTGGGGGTGGGATGTGAGAGGATTCACCAGAAACAGAATGAGGAGCAGAATAGGAAATTGACTGAAATACACTGCTCAGGGGAGCAGCAGGCGAGTCAGGAGAGGTCTGCTGCACCATGTGGTTTAGCTCCTTGGCCAGGGATTGAACCAGTGTTGCAGTGGCTGTGGATAGATTCATAGTGCTGAGTCTTAACCCTTTGTGCCACTAGGGAGGCCCTGATTAAAATTTTTCATTATATTTCTTTCATAACCAATGTTTTAGTACAACATGAATGCAGAATCCCCTCCTCGGCCATGTTGGTCTTATACAGTTGACTTACCTATATCTAATTTGAAGTAATATTTAGCAATTGCTTAAGCCACAGCCCTTTCTTTTTAAATCACCTCATTGATTTACTTAATATTTAATTATATTAAATGTTACAGAAGTCTGACTGACAGAATTAGCTATGGAATATATACTACATGTACTTCAACTGGTTGACACACAAGTGAGTGGGTAATCTTTAGATTGTCTCTCTACTCATGAGCATTTGGTATTCTGTAGCATCAATAAGTTCTGTAAAACAATTGAGAGCATTAGTTATTTTAATTAGGTAAAATTTTGTTAAGAGAACATTTATTGTAGCATTTTTAGCTAGAAAATTTATTCAAATGCTCCAAGGAGTGAGTAAATATATACTGTTTGCTCCCCTTTTTTTGTACCCTAAATGTTTATGGATGCTAGAATCCCAAGGAAGTTATTTGGTTTTAAGCACAGCCCCCATATTGAACAACAACTTGTAGGCAGGAAAAATTTGATGAGTGAGGCAAAAGTGAGAAGAAAAATGTCAAAAAAAATTTTTTTTGTTATGGATGTTGGAGGTCAGGTATGGGAAAAGTATCTAAGCAGCGTCCAAAGGGAATATCCAGGAGAGAGTGTGTTTAGCAGGTTTAAAGGGTTAGTTATGTAATATTTACCCATGAGGCTTGTATCATGAATTTTATATCATGAATTTTATATTACTGAGCAAAATAAATACATGTATTTAGCTAATATGGAAATACGCTTTCTCTTTCAGGAGTGGATTTGACTAATGTTTATTACAAAGATATTTATAAAATTAGCCTGTTAGTCTTCTTATAATTCTCCTTAGAATCTATCATTAGAAGAATGGTTTTGTACAGGATGTGTAAAAGATCAAGGAATAAGTTGCAACCAACAGTTGTTTACAACTTGGTTTGCAGATGTAACAAAATATATTAGTTTCTCTGCTGAATAAAATTAAGCTTATTTTTCTTTTCGCAGCGTATTAATTGTATTATAGTATGCCACACAGCCACTTTCATTGCAATCCTCCTAGTTTTGGAACAGCAGCCAATTCTGGGAATTAAGAGAATTAGGTTACTTTGCCTAGTGGCACAAAACATACCCAAGGTATTAAATCATTGGCTTGTCTGTTTGGGGCACAATGAGAAAGTTTAGAGATAAAATTTGATTTGCATGCCATTCATATTTATACTGTAACAGATATATTTTTCTATTTTTGTTTGATTCATATAATCCTTTTTGGAACAGATTTTCAATTGCAGTTATGTCCAGAGGTATAGAATTTTAATAAAATTTTAGGATAAAAACTAAATTCAATATTCATCTAACTGGATGCTATTGGCTATGAAAATATTTTAATCAACCTTTATTTAGAATATTTAAGCAAATGTTAAAACCATGTGGTGACCTAACAGATGACTATATATTCTAAAGTTTTTGAAGGATGTATTCCATCAAGTAATACAAGAAACCACTTTGGTAGAAAGAGAAATGTTAATTTTATCTGAATTTTAGTATTTCTAAAAAGTTACGTGTCAAAGTAGTAGAAGGAGAGATGAGGTGACAATTGATTTTGTTAGGATGGAATTTGGTCAGCTGTTATAGCTGACTTTAATACTGTATTTCTATAATTTTATGAGATTTCAGAAAAATTACTTTTAACTTTTCACTCCCAAGCTCTGAAAGTCTTATAGAAATCTTTGCTTTTCTGTACCTATACTTTTTCTTACCACATTTTGAGCTGTAAGAGTGTAGGACAGTATCTTTGGCCCTGTAGAATCTCTGCTTTCCACTCTGCGCTAATACATCCCAAGAATAAAGGGGAGAGAATTGCTTTAGAATAAACTGAAAGACACCAGGAAAAAATGATCAGTCCTTAGGGTCTCTGGCAGATGTGAAGAAGAGTAAAGATAAAGAATGTAGTAGTTAACTAGAAATAATCTATAATATGGATCAGGCATGAAACTACCCTACAAAGAATTTAAACTTACTCCTTCCAAATCAGTAGAATTTAAAAGAGATTCCATTAAACATTAGGGCCTTCGGTGGTGTACCTGATAGAGAACCAGACAACCCACTTGAAAGATCTCATTGCAACCTTTGGGAATTATGCTTAAACAGTGTTGCAGTTGAAAGAACCTCAACTATTAGAACAGAATTTCCCAAATCTGGTTTTATGCTAGTATTTAAAGTATGTCCCCAGGCTTCATCCCAGACCTACTGAATAGTAATCTCTGTGAGTGAGACCCAGGATTCTGTATTTTAACAAGTCCCCCAGTGTTAGGCTGGCAGAGATTGATTGGAAATCACTGCTACAATGCCAGAGCTCTCATTTTCTAGATGAAAAAAAATCTCAGGCCCAGAGGAGATAAGTGACATGTCAATCTGTATTCAGTTTGGCCCTCTTTTCATGGCAGCTACAATTTACAGAGTATTTTGAGGTAAAATGATAACTATAGGACTTTGTTAGATGGTGGACCATACTCAAATAAATGCCTCTTCAGAGTAGCACTTCTGCGTGTGGCCACTGTCAAGACACTGTCATGGCAGGCAGACAGTGCTTCTTGAGCTATAGCAGGTGCACGTTGAGTCTTTGGCAGGAGAATGACCTAAGTCTCCTCCTTTACATTAATAGCCTTTTAATGAGCACAGTCAGATTTTATTGTAAGCTGTAGCGATGTCTTCAGAAACTAACTCTGAATAAAAACCTAAGAGTGGAGAATAGATGACTCTTAGGACAGTGCTACTTCTGTTAAATTTTTTTATTAAGGTATAATTGGCATAATGAGCAAGTCTGTTGGCACCATTTTTCCAGTAAAATGCATCTTCTCACTTTGTGTCTGTCACGTATTTTTGCAATAAAGTAGTTTTAAATTAAGCTTATTTTTAGTTAATATAATGCTGTTGCATATCTAATAGACTACAGTATAATGTCAACATAACTTGTAGATGCCCTAGGAAGCCAACATATATGTGTGACTTGCTTTATTGCAATACTTGCTTTGTTGCGGTGTTCTGAAACCACACCTGCTGTATCTTGAGGTGCACCATTATTCCTGTCATTTGGTGATTGCCCAGTCCTTAAGATTATTCTTTCCTCTGCGTTAAGTAGTTTTCCCATACATGTACTGAATACTTTGCTAAATACTCCATGTATTTAGCACACAGATCAACAATCTGTGTGATTGTTGATCCTGCCCTTCAGTTACTACATGTTTGAACCTAATTTGCCTTGATCTCTCTGGGTTCTCAGCTCTTTTTTTTAAATTCTCAGCATTTTTGTGAGGGGCTGTCTCTCTTTCCATTCTTCGTATAGTGGCCTGGAAACGCTTTCGAGGCAGTAAGTTGGGGCAGTACTAGGTCTCACCTACCTGTGTCTCAAGGATTTTATTTACTTTTATTGCCAGACATTCAATGTCTTAAACACTGTTTCATGTTTATTTTTTGGTTTTAGGTGAGCCAGTAAATCATATCCCTGTTACTTTATCTCAGTTGGAAGCAGAAGTCGGGTACTCTTGATTTGTGTATAATAATTTCTTGAGGTTTAACTGTGCCATAAAGTACATTAGACTGTTTCTTCTAAACATGACAAGTTTATTATGTATGTAGATTGCAAAAAGCTTAATTTAAAATCTGCTTATGGGGAGAAATGAAGATATATTTTTCATTTGGGACCTCTTTGTATATTGGTATATTCTAGCATATTCAGTGTGTCCTCCATAAGTGGTAAAATGAATTACAGAAATGAGTACTCAATATTTATTCGTGAAATCAATAAATTAGTAAATGAATTTTTAAAGAGCTATGACCCTTCCTGTATCCTAAGATATCCTTCTTATCTATGCAGTTTATGTAGTACTTCTTGAAGTATTGAAAGATCTTGTGACAAGTTCCTGTTGTTGTGTTAAGCAATAATCTTTCTCTTAGCAGTAAAATGAATAGGAAGGTCCAATCGTAAGTTCCTCTGTTCTTCAGGAAACAAAATACAGTTGGAATCCTGTCTAGTGGATTTTAAACTGAGTCTACTAGTATATAATCTTTCTTACCTTTTTTTTTTGAAGTCAAAAAAGATTTGAAGTCAGCTAAAGGAAATCATGCCTTTGATGTCAGTAAAAGTTATTTTGTTGACTAAAATTCTGGTATTGTGGCATAAGCTATTTCTGAAAACCCCAAAGTATTTTGTTATGAGAATGTGAGTATATATTTTACTAAGGGACCTACCTGCTAAGGGTGAGTTGTCATCCTGAGAGATGCTCGGAAGACTTGAATCTCTTACCTGTTTTGCCAACCAGATGTCTACAAGCTCCTCTGACCTAGAAGTAGCCCCAGGGGGAATTTGACTATGGATGCTTGATATTAACTCTAATTCCCTTGGTAATCCAACATTGCTGGTTCTGTAATTTAATAGTCTTCAAAAATTCTTTAAGATGAATTTGCTATTTTCTTGATCGTGGCTTCATGACTTACTGTTTCCAAAGAATGTTTTTATTGTTTATATGTACAAACATTTCTTTGGATATAAAATAGACTATAAAGAACATTTCTAAAGTCTGAATCCCATTTCTTAGTGATTTTAATTGTTGCCTTTTTTTTTGCTTTTTTTTTTTTTTTAAATTCTGAAGCAATGGAGTGTGTAGCAGAAATCATTGTGGCCCCCTGATCCTGTCAGTTTGTCTTGTTCTGCCTTTTTGGTGCCCTGTTAACTTTACCTTTCTTGCCAAGTTTAACAGTTTTTCCCCTGATGTTTCTATGTCAGCCTTGTATGTAAATTTATAGTGTTGAACAATTGCTAAATTAAAATTTAATGCATTTATTAGCCAAATAAAAAGCTGCATGTTAAAAAATTTTTTAAGTGAATTGTCCAATTCAGATTATATTCACTGTGCCTATTGCTCCGCCAGTTTGGTTTGGCTAGGGTCTCTTCTTGCCTGAGGTGAGAAGGTTAATCTTATTAATTTCCTTTCAACGAACCAGGCATCCATTTTCCAACAGTTGTCTTGAAAGTATGTCTTTGAAAAGATGTGCATACCTTTTTTCAAAAATTAAAGCTCAGCGGTGCCTCCCACTTTCTTCCTCAAGCAAAAATAAAAATAAACAAGAACCCCCAAACCAAAACATGTTTGAAAAGAGATAATTAATCTAAAATTTAAGAACATAAATCTTAACCAGTGTTATGTTGGTCTGATTTTACCATGGAGTAGAAAGTTCATCAAAAATTAACTTTGAGGGCCTCCCCGGTGGCGTAGCAGTTGAGCGCTGGGTTGCAAAGCTGCCCGCAGCCTCTGCAGTGCCGGGTTCGATGCCTGGCTGCTCCCGGCCACCAGAGGAGGTCTGCGCTCCCACATGGCGCGCAGACCTCTCCTGCCTCCCGCTGCTCCCCTCAGCAGTGTACTTCGGTCCTTCTGCCTGCTCTGCTCCCCGCTCTGGCTCTGGTGAATTCTCTCACCCTCCCGCGCTTCTGACTATACCCAGTGCTTGAATGAATGAATGAATGAATGAATGAATGAATGAATAAATAAATATAAATCTTTAAAAAAAATTAACTTTGAGATTATAGAATCAGGAATAAATAAGACTTCAAAATTACCTAATGCTATTTGATATTACAATAGAGGTGATAGTGCCGCTATCACATGCTACTAAATAAGTAGGGAACTGCTTATTTAAGACATATATGCTAAAATATTTCATATGTGGTTCTTTTTAGAAATGAAGTAGAGCTGGAATGTTGTGGAGAGAATCAGGTGGCAGAATTCCAGCTTTGACATTTTCTGCTGCTGCTGAGTTGTTAACATATTTGTAAATGCTACTTTTAAGTGGTATTCATTTCAGTAGTAGATAAAATTCTGAAGTCAGTGAAAGTTTTATTTGTCGGCGCTCTTGAGAGACCTCTCTTTGGGAACTCTTTTTTCCTGCTGTTATTCAGTACCTTAACCAGAGGGCTTTAGAATATACAGACTAGTTAGCTAGAAAATTCAACTCATGTCTTTGTTTATAATGGCTTAGAATGTTGCCTTTTTCAATATTACTTAAAGTTGATTCATAGGAATGAATTTTTTCATGTGGAAAAATTAGTTTAGGATAATAATACCTTTATAATATTTCTTAAATTACACCAGTAGGTAGTTACTTACTCTGTGGGTAATGTTTACCTAAGGCTGATCACCAGATTTATTAATTAAAAGGCATCTGTATGCACAGTTGTTTAATGATAAGTCATACTTGTGTTCTGTGGGCATCTAAAGTTCTAATGTGCCTGCTGTATCTGTCATGTTGTCAGTTTAAAAACAAAATGAAGATTTTAGACAAAATAGATAGGGAAAAAAGGGAATTTATACCTGTTCTTTCCACTGGCATCCCCACTGTTTTAAGTACCATCTCTATGTAGATGACCCGAAAGTATAAGTTACTGCTCATGACTCGTCAGCCATTCCTTTCGGATTGCCCCACAAACTCAGTTAAACTTAAACTTATTATCTTACCTCTTTTAATAGGACAGTGTCCTAAATGTGTCAGCAGTACCATCATTTCCCCAGTCACTTAGGAAAATCTTAACAGTTGATACACATATTGATGAGAATGTTTTAATAGTTATTTAATAAATACTGTTATTAATTCAGAAAACATTTATTGAATTCCTACTATATACAAGGAATTGGAGGCACACAGATAAAGAAAATGTTGTATCAAGGAACGTATAATTACATTGAGTAGAGATAAGTAAAAACTTTTGCATCTGATAATCAAACAGTCTGGGTAATAAGCACAGGATATGTAGAATGTTGTGGGGATGCAGCTGAGGGCACCTTTCTGATGATCAGCACAGGGAAGAAAGGAAGGGAAGCGTGAATTACATTTTTGAGGCTACGTAACAGTAGGATGATGTCAGCTTGGGAGAAATATTGAAAGGCATGACTTTTCAGCAAATAATTTGGCAATATATGAATCTTTAAAAATTGATTCTTTTGATGTAGCATCTAAGGAAAATTATGTGAATTAGGGAAAAGTTCTTTATATGTAAAGGATTTTTAAAAATTTTTGATTTTGATTGAATTGTAGGCTCGTGAAGTTTTAAGAAATGATACAAAGAGTCTAGTGTACCATTTACCCACTTTCCCCAGTAGTGACATCTGGTAAAACTAGAATAGGATATCTTAATAGGACAGTGGATATTTATATTGGTCACAGTCAAGATACGGAACAGTTTTGTTACCACAGAAATCCTCCTGATTTTCCCCTTTTATTTGTCCCCCTCTTAACCCATCAACCCTGACCCCTGGCAAGCACTAATGTATTCTGCATTTCTATAGTTTTGTAATTTCAATATTACATAAAAGGAATCATATTGTCTGTAACCTCTTGCATTGATGTGTTTCCCATCCCTGGAGATTGTATGTATTATTAGTTTGTTCCTGTTTGTTGCTGAGTTGTATCCCATGATATGGATGCACGCAGTTTGTTTAACCATTCACGCATTGAAGGACAGCTGGACTGTTTCCAGTTTTTGACTATTATGAATAAAGCTGTTATGAACATTCATGTACAGGTGTATGTGAACATAAGTTTGCATTTTTCTGAAATAAATGCCCACAAGTTTAGTAGTTGGGTTTTCTGATAGTTGTATATTCAGTTTTTTAAGAATTTGCCGAACTTTTTCAGGTTAGCAGTACCATTTTACAGCCCCACCAATACTGTATGAGTACAAAGGATGTGTTTGTTGTTATTAAAAGAGAAGACACACTCCACAGAAAAGGTACAATTAAGTATTGATTGTACATCTTTATTGTGGATTATTATTTGGGTCAACAGAAATTTTTAGACAGTGTTTTTGTTAACATTGAAAAATGCTTATCTTAAATTGAAAGTATAAATAGAAAGAATCTAAAATACTATTATCACAAGTAATACATACATAGATATAGAGAAATGGTTTATAATTGGTTATTTAAATCAAGAATATGTTAAAGGATATTTATATCCTCCATTCTTATGTTATTCCTAACACTGATGGTGCCCTTTAGGAAAATGGAGGTAAAGAATATATTAAAAAAAAAAAAGAATATATTGTTCCCCAACTAATACTTCCTTATATAGCACACTATGAAAGGGCCTTCTTTAAAGTATTTACTATCTAGTATAACAAATTACTTTTCATGAAAGTCAATATATTAACTTTAAGAATATCTCACCCTGTGATTTACTGGATATACTCAGGATACCTGATCCAACCTGTTTTTCTTATCATCCTACTGCGGGAATATATAAATTTCCTCATTCTTTAAAGTTCTGATCATCTCTCCTTAAGCATATAAGCATATATGTATAAACCATATCTGGTTTAGAATTACATCTCTGAACTAAGGGCTAAGCTTGACAGCTCTAGCTTTCATTTCCTGTAATTCCCAATTATACTTTCAGTATTCACTAGTTCAGCCCTAGATAGATGTTCTCTCCACTTTATAGTCTATTTTCCCATTTGTCCCTTTTATTAGAATTGTCTGTGGACATTGTAAAATTGTCTATGTTACAGGCCAGATGATCTGGCTAGCCTTTCTCCAAGATGCTAATATTTAATAAACAGATTAAAAATAATTTCTCAGCTTTGATTAAATGCTGTTATAAATACTCAATTTTATTGAAAATGTGAAGTTAGGGGTTGAAATTGATGTAATGGTTGATTATGGCATTTTCATATTATTTAGAGGAATATTTCTATAGCCTGATACATTAAATACAGTTTTATCCAGTTAACCTGAGAGCTTAGCCATGCCATAGACTGTTGTTTCAGTGCCAACAATGAGCACCAGATTTTAAAAGGAGCTTATCACAGTTTCTTGGGAAATAATAGAACATGTTTATAATGTTTATATTAATGGTCTTCATCTTAGAATATGCACTTTTTTTATCAGTAATGCTTCCATATGTCAGACATTGCCTTCTGCCTTTGACTATTCTAATCTACTAGTGTTTAAATAGCATTGCAGTGTCCCTGAGTTTTTGAGGGTTTTTTTTTTTTTTTTTTTAAAGCCAGTGCCATTTATGGGAAGAACTGAAGAAACATAAGCAACATAAACCCCAAACAGTATTGCATAGCTGTATATGGTGTAAATGGAAAGACACACCAGCATGCACTGCCACAGTCACTGTAGGGTTAAGGTCTTGGGCTCTATATTAGAGTAACCTGAAAAGTTTTAAAAAATTACTGATGCCTAGAAATTCCAATTAAAGTGGGGTCCAGGCAAACAGTATTTTAAAAAATTTATCATTAATTTATATTTTACATCATTGTTTTTGTACCATGTATGCTTACTCCTCCCAGGTATAGTCCCTGTAAAATTTCCACCACCCATGCACCATCACCATAGTCCCTTGTCAGGCAAACAGTATTTTTGAAAGTTTTGTCATAGGATTTGAATGGTCAGCCTAAAGTAAGACTCTGTTTTGAACCAATTTTGAAAGCAAGGAGTCAAGTTATAAATATTGAGATTTGGAAAATTCATTGTAGTGACACAAAGACTAATCTTTGTTTAGTATGAGAAGCACAGCTGGAATATTACCTCTTGTCCCCCCATCACCTTGAGTCAGACCTAGAGGGAATAGCTATTAAATTGCCATCTTCAACAATGAAGATAATAGTGTATTATTATGGAGTTTAGAAAAGTGTAAATGCAGTTTTTGTGAAAGCTGAGGCTAAATTAAAAAAGTGATGAGATCATCCAAGACTCTCATCATCAGTAATAAGTGACTTGGATAGCATTTACACTTGATAAAATTTAATGAGAATATCACTTTATCTCTATGGTCTTCCTCCCCAAAACTCATTCCCCTAGCCTAATCATGACAAAAACAGAAAAAGCCCAATTGTGGGATATTCTACAAAATATGTCATTAGTACTTCCCAAAGCTGACTGACAAGGTCATCAAAAATAATCAAGTCTGAGAAACTGTCCAAGAGGAACCTAAGGAGACAGGACAACTAAATATAATGTACAATCCTGGAAGGGATCCTGGAACCAAAAAAGCAAGGTAAAAATAGGGCCTTCCCTGGTGGCGCAAGGGGTTAAGATGCAACCTATGAAGCTATCCACAGCCACTGTAGCTCAAGTTCAATTCCCAGCCGGGGAGCAACACACTTGGCACAGCAGATCTCTCCTGTCTCGCCCACTGCTACCCTCAGCAGTGTACTTCAGTCAATCTGCCTGTTCTGTTCCCCACTCTGTCTCTGGTGGATCCACCCCCACACCTCTGGCCTGTACCCCAGTTCTTGTATGCATAAATAAATAAATCTTAAAAAAAACAAGGTAAAAATAAAGACACATGAATAAAGTATGGATTTTAGTAAATAAGGAATCTATATTCGTTCATTAATTTGACAAATATAGCACACTAATAATGTAAGGTATTGCTAATAGGGGAAAATGAATGAGGGGCATATAGGAACTCTTTATACTGTCTTTGCAATTTTCTGTAAATGGAAAACATTCTAATCCTAACCAGTAATTTACTGAAAATGATTGTTGTGTTAGACATGATGCTGATGAGTGTGTGATTTCTAGCTAGCTCTATCAACTAATCCCATAGTGGTGTGACTATGTCAGTCCAAATCTGTCACTCCTAATGGAAAATCGGGGTAGGGTAGGTTTATACCGTATTAAGAATAGTACAGTAACATTTGTTTTTAGCTTAGGCACATTATAGTGCTATTTACTGTTTCTGCCTCCTTCTCCTTAAAGAAAGAGAAGAAAGGGGAAACGAAAGGTAGAGAAAGGAAAGGAAGAGGGAAGGATAGCAGTATATTATAGGGAGGGAGGGAGGAAAGATAAAAAGAAAAGAAAGAAATGGAAGAAAAAGCACAGTGCCACGTTAGCCAAGATTGTGAGTATGAAACTAAATTGTAATAAAATGTAAAAGAGGTAACCTGGTTTTGGTACATGATATTGGAATAATTTACAGTCTTGTAAGTTCAGCTATTCCAGCAAAAGTATTTGAATTTATAGATATTAAGCATTGAAAGATAATTTTTGGTTTCAGTGGAAAGAACAACTGAAATGGCTATTAGTGTTTTGGGTTTTTTTTTTTTTTAATTTTTGTGAAAGTAAATTTTGATAGCATGTTCAAAATGTTAGTATAAATAGGGTAATTAGCAGTTTTTTAGATGTGTTTTTGTTGTGTATGAAATTAATAATCTGTACTAATGTGTGAAGCTATAATCATTTTATTTTGCAAATTGTAATTTTGCTTGCTTTATCTATTACTTATTGCTGCAGTGTTTTCTATGCATTTCTTGTGTTTGACCATCATATTCTTGATATTATGTGGTCATAGTTTCTTTGCCTTTTGCTGTGATGTAATGTCTGCTTCTTTTCCTTAGCCTGGGGTGTATCTTGATCTTCAAAATAACCAGGCATGCTTATTTACATGAAACAGATAAGCACACCCATGTAAATCTTCATTGACTCCTTGCGGGGTGGTGTGTGCCTTTTCCTTTTTAAAAATATTTATTTATTTTTTTGCTTCAGGCTTAATAATGTTTTCATAAAATATGATGGATTTATAAGTCTGTTTAACATGCCTTTCCCTTTTTGTCTTAGCGCTTTGCTTCTAAGTTGCAGATGCAGTGGCTGAACAATACGCTATGTGGTGTGACAGGTAAATTTCCCAATTTACCTGCCGTAATAGTGTGCTGTGTAATGCCATTCAATCATCTCTGAATTTTACTTGCCTGATTAGTTGAGTGAAGCAGATTTTCAATTTAAATGTAACTTCATCTGCTTGATTAAAAATGTAACAGAACATTATCTGCTGCAAATAAATTTCAGTGGAAGAGATGATTTTGCCTGTTTAAAAATAACATCTGTTTATATTGGCTGGAAGCAGACGATTAATACTTCTCTAATTTCGAGGTTTACCAGTCCAGCTCACCTGTCTTTTTGCATGGATAGTTGAAATTGATGGCTGTCGAGTATAAACATTTACCTGTTGATGTTTAGTTGATGGATTTCTTTTTTAAGGATAATACAGAATCCCATCATTGGGCATTCATTTATTTGCTGCTCATCAAGATGATTGACAGCTTTGCCAACAACATGGAAAAAGGATCTTCCTTCATGATGCATATGAGAAAAATTTTACCCCTCAGTGATGAGTGCCCTACAGAAAAACAGATTCTTGTGAATTCTGTTTCATAGTTGGTATTTATTTGAATTCTGAGTTTAGAGTCTTGAGTATATATTTAAAAGTATGTAGTAAATGAGAGTAGGTAGTGTTCTGTTGCTGGCTTCTTTCAGTAAGTGATTATATATCCTTATCCTAAGGATAAGGAGGGAGAAATGGAAACACCAAAATGGTTATTTTTCCCCCCCTCAGTGTTTAGCATAGTGTTAGGCATATAGTGTTAATATTTATTGAATTTGAATTAAATATTAAGTCCAGGATATATTTGAGATTCTACAAATATAACAAACTAAATTTAATTGGTTTGAATACGTAGTTAAAAATTTTAGCAAAAAAGAAATTAAAGAATACTAGTTTCTATATGAAATGAAATGAAAATTTCCTATTAGGAGTGTATTAGAAGTAGATTTTTAAGTGCAGAATTCTCCTATAAATATCCTCTAGAAAAAAAGAAAGGCATTGTTCACTGTTAATTTTCCTAATAGGTAAGCAAAACAATTTTAAAAATAGATTTAAAAAATGCAAACACTAGTAAAGCAGCACTACAACTCCATGATCCTTGGTATAGTTTATAGTAGAACAGTGTTTTTTTTTTAATGGTATAGGCTCTGAGGTCTTTTTAAAATTTTGAATGCTGTTATTATTTTGGTGGAGTATTCTGAACATGTCACTTGTTTGTAAAAGAATAACTTTCCATTATTTTGATAGAATTTTTGTGATTGTCATAAAGCAAACAAAAATAATGGCTTGAAAGTTACTGAGTTAATACCTTTAGTAGTCTTGTTTCAGTTACATCATTTAGGGGTTTTGGGCCACATTATAGTTTAAGTCAAAACTCTGTCATTTATATTTTTGAGCCAGATATTTGTGGTTGACATGAGAATACTTTCAATCCAGTCATCAAGAAAATCATTTTTTGCTCCAAAACATACAAAATTATTCTCTCTGGTCAGTTTTCCTGATTTGGATATTTTAGATGATTTGATTGTTTTATTTATAAAAAGTTAATATTTGAAGGTTTCTTCTTTTCATATCCATCATGCTAATCTTGGATATTTAGCAGAAATTTTTGCGATATCATTTTAACTAATCTTACTTATATGTTTGAACTGTGAGGTATGTGGGTTTTTTATAAAAAACGGGTAAGTCAACTTAAATAATATATTTTATGTTGTAACTTTGTTGTTCTTTATTATTACTTTACCCTTTCTGTTTATTTATGATTTGCAAAGAAAGGGTATATGAGATGTGAGGTGTTTTTTTTGTTTGTTTGTTTCACCTGTTCAGATGATAGTTAATGAAAAAGAGTGAATTCAGAAGAGCACAATCTTTGGCTAAAGAAGAAGATGCTACTACTTGAAATTGTAGCAAGGTCTTTAGGGTCTTCAGATATTTCTGCTAGTGCCTCTTGATTTGCTTTAACTTTAAAACTTTGTTATGTCTTAAAAGGGGATGAAAAGGCAGACTATTCGTAGCAGCATTACTCATAATAGTCAAGACATGGAAATAACCCCAAATGTCCATCACTTTTGAATAGGTAATTTAAATAAAGTATATTCTTATAATGGAATACTATTCAGCCATAAAAAGGCACAAAGTACTGATACAACTGGTATTGCAGGTGTGCATGAACCTCTAAAACATTATACTAAGTGAACAAAGCCAGACCCAAACGGCTACTAATGTTATGATTGCATTTATGTGAAATGTCTAAGATGGGCAAATCCATATGACAAAAAATAAATTAGGAGTTGCTGGGTGCTAGAAGGAGGTGGGAATGGGGAGTGACTCTAATGGGTATTGATTTATGGAAGATGTTCTGGAATTAGATAATGGTGATGGCTGTTCAGCTTAATTAATACATTAAAACAACTGAATTGTATACTTTAAAAGGGTGCATTTTATGGTATGTGAATTATAGCCCAGTTAAAAAAAGAAGAGGGCCTTCCTGTTGGAGTAGGTGGTTAAGTCTCAGTGCTATCATGCTTTCAGTGCTGTGGCCTGAGTTTATTCCCTGGCCAGACCTCTCCTGTCTCACCCACTGCTCCCCTTAACAGTGAATTTATTTAGATTGGCCTGTTCTGCTCCCCATTCTGTCTCTGGTGAATCCTCTTAACCTCCACATCTTTGGCCTATACCCCAGCTCTTCAATAAGTAAATGAGTGAATGAATGAATGAATGAATGAATAAATAAATAAATAAATACTTTTAAAATTTTTGGGGAAAAAAAAAGAGGAGGTGATACATACCAGTTACTAGTGGAAAGAGGTTATTGCAAGAATAGTTTGTCATTGTTCATTATTCTTTGACATGTAAGTCCTTTGATGAGATTTGACAAATGGGCTGGAGGTATGAGCCTGGACTTTTAATGAGTTTTTATAAAATTGCAGTTGTCAGTCTTTTACAAAATAGGAATCGCTTTTTTATTTTTTATTAATCATAAAGTTATATTTTATCTACATACTGTAATTTTGTATTAGTATTATTTTTACTTATATGAGTATATATATTATTTAAAGATTCATGGTTAGGTTGTAGAAAATTAAAGGATGCATGTAACTTTGTAGAAATCAGGTTATCTTGAAATTGCTATCACTTTTTGAGACCTTAGTATACTTTTATTTTTTTTAAAGATTTATTTATTTATTTATACAAGCATTGGGTACAGTCAGAATCGCGGTAGGGTGAGAGAATTCACCAGAGCCAGAGCTGGGAGCAGAGAAGGCAGAAGGACTGGAGTACACTGCTGAGGGGAGCAGCAGGCGGCAGGAGAGGTCTGCGCGCCATGTGGGACCCTCCTCTGGTGGCCGGGGAGCAGCCGGGGATCGAACCGGCGCTGCAGGGGCTGTGGTCAGCTTCGCAACCCAGCGCTCAACCGCTGCGCCACCGGGGAGGCCCCTTAGTGTACTTTTATTAGAGTTTAAGAGATTGGCAACCTTTAAGGTAAATTGTGGGTACTCTGTAAAATTTTAGAAGCTTATCCTGCTGGAAATATTTAAGGAAATAACAGTAATTTTATATTAAGAGCAACAGTAATTTTATATTTTATATTAACAGACTATATTATTATATTATTGTTACACTACACATAATATGTAGCATATTATTTATTATTAAATATATCCTGGTGAATTAATTATTAAAAACTTTTCTTAGCACCTTTTGCATTAAAAAATCTTACATATCAGCATTAGCTTTATAAAACGTTCATATGATTAAAATTAGGTATTTGTAAAATTTAATAAATAACAGTATAATGTGTACCTTTTGAATTGAGAACATTCAATTGGAGACTCAGAGAAAGAATAGATTCTTGAATCTAAAATATTAGTTCAGCTTTCAAAATCAATCCACTGTAAAATATTGGTTACCTTAGAGGTCAGTTATAGTGAATTGTATGCTTTATTTGAAATGTGGTTTATTTTCAGCCTGCTGCAGAAATTCTTTTCCTTCACTTACATTTTAGCGCTTCTATGTGTATACACATTGCTGGGTTAATTAGCTTTTTAGGGATTGGGTCCTATAGCCATTCTTAGCAACTTGTTTTCAGGTCTCTTTTAATTCAGTTGATTTGTTAAAACAGATCGTCAATATTCGAAGTATTTTGATCTACAGAAACAGTAACTTTTTTGTGGTTACCTAACAGGTGTGGTACAATCTCAGTACTAACAGTAAATATTCATTGTACTTCACTGAGTTCCTGACATGCATTAACTCATTTTTTTAAATTTTTTTTTTATTTGCTTGAAACTCTTAGCATTTTTTTTTTAAGATTTATTTATTTATTTATACAAGCACTGGGTACAATCAGAAGCGTGGGAGGGTGAAAGAATTCACCAGAGCCAGAGCGGGGAGCAGAACAGGCAGACTGACGAAATACACTGCTGAGGGGAGCAGCGAGTGTGGCAAGGAGAGGTCTGCGCGCCATGTGGGACCCTCGCCGGCCAGCCAGCTGTGGGCCAAAGCGGTGCTGCAGAGGCTGCGGGCAGCTTCGCAGCCCAGCACTCAACCCCTGCGCCACTGGGGAGGCCCCTTGCATTAACTCATTTTATCCTCACAACTACCCAATCAATTGATACTATTATCACCTCATGTATAGATGAGGAAAAAGGTCTGAAGAGTAAAAGTAGGGTTCTTAAGTATGTGGAAGAATGAGCATTTCAACACAAGCAGTCTTGCTCCAGACCCCACACGCTTTATCACAATGCTCTCTATTGCCTTCTACTCTCGACTTAGCTTCCTCTGATAGTTTTATAAACTCGAGCCTAGTTCTTTTTCTTGCCCTGAGTGCCTCTTATTTCCCTACCCAATGTTAGTGAAGTGTTGGGCTTTTATTGCCATGTGTTTGTATTATATTGTGTAATTCTGAATGTGTTTTGTATATAGGAATAGATATTCAAAGGAGTCCTTCATCAGAATCTATTATACTGGGTTCACACTTGTGTTGTGCATGTTATTTTTTAAATTTTGGAAACTTTCTAAAGTTCATATCAGAGTACTTTTGTATCAGATCTGATTTTGTAGTGAATTAGTAAGTGTAATAATGTCAACTGAATTGATAAATCTAGGAATCAATTTAGTCTGTCCTCTGAAGATTAAGGCAGTGTTTTGGATCACTGATAAGTAAGGTGTTTCATGTTTTTTCTATCCATAAAGGCAGTTTTCCAAACTCCCATTAATGGCTTCCATTAAGGGACAGCCATTAAAACAATATATAAAACAGGTAAGAGGGCAAGAATTGCTCTTTTTTTTTTTTTTTTTTTTACTGGTAGGATTTGGCAGAATCCTGTTCTCTTCTCCTGGTCTCTTACTCATCCTGATACCCTGATACCTATCTTTCTGATAGACTTCTTCTCTTTTGTACTTGGTATTAGAAGGGAAATATTATCAATACGCCAAAGAATGCAGTTATAATAAACATTATATTTAAATCACCTTGGTATATTCAGACTTCTAAAAAATTGCGTCGTCCATTATAGTGGTATATGGACTGGTTTGCTAGTAGGGCAATTTGTATACACTGTGTTTATAAGCAGCAGATTCTTGTACTGATGAATAACTGGGTTTTTCATTTTTGCTTTTGTTTTTGCATTGAGTGGAATGACCTTACACAGTAGACTTTATGGGCCCAAGCAACCTGAAATTCTGCCTTAAAGAAATAAACTACTGCTTGGGCCTCTCCTGGTGGTGCAGCGGTTGAGTGCTGGGCTGTGAAGCTGCCCGCGGCCTCTGCAGCACCAGTTCGATCCCCGGCCGCCACCAGCAAGGGTCCCACGTGGTGCACAGACCTCTCCTGCCGCCCACTGCTCCCCTCAGCAGTGTACTTCGTCAGTCTGCCTGTTCTCTTCCCCGCTCTGCCTCTGGTGAATTCTCTCACCCTCCCGCACTTCTGACTGTACCCAGTGCTTGTACAAATAAATAAATCAATCTTTAAAAAAAGAAAAAAAAAAGAAATAAACTACTGTTAAAGGAGTCATTTTATAATATGGAAAAACTGAGGCTAAAAAGAGCAATTTTTGAGTTTGAGAATAAAATTATACTTTACTAAATTGTAATTGTCATGACTTTTTAGCATATAAAACTTTTTCTAGTGTTAAGTAGTTTCATATTAGAGATCCATTAAAATGGTAATGGATGTGGAGGAGATGGGGGGAGAGGTGTGGGGTGCTCTCCCTTATTTTTGGTATATCAGAGTCTAAGGAAGCAACCATCTTATAAGTTATATTTACATGTTGATTTTATCATTGTTTGCAATTGCCATTAGATTTTTTATTACATATTCTAACAATGATTTGAAAAATAGGAAAATGAGTTGGTTATGAATAACTATGTTTAGACAAAGATTATAGTCCATAAGAGAATTAATAAAAGGGGTATATATATATATATATATATATGGTGAAAATTGAGGATAAAGAAAAGGATAAAGGATAAAGCATAAAGGATCTCAAACTGGCTTGGGTTAGATAGATACATTCCTTAGATTAGGTAATCTTTTATAATTGCATCATCATAAAATTTAGAGATACCAGTGTAAAAGAATACCAGTTAATGGTTCTGAGGCCTTCTCTGTGACTGCCACCTTATTAAATTATGTGATCCCTTATTAGTCTTCTTTCTTCATTAGATATTGTTGAATATTTTTTCCCTTGCTCTGAGACTCCCCTGTCTTGGTTCTCTTACCTCACTGGCCACACTGAGGATTCTTTGTCAGTTCATCCTTTCTGTGGAGGTCATGCAGTGTGGTATAATGCTTAAGGGTAGGGATTATAAAGTTAGTCCCTATCTTTACAAGATGGTTCTGCTGCATTTTATGTGACTTTGCACAAATCACTCCTTTTGTGCTCAAATTTCCTGGTCTGTGAAATGAAGGTTGTTACAAATATTAAATAACTTACTAGGTAGTAAAGCTTTTAGAATAGCATTTGGGACCATTGTATAATATGTCAAGCAATAGTTATTCTGATCTCTGATCATTGTAGGTCCTAAGGCTTGGTCTTCTGTGGTCATTTCCGACATGAGCTCATCTACTTCTAGTCATTTTCTCTGGCTATTTCCTCTTGCCTTTTTCTCCCTCCAGCTTTATTGAGGTATGTTTGACTCTGGATATTTAATAGATATCTGAATAGAAGAGATCTGAAGTCTTGATTTTGCTCCCTTGTTCCTTCCTCATGTCCTTACTTTTTATCTCAGCAAACCAGAGCTCCATTTTTCCAGTTGCCCATAAACACTGGAGTCATCTCTCTTTTTTTCTTTCTTTCACACTGCATACTCAGTCCATTAGTGAAATCAGTTGTTTCTTGAATATTTCTAGAATCTGGTCATGTCTCACCACCCCTCTATAACTGCCCTGGGTGAGTGTCATTTCCTGAGGGTTATTGCAGGGCACTTGTAACTGTTCTTTCTGCTGGTATTCTTTCTCTCTTATGTACTGCTTGGCACAAGCTCTTACAGTTACTCTATATGTCAAGTGTTGTCACTTCTTTGCTCAAAGCCTTCTAGTGGATTCCCATATCACACAGTGGGATTCATAATCCTTATTTGTTTTCTGCTTTTTGTGACATGCCCTCAAGTCTGGTTACCCCCTAATCCCATCTGTCTTCCCTAATCTTATCTACTACTCACTCTTTCTGTTTTATTCAGTTTTATCTAAACTGGCCTCTTCTTCTCTAGGATGCACTAAGCATTCTTCAGCCTCAAAGGCTGAATAGATGGGTTTTTATTTTATATTGGATTGCCCACATTATTTCATACCACAACTTATGAGATATATCTTTCTAATGAAGTTATTATATAGCCAGAGTATACATATCTGAATACATGTGAAGGCACATGCTAAAACATTGCAGAGAAATATTTGACTGGATCCAAACAGGGTTTGAGCTTTTGATACAGATGGCTACTTTTTCTCAGTGTACCCTGAACCCAAGATACAGTAAAGAATGCATAGGACCTAAGACATCTTGGGCCTTGTGAACATTGTTCTCAAGAATTTGTGTAACTGTCTAGACTTAATTGTGGTGATCCTTGGCTATGTATATAAATTATTATGTGATACACATGAAACTAATAAAATGTAATGTCAATTGAATCTCACTTAAAAAAAAGTAGGTATTTAGTCAAGTTGATGTTCTTCATGCAATAAGTTAAAAAAGAGAAACATTACTCAAAATCTCATAGGAACTCATATAAATATCTCTTTTAAATATCTCTTTTTTAATACCGGATGGTCTCACTCATGGCAGTAATTTAGAAAACCTAAATAAGGGACCAGGAAAAAGACTAATTAATACAAAGCAAAAATCAAAATCGACAAGAAACTATAAACCAGAGACACACTACGGGAGTGGGTGGGGGAGCAGGGAGAGGAAGGATTACCATCAAAATAAGGGGGGGTGCAATTGTATGGGGAATATAACCAAAATGAAAATGCATACATTGTGCAAAAATGAAAAATCATGAAAGAATTATATAAAATATTTTAAAATATATATATATAAATATCTTTTTTCTATCTCCCTCACTTACTTCTGCTCTCTGATTTTTTGCTGTTGTATGCTCAAGTGTGTGATCACCTACTATCATTTAGGAATTTTGATCATCCACCATTCATTGCAAACACTTTGGCAAATGTTTATCCTTCAGGGTATTTCATTTAATCTGGTGTCAAATGATATAATAATCTGATTATCAGGTTCAGTTTAGAATTTTTAAATAAGTAAACTGATTTATTGTTTTATATAGCAATACAAGTTATTCTTGTTTCCTATTTTCCTTAAGGAAGGTATTGGTTTTCTAGGGCTGCTGTAACAAATAACTGCTAATTTTATGGCTTAGCAATTTATTCTGTAACAGTCATAGAGGCAGAAGCCTGAAATCAAGGTGTCAGCAGAGTTGGTTGCTTTTGTGGAGGCTTGAGGGATTCCCATCCATGCGTCTCTTCTCGCTTCTGGTGACTGCCAAAAATCCTTGCTACTCCTTGGCTTGGAGTGGCATTACTTCGGTCATTGCCTCTGTCTTCATATGACTTTCTCATATCTATCTGTGGTTTCAAATTACCCTCTACTTTCTCTTATAAGGACACCAATCATGGGCTTAAGAGTCTACCCTAAATTCAGGCTAATTTTGGCTCAAGATCTTTAATTATCAATAAATCTGGGAAGGCCATTTTATGTGCCTTGTACAAATCACTCCTTTTGTGCTTAAATTTCTTGGTCTGTGAAATGAAGGTTGTTACAAAATAACTTACTAGGTAGTAAAGCTTTTAGAATAGCATTTGGCCATCATTGTGTAATATGTCAAGCAATAGTTATCATTCTGATCTCTGATCATTGTATGTACTAAGGCTTGATCTTCAGGACTCTTCTATGGTCATTTCCAACATGAGCTTGTCTACTGAATACAGGTAGTATTCAGTGCACTCCAAGGAATAAAAGGACATTCATATATCTCATGTTTCAAAACTCCAGTCTCTTTGCTTAATGTTCCTTATTATGCAGGAAATCTATTTGCATGTTTTTTTCTGATGCTTTCATAGCATTTTGGAGCTTGTATTTCTTCCTCATTACTCAGAAAATTGAGCTCTCTTGCCCTTTTATGATCTGAGTTTTGTTGGGAAGGAATCTTTTCAAACCCACTTTTTTGCCATTTGTTTTCAGGGTGTTAAAATTGTGTTCTAAACAAATTACATAATAAAAAATTTAGTTTACTCTTCTTTGTTAGATGTTTATTTTATTTTTTTTCTTTATATCCCACCTCTTCTGAATAGCGTATAACTAAATCTTGAAATTTGGGGTAGGAGAAGTGGGAAAGGTTAATCCACTTCTAAGACTGACATTATTTTCAAAGTAACTGATTCCAAGGATGAGCAGAATATATTTTATTTAATAGCTATGAGAGATGGATTTTCATAAACTTTTATCCAAAATAACTAGATTCTCACATTCAGTATAAAGGGTGTTATGGAATGTAAAGTTCATTAATATGCTGTATATTTTTATCCCCTTGAATGTAATTTAGAGATTATATACTGTAATAGGATTTATGACATTATACTGTTTAATCTTTAGGGTGTTACAAACACATCAATGATAGTTGGCAGTAACTAAAATTTGTGGCATCTTAAGAATGTATTAGTTTTACTGAATATCATGAATTTTACTTAAAAGTAAACAGAATTGCTTTTAGAATTTTTAGATTTAAAAGGTTTTTTCCTGCAGGCCAAGAATAAAATCTTTAAGAATTGGCAAGATGAATTAAAGATGAAATGACTTATTTCTAAGGTTAGGCTTTAATTAATACATTGGAGATGATTTGGACATTTCTTCAAAGTGTTTGTTTCTGTGTAACTGAACTTGCACCTCATCACTAACCTACTAACCTTTGGGTTTATAAAATGGAAAAGTCTTTCTTTCCGATTTACCACTCAAAAAAGGCTTTCATTTGTACAAAAGGTAGTGTATTTCTATCAGGAATAACATGCCTTTCTAAAACAAGACAAGCAAAAACAATGCCCAATGAGCCTTTCTCAGTGCTTTTTCTTTGTGTACAACAAATGCATTGGTATTTTACTGGCATAAAATTTTATTGCAGTCCTTAAATCATCCCTCAGTGGTTTGTTTTTGTTTGTTTGAATTCTATTGTTTGATTTCTTATGTTGGATTTAAATAGTTTAGATAATAAAGGGGCAATGAATACATATTTTCAATGTGTGGTCTTGACAAAATAATGCGCAAGTAGGGACTTTACAAGCTATTTAACGCCATTATTTCCACTTTGAGAGAAGAGAGGATTAGTGGGGAAAAAGCAAAATGGCTGTGCTGTTAAAGATCTGTGGAATTGTGACTTTTCATACAATTGTCCTTTGTTAAAAGATGCAGGTGATAGTATTACAAAGTCTTTTTGCTATATTTTGAGTTGTGGATATTTAAATTTATTTTGATTTATATATTATATCTCCATACATTGAAAATTCCATCAGACACTCTTGCTCCTTTTCCATTTCTAAACATTTGTATATATTTGAATTTCAGGAAAAAAGACTGTTACCATTTCTGTCACTTATTTCTCATTACTGATGTTTAACTTTCATTTTAATATCTTATTTCTTTTCTCTGAAGTACTTTCTTTAGCAGTTCTTTTAGAGCCATGAATTCTCTCAGTCTTCTTTCTTCTGATACTGTCTTTACTTCTCTTTATTCCTAAAGGATAGTTCCCCTGAATATAAAATTCTATATGAACAGCTTTTTCTGTCAGGGCTTAAAACTGTTCTATTTCCAGGCCTCCGCGGTGGCACAGCGGTTGGGCGCTGGGTTGCAAAGCTGCCTGCAGCCTCTGCAGCGCCGGTTTGTTCCCCAGCCACCGGAGGAGGGTCCCACATGGCACGCAGATCTCTCCTGCGGCCCGCTGCTCCCCTCAGCAGTGTACTTCGTCAGTCTGCCTGCTGTGCTCTCCCCTCTGGCTCTGGTTGATTCTCTCACCCTCTCGCGCTTCTGACTGTACCCAGTGCTTGTATAAATAAATAAATATATAAATCTTTAAAAAAAACAAAACAAAAACACAGTATTTTGAAAAAAAATTGTTCTATTTCCTTTTAGTTTCTGATGAGAAATTCTCAGTCATTCCAATGTTGTTCCCCCTTTATGTTATGCAAGTCAAGTCAAAAATTTGAGTTTTCAGGCATTACTTCCTCAAATATGTAGGAAACCAAAATATAGGGAAACTAAAATGACTCCATCTTACATTAACACCATCTTAAGCTGATGACCCATTGTTTTCTATATCCATGTCTTTTTTTTTTTTTTAAGATTTTATTTATTTATTTATACAAGCACTGGCTATGGTCAGAAGGACGGGAGGGTGAGAGAATTCACCAGAGCAGGGAGCAGAGCAGGCAGAAGGACTGAAGCACACTGCTGAGGGGAGCAGCGGGCGGCAGGAGAGGTCTGTGTGCCATGTGGGACCCTCCTCCGGTGGGCGGGGAGCAGGCGGGTATTGAACCAGCGCTGCAGAGGCCGCGGGCAGCCTCGCAACCCAGCGCTCAGCCACTGCGCCACTGGGGAGGCCTACATCTATCTTAATCTGTACCTGTGAACTGTACAAAAACTTAATTATATTACCAAGATGCATGTGACATGTCCTCTGGACACCGGGTGTCAGTTGTTTTACATAAAACCCTACTATTTATTTAGATAATTAAGCTTCAATGGGGTATAAGGAGACTCCTATCAAGGTGGGAGGTGTAGCTTCTGCCTTGACCCCAAATCCTGTCCACCAGCTCCACTCCTGAGAGTCCTTCTCTGTAAGTTGCCCTTTAAGTGTAATTAATGGACATGTTTCTTTGTTCTTTATACTCAAATTAACCATCTGAATTTAGAGGAATTTATTCTGTTCCACAGTTTCACACACTCTCTTCTCAAGACTCCAGTCCGAGAACATTAGCTCTCGTTATTTTCCCACAAGTCCTGGGTTTGTTTGTTTTTTTTAAATGTTTTTTTCTGTATTTAGATTGGATGTCTTCTGTTAATCTACCTTAAAGGTCACTGATTTTTTTTCTTGGTTTTATCTATTTGGCTATTGAACTTCTCCAGTGAGATTTTCATTTTGATTATGGTATTTTTTAATTTCCCTTTTGACTCCTTTTTATATCTTCTATTCTTTGGGAAGATTTTCCACTTTTCCATTCATTCTAAGAGTGTTTGCTTTACCTTGTTAGAACATTTTCATAGTAGCTGCTTTACAGTCTTTGTCATCATCTGTTATTTCACTGTTGGATTTTCTTTTCCCTTCAGTTGAGGTTTTCCTGTTTCTTCACGCGTAAAATTATTTGGACTGTATCCTGGACAATTTATGTATTTTATTATGAAACTGTGACTTGTTTGAATCCTCTGGTGAATATTGTTACTGTTTTAGTAGGGAATCAGTTGGGTTCAGACGGCAAGATCCAGCCAACCTCCTGTGGGTTGGGTTGCCATTATCAATTTCTTTTACAAAATCTTTGCAGTACTGTTTGAATCTGTCCTGTGTGTGTACCGAGCAATGACAGTCTGAAAAGTGGGTGGTTGTCTATCATGTTATTTTAGTGTCCACTCCATGTACATACAACTTAAGTGTAAGCCTGGAAGTTTATAAACAAATTCATGAAGTGGCATTCTCCCTATTTATAATCTTTTCAGCATATTTTGGTTACCCCCACCTCTCTTTTTTTGCCCTCTAGCCACAGAGTTGTGACTTTAGTTATCCCCTTCTACTGCACACTTCTCACAACTGTTGCAACATCTGGGGCCAAGAAGCAGAAAGAGAAAAAAGTTCATGCCATCCTCTTGAAAAGGAACTATGCATTTAAACTTCAAACACCACATTGCCTCTTTTGTCGTTGTCTCCACAATCACAAGATTGGTTGGAGGGTTAAGGTACAAGATCTGTTGAAAAGCAAACAAACCTAAAGAATTTGCTCTCTTCTTGAGTGCGAAGAGACTCCTATTCCTGAAGCTGAAGGACTTGACCTGGAGTTCTCTCTGTCTACCTGAGCACCCACTTGTAGGTTTCCACTGTATTGAGTCTAGGCATATAGATACCAAAGGGGATAGGGGAGGGGGCTGGTGAATAGTAAATTTATCACCAGTTTGGTGGTAATTTGAATTCTGATCTTCCCTAATCTGCCTGCTCATGTTTACTCTCCATAGTCCTTAAATAGCTGCTTTATGCATCCTCTCCAGCTTTTAACTTGCAATGAGTGGGAAAGACTGTGTAGAAAGTACCTACTCCATCTCATTTGGGACTGGAATTCCTGGTGTATTTTTGAAATCACCAAAAAGTTGGTGAAACAGTTGGAACTCTAGTATATGTGTTTCCCCTCACTCTTTGATTTTGTGCTTCATGTTATTTGCTGCTACACAAAGAAACTAGCCTGTTTGTGGGTACCTTAAATGTGCCAATGTAGAAAAAGATTTGGGACTCTAGAAGACATTGTGATTTTTTGTAATAAGCAGGATAAATAAACCTTTTCCTGTATAAAAAGTAGTTTTATTTTTATGTCTTTCTAATTTGTCACCTGCAAAATTTCAGTCCAAATATTTAACAACACTTTGGGGCCAGTTTTCTTTTTTATTTGTTGTATTTATTAGAAGCACATTAAGTTATCCTTTTATCACTAGTGTAGTTTTTGAAGTATATTGAATTTTTTCTTATATTTCCCTTTTTCTCTCTTTCATATTTCTTCTGCTTCTTTTTACCCTTCTCCACTTTTTTGTCCTTTCTAATTATTTTCATTACTGTATTTGTTTATGACTCCCCACCCCCGCCATCTACTGCTAAAATGGGTGGATAAGAATTATATAGGGGTGCTGTTTTAAGCATTTAAACTCTGATTGGGGGAATAATACTCCCACCCTACCCCCATCCCCATGCTGTCTGCATCAGCTGTCCCCCTGGCTAATTAGAATTCCAAAGGGCATTAATAACCATTTAAATTAATCAGCTTATACCTGCTACTGCTAAAGGTAAGGTTCAGGCTGTTTAACCCCCTGCAGACAAACCCAAACACCAGTCAAAACTGAGTATGAATTCAACATTTTGTTTTCATTTCTTTCCTAAGGAAGAAAACCTGAAAACTCAGTGACATAAAGGTTATATGGACCATTCCACTTACTGCCTTGCTGCAGTCCAGTTCCCAAAAATGCAAGGAAGCCCTGCCATTAATTCAGACCTCATTAAGAGACCACAGCTAAATAGCTTGATCTTGTGAAAATATATTTAAATATATATAATCACTTAACAATAATAATCCTTTAGTTTGATGCAAAAGTATTATAAAACACTAAAAAACCTCCTTTTAGCAACCAATATTTTAATAGTAATTTCACAATAGAAGTCTCACAGTGAACATTGAGCAGGTAGAAAACAGCTATAAAATCACAACTTTAGATAAAAAGAAGTGGAAACTAAATGACTAGCCTTCAGAATCAGTGGCAACTAACCCTGTAAAAGAGAGAAGCCTTTTAGTCTAGAAGACTAGATAGGAAATCTAGTCCACATTTCCTCATGTTGGAACTTTCTCTCCAGCATAGAAGGCTGGGGCACCTGTTGTCAGTGTAAACATCTCAACAAGAGCAAGTATTAAAAAGGAGCCCATCCCATAATCAGAGGATGTAGCAGAGAATCCTGATCTGAAATTAATAACTATTATTTGTTTTCTTTCATATTACCCCTTGAGTTATAGTGCTATGTGTATTTTAAAATTTAAAAATACATTGAGAATAAAGTGTTTCATAAGCGTGGCTGTGTTTCATACACAGTTAAACTAGACAAGTTTTAAAGCAAGAACAGGAACAAACAAATGAAGTGTGTGTGTCTTTCTATGTAATAGGCTATTTCTCAAAGAATTATTCTTTCTACTGCTAATGTGTGTGTGTCAGATTAAAAGTCTAGATTTAGGAACTAAGTAAGAAAAATTAGCTGGTTTGAGAAAGAGACATCTACTGGAATCTGCACAGCACTCCTTCAACAAAGATATCTGTTAGTCAATAGATGTCATCCTCTACACCTGTCTAAAATGACTCATTTCTTTTCCTGATTACCACTTATAGATTTTTCTCTTTAAAAAAAAAAACTTTACACAAAATGTAAACTTCATACATTGGGCTTAGTCTTTGGTCTGGACCTTTTCTTTGACTGAAATAAGCTTTGGGATGCTTATTTAGATGTTCAATAGAACAGTGTGGAGAACAGTAATTGTGTTTGGGCTAAAGAATTAATCCATTTAGTCATGGGAAGCATTACTTAGCTTTTCCTTAGCAGCTGAATTGTGATGCAACTTAGGGGCTATTTTGGGATTTTATCCTTAAGTAGAAACTTTTAGAAATGAAAGTTTATTTGTATTGATGAACATATGCTTTTGAATAATGAACCATTGAATTGATTTCAATGAAAGTGAAATTGTTTTTCAATTCACAATTCTTATTTTGTGTTTAACCATGAATTGAAAAGCTACATCTTTGTATTGCCCGAATTAAAAATAAAAAAATCAGGATCTTTAAGTCAGAAAAACATTCTAACAGAGATAATAGTATTGTTAGTAATACTTGGGATGGCTTCAGAAAGGACTTGTAACTTGAGATATTTCTGGCGGTTACTAGTACAGTTTTGTACTGTGGCATTCAGATATTGCAGTATAATTGTTTTTTAGCCATTGTAATTATTCTTGTGAGATAGAAAATTTTACTACATTTTTGACATCTAGCAGGCAAAAGAAAAAGGGTGTTCAGAAAGTCTTACTTCTACCTCAGAAATAATCCCATATATTATGTAACTGTTACAAAAATTCTTAGTTGAAACAATTAGGTAAAAAGGGAATTTCCCAATTGCTAAAAACTGCCTAAAGATGTGCATATAGTCTATGGTCTGCCAGGATCTGCAGCCTAAAAAAAACTCCAATTTTTTTTTTTTAAAGATTTATTCGTTTATTTATGCAAGAACCGGGGTACAGGCCAGATCCTCTGGAGGGTGAGAGGATTCGCCAGAGACAGAGCGGGGAACAGAACAGGCAGACTGACTGAAATACACTGCTAAGGGGAGCAGCAGCGAGACAGGAGAGGTCTGCCATGCCATGTGGGCATCTCTGCAGCTGGCAGGGATCGAACCAGCACTGCAGAGGCCAGGGACAGCTTCACAGCGCGGCACTCAACCGCCTGCGCCACCAGGGGAGACCCAAAAGCTCCAATTTTTTTAACTTTGCTTATTGTAGCCTATCTGATTATGCTGTTGGGTTTCCACTTTGTTTCATTTAATATTTTATATGTACTACCAATTAAGTGATATATTGAACATTTACTTATACGCATATAGAGAGTTGAACTGCAGTGAGATGGATGGATATAAACTAAGAAAAACAAAGAAGTTCTGGTTTCATCCCAAACTTTCAAACCTCTTTATAAACTTCTCTCAAAGAATTAGCTCTAGGTGTATGAGTGTGTATTTGTGTGGGGAGTAGTATTGAACCTTGTAAACTCCGCAGTTTTTTGTTTATCTTTTCCTCAGTTCATGGATATTTGGGTTGTTTTAGATTTTTGGCTTTTAGACATAATGCTACTATGAACATTGTGTACAAGCTTTCCAGGGAAAACATGTCTTTCTCTTTTTAACTCCCTAACTACTCAAAATAACTCTTTTCCTCCTTACTACTGCCCCATACTTTCTTTTCATTCCTGTTATGTTGTCCCTCTTTTTCCATGATAACCAGCTTTTCTGGTAATAGTGGGTCAGGATAATTATGACATTCTTTGCTGAGGATAAGGCCATGGATGAGGTGTTTCACGGAAGGCACTCATCTGTGTGTGCTGGAGAGGCAAACGTAGATAACTTAATACCTTGTTGGTGCCATGTTTCCTGCATATGCCATACTGGATTTCTACGCTTCTGGAGGCCATGTATTTATTTATGAAGTTTAGGACACATCTTAGTTTACATTGATAAAAAACAATATTAGCTAGGTAGTCAAAACCAGTAATGGGGCCTCCCTGGTGGTGCAGCAGTTGAGCGCCAGGCTGTGAAGCTGCCCGCAGTCTCTGCAGCAACCGTTCAATCCCAGCCGCCGGACGAGGGTCCCACATGGCACGCAGACCTCTCCTGCTGTGCCAGCTGCTCCCTTCAGCAGTGTCCTCCTGTCTGCCTGTTCTGTTCCCTGCTCTGGCTCTGGTGAAATCTCTCACCCTCCCGCGCTTTTGACTGTACCCAGTGCTTATATAAATAAATAATCTTTTTAAAAAAAGAAAACAGTAATGACAGTGTGATAATAAAACCAATCTATTCTTAAAAAATGGTAGTTTCATGTAAATCTGTGTCACAGTATCAAAATGAACATATCTTCAGTTGATACTTTGATAGCCAAACTTTAGAAAAATGATAATGATAAGCCACGAGCATCACAATTATTTTCTAAGGGGCCAAATACAGCTTAAGAAAGTTTTAATGTTGAGAGAGATACCAAATGTTGCATAAAAATTATATGTGGTAGCAGAAAGAATAAAAAGTTTAAGAATTTTGAATTCACTGTCATTTTTTCCCATGAATATTTATTAAATCTTTCTGCTTAGGAATCTCTTTCTCAGTCCACATCTTTCAAAGTCCACCCAAAATCTCATCTCCGTTGAAGCCTTTCCTGTGTGACCTTAGTGACCTGATTTTTCTCAACTTTAAAATATAAGAATTGAATTGACCTAGCTCCTTTCTGCTCTTCATTATGGTTCTGAGAATCATAATCAGACTTAGCATTAATACTGTTCTTTGAATTCCTGTGGTGCTTACTTGCATATACCACACAATGAAATACTCAGATTCCTACTTGCTGTTTTCATACAAATGTGGATATTTTGAGGATAGGTTCTAAAACTTGGACAAATGTTACTCTATCTGCATTTATTCTGGTATCAAAGTGACATTTCAATATATAGAGGAATATTACTCTTTATTTATTTATTTATTTATTTTTTTTAATCTTAAATTTTATTTTTATATTCCCCCATACAATTGCAAACGCCCCATTCTGACCCCAATCCTTCCCCTCCCGCCCCCCACCCCCCAAAAAGTGTCTCTGGTTCATAGTTTTTTGTTGATTTTGATTTTCACTTTCTTATATTCATTTTCCTGGTCCCTTATTTAAGTTTTCTAGATTCCTGCTATGAGTGAGACCATCTGGTATTTTTCTTTTTCTTTTTGGCTTATTTCGCTGAGCATGATCCCTTCCAGCGCCATCCATGTTGCTGCAAATTGCATGTGTTTATCTTTTTTGAATGCTGAGTAATATTCCATGGTATATATGTACCACATATTCTTGATCCAGTCATCTACTTTTGGGCATTTGGGTTGTTTCCAAAGCTTAGCTATTGTAAACAGTGCTGCTGTAAACATAGGGGTGCAGGTGCTCTTTGGAATTGATGTTTCTGTGTCCTTCGGGTAAATACCTAGGAGTGGAATTGCTGGATCATATGGAAGCTCTATGTTTAGTAGGTCCAGAAATCTCCACACAGCTCTCCATAGTGGTTGGACCAGTTTGCACTCCCACCAACAGTGCAGAAGAGTTCCTTTTTCTCCACATCCTCTCCAACATTTGTTGTTGCGAGTTTTTTTAATATGTGCCATTCTCACTGGTGTGAGATGGTATCTCATGGTAGTTTTGATTTGCATTTCCCTGATTGCAAGTGATGTTGAACATTTTTTCATATGTCTGTTGGCCATTTGCATTTCTTCTTCAGAGAAGTTTCTTTTTAGCTCTTCTGCCCATTTTTTGACTGGATTATTTTCTTTGTTGTTGCTGAGTCTCATCAGCTCTTTGCAGATTTTTGTGATCAGTCCTTTATCATTAAATTACTCTTTTTTGTTGGCTCAGTATTTTCAGTAGAAAATTGGGACCCAGTTTGGAGAACCTGATTCTCCTGTAATGTAGAAGATAATTCAGCAGTCGTCGGAGAGACTTCAGAGCCTATAAGTGGTTAGGACAGTGTAAAGTGAAATAGAAAGAGCCTTGCCACTTAAGAACAAGAATCTTAGATCTTATTGATTCAGAAGCAAGCAGGGTGAAAACAGGATTAGTGTGGGGAATTGAATTATTTGTAGTAATGGTACTTGAAAAACATCTGAATAAGTAGTAGAGATTGTGTGGGATTGGATTAATACAGACTTTGAGGCATTTGGAGGACTGAGGTAGAGTTTGGGTTTGCACAAGCATCATGCTTTAAGTTTAAATAGTGTATTCATTATTTTCATGGAGCATTTATTCATCTCAAAGGGAAGATTTATTTTGGGTGTTGTCCAGTTAACTTTAAGGAGGCTTCTGTGTGAAATTATGCTGGAATTGGTTTTAAGGATGTAAAGCCCATAAATCCACAGCCAGAAGTAACAGATTGAATTTCTACCAAATACAAGGAAATTACAAGAAAAATCCCTTTTATAAAAGAATACCTAATGTTATATTATATGTTATTATATGTAGAGTCTACATCCAAATGTCATTTTGGTATGTCGTTGGATCATTCATACTGCCTGTTCTCTCTTAAGTATTGCAAAACTAGAAGTCAGATTTCTTGAATGCTGGTATCTTTTAAAAAAGACGAAGTTCTGTGCACTGCCTTTATAAATTACATGTCTAAATACCAAAATGGTTTCGTTGAAAATTTCAGTCAACAAATATCTATTATTTTAGAAGTCATTGTAGGGACTGCGGAAAAAATACAACTTAGTCTTTTTGTTGTTTGTTCTCTTCCTATCTCCTTCAGATATGTAAAAAAATACCACCAAGAAGTAATATTTGTGGATGGGATCATGCAAACCATTGTTTTTTTATGTCTAGTGTAACAGTTCAGCAAGGGAGAAGATGATATTGTTCTCCTGGAATGTTGCACAGAGAAAGAAACAACTGAGTTTAGGTCCTAGTGAATCTGGTAGAGAGAGACATTGATTATGTGGAGGAGAGTGCCATTTTATACCAGGAAAAGTAGTGGTAATGTGAACTGTGAATTTGATAGGAAAGGCACTACCTACAGAAATGCTCTTTTACTACAAACCTTGAAGGTAACTAATACTAGGTTAGTAGTGGTAGTTTGGAAAGTAAATGAAATATTGCTAAAATAATTTGAAATTTTGATGACCTGATTAAAGGGTTGATGAAGAATGGAGTGAAAGAGACTATTGAGATTACAAGTTTGGATGATTTTTAAAATGATTCTGCCACAGGCAGAAATTGGGGAACTGGGAGAAAGAATCAGTTTAGAAATAAATTTAATTATAGATGTGTTAAGTTTAAATGATCTAGATTTGATTCCAGTGAAAAATTATGAGCGAACTTCAGGAGACAAAACTAGAATGTGTGAGGCCTGGAAATATAAGTATATGTAGAGTTGTGGACATGGAAGAAATCTTAGAAATCATGTAATCCACCAATTTTATTATTTTGGCACTTCCAAACCTTCTGTCTTTTGTGTCTCTGGATGACACTGTCCACTATAGAAATAGGCTTCTTATCTCTTTTGAATGAGCATTGAAAGGATGAAACATTTTTCTTTATAAATCTGTTTATTAGGGTGGAATTTTATCTAGAGATGCAGCCACTTTACCCTATCTCTGATGGGAGTAACAATATATTGTCTACTTAATTTAATAATAAGTCCTTTGCCGAAGGATGTGGAAATGAACAAATGAAATTTAAAACTCTGTAGCAGACAAAAGAACATTTGATTGGAAGGAGACCTAATTTTAAGAAATAAGCATACTTTTAAATGGTATAATGATTTTGAGACTTACTAGAGGAAACCTCATAAAAAAATTTATACTTTGTTTTTCCTATTACGTTTTTCTTTACCGTCTAGCTCTTTGTTTCATTATGATGAATTTTAGCACTATAAAAGTTAGAGTACTCTATTTGAGCAGGTTACTATTTAATACTGAATACTTAAAATTAACCTTTTTCTATAGTGTGTTCATTTTTGAGCTCCCTATTTATGTAAATAATTTATAATATTATAAATACTTGCTCTCTGATAAAATTTAGGGCTATGATTATTTTAATAAAATTTGAGAACATTGAAAAACCTCCCAAAATAGTCTGGACATTGTTTAATTTAAATCCATAGCCTTTTCATCTAAGTAGAAATTAAGAAATTTGTAGTGTCTACTTTTGTTTTGAAGGATTAAGCTTTTACTAATGACACTGGGTAATTGTTGGGTAATTATTAAAATGACTGCGCGTAATCACTAAAATTCATGTTATATATTATAACAGATTAGTTTAGGAAATTTGAGTGCATGATGTGCTTATTACGTGAACACACAATCTGTTTTACATGGCTTGTGTTAAGAGTGAGGTCACTATGGTGTGTTTTATTGTTATAAGAGAGGAAAAATCAATCCAGAACAATAATCAACCAAGGTGAAGCAAGTTGTTAAACACTTTAGAATTAGGCTTTTTTTTTCCCTTCTAGTGTGATACTTTGAAGGCAGCTGCTACAGATAAACTCTAGAGCCCCAGATGGTGGTTGCCTAATCCTCATGAGAATTCATGTCCTGGAAGCAGCTCTTATCTCTCCAGACCTGACATTGTCTGTGAGCTTTCACTAAGGAGGGAATAATATAAACATGCTATGCATGAGTTTCACTTCTTGAATATGTCAAAGACACAGGAAGTTATAGTAAAGTATGACAACAGAGTTCACATTATTGAAAGTGTTGTTATTTGAAGCACTTGATGCTAACTTGTGATGAATGATGGAGTGTGGTTTGAGTGGAAAGGCACAATGAACATTTTCGTGAAATAAAAATGCCTTTCCTCCCAGTATTGTGAATTCTGAGATCTAGAGTTGTCATTAAGTGTGCAATACCCAAAAGAATTTACTGTTAGTGCTTTACTCTAATTTAACATTTTAAAAGAATTCATCCTGTAAATGATTGTTTTGGCTTTAATTGTTTTGGCAGTAGTCTCTTTGGATAATCAAAATAACAGTTCCACTATTCAGGATTTACTGTCTTGTTAAAAGAAATTTTCAGGAATCTGTTCTGTGAAAACTGGGCCAGTGACAACTAGATTTTAGTGTAGCAGCCAAATCTTCTGAAGTGGGTTGTAGCAACCCCTTCAAGCAGTGTCTCATTCAGTATGTGAGCAGGATTGTTTACATTGTCATCATGAATAATTGTTGACTCACCCATCAACTTGATGATACAATTCTGTGTTGGCAGTATGCAACTTCCCTCCCCACATTCACCCCCTTTATAAAATTATAATCAAAAGAAGAACTTTAACATCTCTCATAATGGAACCTTCGCCTGTCTTACAAGTCTTATATCTCTTTCCTCTATTCTACAGATACTCTAGGCCTAGTTTCAGAATCTGTTGTGCCCTTTTATGTTTTCAGGCTGTTTTTCATTTAGTTTCAGCTTCCTGAAGAGCCTTTCCTCAAAGGAACCTTTAGTCATCCTATGAGACCCAGCACAAATATCATTTCTTTAGTGAATGTTGCCCACAGGTTGAATCATTTCATTTCATAGTATTACAATGAGAGTAAATGTTCTGAAATATAAAATGGATTGCCTCAATAGTTGTAACTGTAATTGCATTCATATCAAAGTGTCTCAGCCTAGTGGTCTTTCTCCTTTTGTTCCCCATTTTAGTCAATCCCATCTTCACTTCAAGGCTACAACTTAACCACAGGATGACTAGCTCTTGTCCCCCCCCCATCCTACTTTACACCCCTTCTTTGCAGTGGAGTATCCCCATGTCTGTCTGTTTTAGTCTTCATCACTTTTTAATATATCCAAATACTGTCTTTTCCATGAGGCCCCCACATTCCAAGTTAGAAGCACAGCACTTTTTTCTCTCCCAGCACTACTAATGCATACATGGATTCTCTTCGAACCTACCTTGTGCTAGATTCTGTCCAATACAAAAACTAGTCAGAAAAGAAAATTAAGAATTCTTTTAGAATTAAGAATTTATAATTTAGAAGAGATAGCTATAATAAAAGTTAGAAAGCATTAAGTCTGTAAGCAAATATTCAGTTGAAGGAGAGAGTAATTCCAACTGGGATACTCCAAAAACGCATATTTTGAATAATTTGCTTGGCTGCCTCCTCTATTCAGTTGGGAGTTCCTGATGGTGGAGCTACCTCTCTCAGGCTTTGCATACTCCTACAGTGTCTAGCACAGTATTTCAGGGAGAAAGGGGAGGGAGAGGAAATACATTTGAAAGATTAATCAGGAAAAAGTGAATAAAACTTGACTTTGGGTTATTAAATAGGATTGGTGATAAGGTGAAGGAGGAGGCCGCAAAGACCCGTGTTCGATAAAGTTTCTTATATTGAATTAATTGATGATTATCCCTTGTTAATGTTTTCCTTACTTTATAATTTTTTTTTTGCCTTCTGTTTACTAGAGTTGTTTAAAACTTCTGCTTACCACCTGTATCCTTTAGCTGTCTACCCCTGAGCTCATTTTCTATTGCTTCCTGTTTCTGTCACATTTGCCTCCCCACCCCCTTGCATTCTCTTTTTGGGGTTCTGTTTCCTGCAGTACATTAAAAGGCCAATGAAAACATGCCCCAGATGGTGCTGTTCTTTATCATGATCTCTTGCCACTTTGTGTTCCTATTTAAAAGAACAAACAAAAAGCAAAACAAAAAGGGCACATGCTGCTGGTCTGTGACCCAGCTGGCTCTGATTTCCCTTATTCTTGTCTTTGCTGTTCTCTCTCAATTTTGATTTCTACTCTGTTTCTTTCTTGTACCTCACTCTGCTCCCACTTCTGCTCTCTTGTCTCTGTGCAACCGTTATGAAATTCTTCGTATTCTTTCTCTGACTGGATTGTGTGTTCTATTCTTGCTTTCCCTTCTTAATTACCTGTTTTCTAAATCTCCTTTGATTCATATTTTTTCTTATTTTCTTCATTTTCACTTCTGCGTTTATTATCCTTTACTCCTTTTCCCAGTGTTTACTATATATCATTAAAAAAAAAAATCAAACCATGTAACTCTCAAACTGTACCTTGGCCATATTTTATACTTCATTCCATTTTCCCTATTGGCTTTCATTGCGCTGACTATGCTTCCCCTCCATTTATTACTTGTCTTTACTTTTCCCATATTTGTTTCCCATAATAAATCTTTTTTTTGGTAAAGATTTATTTTTTATTTATACAATAGCTGGGGTACAGGGGCGGCGGGGGGGGGGGTGGTGGTGAGAGGATTCACCAGAGACAGAGTGGGGAGCAGAACAGACAGACAAACCAAAAGCACTGCTGAGGGGAGCAGTGGGCGAGACAGGAGAGGTCTGATGCGCCATGTGGTTTTCTCCCTGGCTAGCTGGGAATCGAACCCACGCTGCAGAGGCTGTGGACAGCTTCACAGTGCTGCACTCAACCCGCTGTGCCACCGGGAAGGCCCTCCCATAATAAATCTTAAAGAGCAATAATCCCAGCTTTCTCTGTCATTTCTATTCCCAACTCTTGTGTTCCCTCATTCCATTATTCTTTTAGTGATTTCATGTGGTTGTGTATGTGTTTATTAAGGCTCTATCCAGATGAGGAAGGAATGAAAGAAGGAGTGACTGATGTGCAACCACAGTACTGAGTCCTGCAATACTGGCTCTGTGCCTTCTACGAGCCTCAGTGCTGAGGATAGAAGCAGGAGCCCAATTAAAAGAAGAGGATAAAGAGTCAAATGAGAAATTGGAGGACATTTGTAGCTGTTTTTGTAAATTACTTTGTGGAAAATAAAATTGGAACTATAATTAAGGGACAAGAAGGTAGGAGAAGTGGACCAAAAGTAAACCACTGAGAAGTTCCTCAGATATGTATCTTTTATTTCATCCCCCCACCCCCCGCCATCAAGTTTTGTTCATTAGAAAATACATGAACTTTTTAAAATGCAAATGTTCCATGATGTTAAGTCTCATTTAGCCCTTATGTGAATTACTCTTAGTCAAATTGTAAATTGGGATTTAATTTTATTTGAGTGTTAGGGAAAGCCATTGGAAAGAGGACAAGTTCCAGTGGGTATTAGAAAGAGCTGTGGGGGACAGAGTATCATTGCATTCTTTTGTAACTTTTGTCTTGAATTCATTGTTACTTTCTAACTGAAGGACGTATTAGTGATAATTTCATTTCTTTATAGGTGGAAAAAAGTGGCCTGGAGAGGTTAACTTGTTTAAGTCTTCTAGCTTGTTAGTGGTAGAAAATGGGAAATTCTCTCCATTGTTTTCCTCAGAGCATCATTTTATTGTCATACCACAGTGGCTTCCTCATAGCATCATATTATTGTCATACCACAGCGGCTTCCTAGCCATTCCTTGACTTGAAGGGAAAAGCAGGATCTAAGAGAAGGGACAGAAGGTAATATGTGAATGTGCCCCTCTACTTTCTCCTTCCTCTCTCCCTTTATTGTCAGCTTATTATAATATTTTGGACTTTTATATTCGGAGAACAGTTCCTACTTGAATGACTAGGATTTGTTTTTATTGCCAATGGACAAAAACAAACAAAAATACTAGACCTTTATTAAAAAGAAAAGTTAATTGGTATATTTAAAAGTCTTTTTCTGCTGTTTTGTTCATCAGAAACACAACTTCTGAGATAACAAGATCACTTTTTGTCTAGAAAATCCATATGAGTGTGAAGAAAGTTAAACTGGAGAATCAAGTGGTTCAGCATTACTTGACAAAGTTGAATATGTTTAAATCAGCAGGTCCCAAAGATAGGTATCATAGGGCACTTTAAGATTTGGCAGATATCATTGCAGAGGCACTAGCAAATTACCATGCACAGGATGTGAAAAGGGCAGAGTAATGGTAGTGCTTCTAAGCCACCACTTTTGTTAGTGTAGTGTTCTTCACCACCTCCCCCCATAGCTATATAAACAAAGAAGCTATACAAAACTCACATTATTTGCATTGCATTGGCCCTTGAAAACACCATTTACCCAGCCATACCCCATTTTCATTTGTCATTTTCCCTACGTATGCATTCTAAATATAAATCCAGTATGGGTTTTAAGAACTGGCATACTATCTATGGAAAATAAAGTAGAAATAGGACTTCCATTCACAAGTGTTTCTAGGATTCCAGTTTTCAGAGTACTTTTAACATATTGCCACATTTGATCTTCCACCCAACCCTGAATGTTTCTGCTGTAAAGATAAAGGTTTGCAGTCATTGTATTCAGTTTGTATTATTAATCTAGACCTTCTTTACTTGTTTGTTTACATTATGTATTTGGCCTGCTTCCACAAAAGGATTTGAAATAGATTGAGATAGGATGCATATACACTAGGACTGCTAAATATAGAATCATGCAATAAATTTCCCCCTTCTGTGAGTCCAAGGTGAAATGATTACTGTATGTAAACAATTAAATCTAACTTTTAGCTTTGAAGCCAAAGTAAAGGGAAATATAATGCCTTGTGGTGGCTTTTCATTTGTTTAGTCAAAGAGAACCACATTACTCTTTACCTTATTTCATGGTTATTTTTGTACATACTATGTTATGTCTATAAACTCCTTTAGACTAGGATCCATATGAATCTAAGTTTATACACACGACAGTATTAGCATGAATGAACCATAAATGGTTGAATGTGATTTCTTTTGCAAAAAGTAACTGCTCTTGGCTCTGAAATCTAAGACAAAATTTGTTGTTTAAACTTTTATGAAACACCAAGTACTGTAAATGATAGGCAACTGTTTCAGCAAAGATTTTATACAGTATGTAAAACAGTTCTTTGTACAACCATTGCTTTTATTGACTCCCCTTCCTATCCCACCCCAACTCCCTCGCCCCAACACTGGATGATTGGGAAAGGCAGGATGGTATCGTGAACAAATCATGAGATTCTGAATCACGTGGACCCAAGTCTAGTACCAGAATGACTGTCTTGGGCTCTGTGACCTTGGACAAGCTATATAATAATCTTGTTGAGTTTCAGTTTCCTTATTCATGTTATTCATAAAACAAGGCTAATAATATTTTTGTCAAAGGGAGTTCAGTTTGATTAATGAAATGATGCAGGTAGCTGCTCAAAGTTAGTTTCTTTTTAGAGAAAAATAATATTCTGAATGAATGCATGGGTTTGTACAGCCAGATGGTTCTGTTTATGCCTTCTTTTTCCTTAGTACTTTATGCTGTAGTCGTCCTGTGTAATACATGTATTTCTACCGTAAAACTAATAATAAAATCTTGCAATTTTTATGTTAAATAGTTATGTTTTTTTTTTAATTTAGGAGGAAAAAAAGAAATATTGCTAATCTATTTATGTATTTGCTAAATATAGTGCTCTTGGTTGCTTCCTGAATATCTGAAGAATCCACATACTGTCATTTCCTAAGAATGACAAACTTCTTTTTTATTGTTCTTGAAGTGTAGATGCGCTTGTGATAAATTCTCTAAATTTTCATTTATCTGAAAAGATCTTTATCTCGCCTTAATTCATTTTTGGGATTCGTTTATAGATTTACGTACCATAAAATCCACTCTGTTTAGGTACAGTTTGATGGGTTTTGACAAATATGTGTAGTTTATAATCACTGCTACAATCAAGATGAAGAAAATTTCTGTCACCCCCCAAAAAACTTTGTGTACCTTTGTAGTCAGTCCTCTTCCTGAATCCCTGTCCCCTGGCAGCCACCGGTCTGGTTTCTGTCCTGATAGTTTTGCTTTTTGCGGAATATGATGTAGAGAATTAGACATGTCACCTTCAATGTCTGACTTGTTTTAGTTAGCAGGATGCTTTTGAGATTCTGCCATGTTGTTGGGTGTTACTATTGCTGAGTAAGTAGTCCATTGTTTGGATGCACTGTAGTTTATCCACTCTCCAGTGATGGACATTTGGGTTGTTTAAATTTCTTGGCTATTATAAGTAAAGTTGCTTTAATAGTATGTGTACAGGGGTTTAAGTGACATGTTTTTGTTTTTCATGCATGAAAACCTAGAAGTATATTTACTTGTTTATTTGGTAAGTGTATATATAACTTTATTAAAAATTGCCACACTTGTCCAAACAGTTTCTACCCTTGTGATATTCCCAAAGAAGTTAATGAGAGCTGCAGTTGCTCTGCAGTCTTATCAGCAGTTGGTATCAGCATTAAAAAATTATTTTAAAAGATTTATTTATTTATTTATACAAGCACTAGGTACAGTCAGAAGCGTGGGAGGGTGAGAGAATTCACCAGAGCCAGAGCGGGAAACAGAACGGGCAGACTGATGAAGTACACTGCTGAGGGGAGCAGTGGGCGTGGCAGGAGAGGTCTGCTCACCATGTGAGACTCTCGCCTGCTGCCAGGGATCAAACTGGCGCTGCAGAGGCTGCGAGCAGCTTCGCAGCCCAGCGTGGCAGGAGAGGTCTGAACACTATGTGAGACCCTCGCCAGTGGCTGGGGATCAAACTGGCGCTGCAGAGGCTGTAGGCAGCTTCGCAGCCCAGTGCTCAACCGCTGTGCCACCAGGGGAGGCCCCAGCATTAAAAAATTTTTTAGCTGTAGCCGTGGGTGTTTAGCAACAACTTATTGTGATTTTAATTTACATTTTGCAAGTGATTGTTAATATTGAACTTATTTTTAATGTATGTATTTAATATGCATGTATATTTTCTGGTGAATTGTCTGTTTAAATCTTTTATCCATCTTTAGATAGGGTTGCTTTGTTATCTTAGTGTTGTAACTGTTCTTCAGAGAACTGGACACAAGGACTTAGTTTATTTTTTAATTATTTGTTCACAATCTATGGCTTATCTTTTTATTTTAACAGTATCTTTCACAGGGCAAACATTTTTATTTTTCATAACTTCTCATTTTTTTCTTTTATGACATGTTTAAAAATTTTTGCCTCACTGAAGATCCTGAAGGTTTTCCTCTAGCAGTTTTATCTTTCTCAGTTTTACATTTGGGTTTATGATTTATTTTGATTTAATTTTTGTATATACTATGAGGAAAATGTTGAGGTTAACTTATTTGCATGTCTTTATTTACTTGTTCTAGGGCTGTTTTTTAAAAGGACAATCCATATTCCATTGAATTACCTTGGCATATTTGTCAAAATCCAGTGGTCATATAATTTGGGGTCTATTTCTGTACTGTATTAAATTGACCTCCATGCCTCTAGATAACCCATTTTCACATTGTGTTGATCATTATAACTATACTAAGTCTTGAAGTTATGGGGGAAAATTCTGCCAATTTTGTTCTTTCTAATGCTGTTTTTTTCTTTCATGTTAGTTAAACAAGCTGGGATTTTAATTTAGTTTGTTGTTGACCCTCCAATTTGGGGAAGAATTGATATCTTAATGGTAATCATCTGATTAATGAATATGGTATATCTTCGTTTATATAGATTTTCTTTAATTTTTCTCATTTTTAACGACTTTCCATCTAAGTTTCTTTTTTGATACTTTCGTAAGTAGTGCTTTTAATTCACAATTTTTGATAGACTTGGAATTTTGTTTAATTATCTTTTATCCTGAAACATTGCTAAACTCTGTTCCAGTAGCTGTATTGTAGTTTCTCTAGGAGTTTTTAAATATAATCTGTCGTGTTGTATGCAAATAAAAAGTTTTGCTTCGTCCTTCAGACTTTATACCTGAATGTCATTTCTTTTCTCATTTTGTCTATTATATTAGTCAGGACCTGCAGAAAATATTAATTAGAAGTGGTGAGAGCTTAGATTCTTGTGTTTTGTGATTATTTTAAATGAGAAACAGCCATATAGAAGTTTAATCTAACATGTAAATCTTACATATACATCGTAGAAACCTACCATGACTGAGTAACATACCCACTTGACATTAGACACAATCTTAAATAGCTTAAATGAGATTAGAAAGGTTGGGATAAGAAAAGTAAAATTCACTTTCTTCTTTTCTTCCTAATATCAGAGTGAAAGAATTGTCTTTTATCAATACTTATTGAATTATCTGTAGGGTTTTTTGTATGTGCCCTTTATCAAGTTGAGGTAACTCCTTTCTAATCTTTGTTTTTATTAGGAATGACTGTTGGAATTTTTAAATAGTTTCTCTTTGTAGGGTGAGATGATACATGGTTTTCTTTTTAAAGGTTTTGTGAACATCATTTAGGTCATGGTTAAATTGGTGAAATGCAGTGATTTAGCCAACCTTGACTTCCTGTAAAATCAGTTCCATGTGTTTGTGATATATCATCCACATACTATATTTCTGGAAACAGTTTACTTAGTTATTTCAAAAAGATTTTTTACATCTATGTTCATGAGAGATACTGACTATGCTGTCTCTGATACCCACTGTGATGAACTGGTAGGGCTCCTGGAGATAAAACTCATAATGGTGTGGGTAACTTCCTTATGACTCGGTGACCCTGGAATTTTCATTCTCAGACTTGTCCAGATTGAGTCTCCAACAATTTTTCATTTACAGTTTAGATTTCCTCTATCCCTATATTGCTTCTACAGATGTTTCTAGGTCAGTATGTTGTTATTCCCTGTAACTATTTGTCTCGGGGTAGTGGTTTGCCTTTTACTTCTTTGTTGGGTCTAGGAATAGTTGTGGTTTTGGTTTGTTCAGCTTTTACTTGTTAGGATGGAGTTGATGACTTTTAACTAAAAACCTACAAATATGTTTTTATTTACTTTGGGTTTAGTGATAATAGCTGCTTTGGAATCATTACCTACAAATTCTGATGTCTTGGTCATCCAGGACCAGGCTCCATTAATTTCCCTTCCTTTTGAGGGTAGGAACAATTTCTGTTGCCACATCTATCTAGTAACTTGGGGCTGTTTTGTTAGACATTGCAAATGAAACAATGTAGAGACCTTGAACTCTGTTATGTTTTTCTGAAGAGTGTTGTTTTCTATTTTTTTCTAATTTCCCAAAACTGACAGCACCTTGACTGTATTTAAACTTCACACTTTACCTTTTTTTCTTACATAATTTTTTAAAATTAAGGTAACATGTAACATTGGTTTACAACACTGTAAATGATTCACAAATATAGGATCTCACCTGTTCACGTGTATGTTACCACAACACGCCCACCATCAAGGCACCCAAAGACCTCCACCATAATCCATTGTGCACCCTCCCTCCGTGGAAGGGTGAGCCCCCACCTCAGTTTTACAGTCAGACTTTTAGAATTTGTTTGGTTTTTCATTATCTGACTTTGTTTTGTTTCTCTGTATTCCATATTTGAGTGGATCCATTTGGTAGTTGTCTTTGTCCTTACAGTTGGCCATAGGTGGTATCTCTCCAGTCCTTTTTGCCTTCGTCGGGCTGTTTAGAGCATGTCCCATATGTACATAATCCAGTGTCAGCCGTATATTTGGGCAAACTTTAGTCAAAGTAAAGTCTTCCTGACTCTAGTTTCCAGATTTCCTCTCCTGCTTTCTAGTTATTGCTGTAACCCCAGTTTCTGTCCTCTTGGTTCTTTAACCAGTAAGACTGCAGTTTTCCATAAAAATACTAGCTGTTCTCCCTTCTTCCATCTATACCACCAGCACTATTGATTTGGGGAGTTTCAAATGAAGAAAACTGAAGACTAATCCAGTGCTGGCTGTTTTTCTTCTTCCATTTTATGTCTCCTTTTGATTGTTCTCTAGTACCTTCATATACAGTCAATCCTTATTAGTCATGACTCTATGTTTGGGATTTTACCTACTTGCTACATTTTATTTGTAGTATAAATCAATATTGGAGACACTTTTAAGATGTGCAGAGGAGCAAAAAGTTGAGTCTAATGTACATGTTCCCAGTTTAAGTCAAACAGACAACACTCTGCCTTTTTGCTTCAGGCTTCATACATTGGTGACCAGAGGATGGAGATGGTGGGTGACATTCAAGCCCCAGCTTTGGGACTAGAGAGATAGAAATTGAAACCCAATTCTGATACTTGTTAATGGAACACTTCAGTCAAGATATATAATACCTCTGAATCTGGGTTTGTTTTTTTTTGTTTTTGTTTTTGTTTTGTAAAACAGAATAGAATCTACTAAGATGAGTTTTGTTTAGGACCTAAGTTTATAATTTATGTGGGCTATGTATGCATATATTTGTGCACATATCCCCTAGAAGCAATGGTTTGATATTCACTAATTCAGTGTTTATGCCATAACGAGTCTTCAGTGTAGTTATTTTTAATATTTTTGTACAGAGTTTATAATTGTAAACTCTAGAGGATAACTGCTCTTTTAAGAGTGAACTTCATTATTAACAGAGCTCTGTTCTCCTTTCCCTTTTTTAGTTATAAAATATTCTGTAAATGTATAGGGAAAACACAAAGAAGATAAATGTCACTTTTGCTATCACTGTCTGGAGGTAACTACAGTTAACATTTTGGTGTTGGAAATTCTGTTCTTTCACCTGTATAGTATGATATAAGTGTATTTATATAATTGATGAAATTTTTCTGATCTCAGGCATCTTATTTTACATCGCCCATTCTCTGTTCCTAAATCTGTAAAATGAGAGTACTGAAATTAATGTAGGATTTGGGGAGTATTTCTGTTTAAGGCACTTAAAACTATGCATGCATCCTAGTGAATATGTAGAATTATTGAGAATTACGTATTTTTATAAAAGTGGTATTACTCTGTGATTGTGGCATTTTTAATTGAGTTTGCTGAGCATAATTGTATCTGTTAGATTTGATAGTACCTTCAAAACAAAGGAGGTATTTTCAGCTTTTGGGACCTATATTAAGTGTTCCTTAAGGAGGAACTTTTTCTGTGTTTTCCTTCTATTGTAAGAAGTTTTTGTTCCCCTTGAGAGAATCCATTTCATTTTTTTATAACTGTCAGTTTATTCTTCTATAGGTTTTCTTTTCTTATTTGTAACTTCTAATTTGCTGTCTACAGAGAAACTGTATAATTGAATTTGTAGAGGTAATATCTAAAATAAAAATTTACATTAAATATGTGACTGTGAGCACAAGTATATGCTTTTTTAAAATTGCATTTTAAAGTTAGGAGCCAGAATTATTATTTTAATTAGAAAAGTATAATATGGGGTTTGTTCCCTTCAAACGAATTCATGGGAGTAGATTATGAAATCAAGATTAAAAAAAAATCTCCTTGGTTAGAATTTTCATTGAGTAGGATAATATTTTCCTTCAAGGATGTGAAAACTCCATATTGTGAGGATTAGCTTTGGTTTACTTCTAATAGAAAGAATGTGAACATCATGTCTTAGAAAAAAATAAATATATATATATACACCTGTGTGTGTGTGTCTGTATTTTTATATATTTTCCTGTGTTTGTATGTCCTTCATTCTACCTATTTCTTTGGTTGAGATTTAATGTAAAGTTTAAAATTTTTGTTAAGTAAACTCTTAGATGTTGTGGTCCAGACTTGTGTTTCTGTGTCAATGTTGTTCACATCATTTTTTAAAAAGAGATGATTTAATGCTCCTGATTTCTCCATTGTACATGATCTACCAGCCCTTTATCACTTGCAACTTTAATAAGCATGGGTGCTTCTTGGGAGAAAAGAGGGTTAAGAGCAAAAAAGAAGTGACAATATGGAATGAGACAATGAAAATAGAAAGAATGGGAGAGTAAGTAAATGTAAAATAGATCATATTGATTGATAAGTAAGATTGGAAGGCTCCTTAGTCATCCTGAACTTCTCTTTGGTGCTTACATCCACATGCATGTCATTAGCATATTCTGTCAACTTCACCCTGTGAGATATAGAATCAGAACCTGATCACTTTTTACTATCTGCACTATTGCCACCTTGGCCTAAGCCACCAAAATCATACTTGAACTATTAGAGTAGTTTCCAAAAGTGTTCTTCCTCTGCTTTTCTCCACCTAGCAGCTGGAGTGATCCTTTTAAACATATATTAAATGATGTCATTCCTTTATACAAAACTCTTCACTGACACTTCATTTCCCTTAGAATACCACCACTGTCTATTCCCTGGTATGAGAGGCTGTGTGTCATCTGGCTCTCTGTTAACGTTCTGATCTTTTCTCCTATCACTATCTATTATTACTGTGTTTCAGCCACACAGACTACTATCTCTTGAAAGTGCCAAGTACATTCCTACCTTAGGGCTTTTACACTATCATGGGTATGCCTTTTCCTCCATTTTTTTCATAGCTGTCTCTCCCTCACGTCTTTCAAATATCTGCTCATGTGTCATTAGAGATGGATTTCTGTGAGTCCTATATATAATCACATCTCTCCTATCCCATCATTCTCTCCTTTCCCTATTTTGTTTTTTCTGTTAAAATATATTGCCACCTTATGTGTTTTATATGCATATATGTGAATGTATTTATATGTATGTATATGTTTAATGGTTTATCCCACCCACTAAAACATAAACTGGTTCATTGCTATATCCCCAGGGCCAGAAACTATACCTGTCTAGACACTCAATAACTATTTCTTGAATGTGTGATTGCATACATTGCATGGGAAAAGACAAGAAATGGTTGTATTTATAAGGAAAATTCTATGGAGTTGTGAGGAGTGGTTAGGTGGGAATATACTCAGGAGAGAAGGTAATAGAATGAACATGTTGGTGCTGAGGGTGGTTTTGTTGGCTGACTACTTGAAAGATGGTAATACTTGATGTCAGAAGGAGCTTTTCTAGATTATCGATCTCTTTTTTAACCACAAAGGATGCCTTTTTTCTCTCTATTTGCCCATTTGACCCCATGCTGTATGATAGCTTTCTTTTTCTTTCTTTCTTTCCTTTTTTTTTTTTTGCCTTCCAGCATGAGCAAGCTTTTACCCTTTACTGGCTCTCTGGTTTCTTATTGTGGCCAATTTCTAGTCCTTTCCTGCCAGCTTGATTGTCTTCCCCCTAGTGGCTGGCCCTCATCTTCCTGACTTCATTTTTGTCAGGGAGGCCATTTTATATGTGCACTTTTTCCCTGAATGCTGAGAGAGTACTTGTCAAACTGACAGATGGGGTGACTACTGGTTGCCACTTGACATGGAGAACGACACCTAAAAGTCTGCGTTTGCAGCCGTGAGCCTTCAAGAGACTCAATGTAAGGAGAGACTGTAGTTTTTCAAGTTGAAATCACTATACTGCTGGACAATTAGTGTTTCTGGTATTAAAATATGCCCTTTCTATAAATTTACACATCTCCTTTATACCGTCCATGCTAGTTTTATGTCAGTAGGTCTTTTTATAGGATAAGTAAGAGAATAGAAAAAACGCTAAGATTTTTTTTTAACTGTAACTCCTGAAATGATCATTTAAGGCAATTCATAGTAGCTACCTAAACCTACCTTGCTTGTTTCTCAGCTCCCACTTATATTCTCTATACTCTAGATTACCACTGGTTTCCAAAGAGTTCTTCACAGCCTATCAGAGTTCCTCTTGGAGGGAGAAGTGAAGGTCAAGTTGGCAGGATCCTATCTCCCTTCTTTGACCAGAAGGCTTTCATTTCTTTTACATTTTTGACTTGGGTTCTGCAGCTAATAGTATGTTTGAAAGTTACTTTGTCTCATCCTATAATTAGTGTGTGTATTGGAGTCTCTGTCTTTCCAGTCACACATACTCTCTTAAAGCCCTGTCATCCTACTTTCTTGGCATGCTAATGTCTTCAGTTGATCATTTATACTGTGAGTTTTGCTGGTTAGTTGGAGCTGTATTACAATCTTAAACATTTTATTTCTAAAGAACTTGCAGTGAACTGGGAATTAACTATATAGTCAAAATCCTTAAAGAATAACATGTTTTATTAACTTACGGCACTGTGTCTGGTAGACAAAGACAAAGCGATACTTTTCCTGAAAGTTAAAACTATTAAATATTGGGTTTGGGCCAGAATTTTCCCAATGAATGTATTCTTCTGGAATATTGATGAAGTTTTAGTAGAAGTGTGATTTGGCATATGTATGATTGTTTTACCTTAAGTTTCATTGTTGTTTTAATAATGCATGCTGTATATTAAGCCAAGATAGATTACATTTTGCCTTTGTCAATTTTTTTCTGGTTTATTCTGAATTTTCCTGAGCAGGGTTTTTGTTGGGTTCCTGAGAAGGATTCTGGCTTTTTGTTTTTATCCAAATGCTTTGTAATCCTACTCCTTGTTCCTTAATTCCTTGATGGAATGGCAACTGAGAACTTCCTTTCGTATTATAATACAGTTTTTCAAAATGCTTATTATTTTTCTTCTCAGTTATAGGATACTGAGTTCTGTAACCTAGTTTGACTAACCTAGAGGTGTTAACAGGTGAGAAATGTATTTCATAAGGAGAGTTCTTTCATTTCCATATACGTCTGCTTCAATTTTTATGTCTTTGAAATATGTTAACAATGTGATAGTATTTTATATTTAATCTTTCTTCACTGTAGAATATTAATATATAATTGTTGACTAGCAAGCTTTAAAGTACAGTTGTTGCCAGTGTAAAACATTCAGAATCCTTTCTTTCAGAAAACTTGTAGTTAAAGCAGTGGTGCTCAAATGGGTATGTGATGACTTTTCCAACAACCCAGTATATGATACTCTGGATAGGTCAGGGTTTATCGAACTATTCTCTTAGCTATTTAGTTGTTTTCAGGTTTGTTTATTTTTCTTTAACCACTTTAATAATTCCAGTATATGTATACCTTTTTTTTTTAAAGATTTATTTATTTATACAAGCACTGGGTACAGTTTGAAGCGCGGGAGGGTGAGAGAATTCACCAGAACCAGAGCAGGGAGCAGAACAGGTAGAAGGACCGAAGTACACTGCTGAGGGGAGCAGTGGGTGCGGCAGGAGAGGTCTGCGTGCCATGTGGGACCCTCACTGGCTGCTGGGGATCGAACTGGCACTGCAGAGGCTGCTGGCAGCTTCACAACCCAGTGCTCAACCGCTGTGCCACCAGGGAGACCCATACATGTATACTTTTGTGATGATTATTTTATTCATGAAATTGGCTTACTAATGTTTAGTGCTGAAAAGGAATAATGAGGTAATCACAAATTGTTTATTTGACTTTGAATCTGTTTTGGGAATTTGTACTTGAGTACTATTTAGTTTTAAACTGTATGGTGACTTTAATTAAACCACAAAGACCTTGCTACTACACCATTTTGAAGATAAACGCCATTACTCTTCTGCTGGCCTGACCAATGCTTTCACTTGCATAAAGGGAGGTAAACAACACTTTTAGTTATTATTTTAAGAAATAAAATAATAAAACACCAAAGCAGATTGTGTAAGGAAAAAAAAAGTTTTTGTTAATTTTGGTATTGATAAAAGAATCTTGGAAAGTTTAACAAACCGACAAATTTAGAACGTGCTTTTATTGTTGGAAGTGGGTTTATTTATCTGATGACAATACATCTGTAGATACCAAGAAAATATTTTAAATCATTTATCTGCAGGGCAAAATGGTGTAAGAATAGGCTGGATGCATGGATTTTAGCCCTGATGTTGATGACCAATTAAACAAATATGCCAGATTTTTACCTTCCGAGATCTTTCCTTTCCCTATGGGAAATAATTGTTTCTAAGTTTTTCAGTTCTAAATATTCTAATTTATTATCTTGTATATTCTTTAAAAATAGTGTATGATGCAACTGTTCATTTTTTTAAATAACATTCTATCTTCAGATTTCTTCCCTGATTCAGTACAGAGTTAGTTGTCAGCATTGCCAAGCCAGTTGGGAGATAATCATGATAAACACTTTTACGTAAGTGTACTTTTTAAGGTTTTTTAGGTCCTTAACCAATATTTGGTAGGAGATATGCTCAGTGTTATTGTGTGTGTGTGTGTGTGTGTGTGTTAACGTGTTAGAATCATTAGCAAGAAAAATTATATCAGATATTTTATCAAGGATCATTTATTCTTATTTTTACTCCCTGAAAACTATTCTACCTCTGTTTTCATACCTAAGTAGCAAAGTTCTCAACTTAAAATTATCTGGTATTTTATCCTAAACTCTTACTGAAACATGTAATACATTTGAATATACTACCCAAGTTCAAAATTTGAATTATCTAGTAGTGAGCAGTACTGCATTAAGTTAATCTTTGTGTTGTTGGATTGTTCTTATATTCAGAACACTTTTTCAAAGATGCTATTGTTCCTGACTGTATAGAAAAGGAAATAGTGAATGTTTTATTCTGTTGAATAAACTACACATTTCCAAACTGCTATACTTAATGAAACATTTTCATGACAGTTTAACATTTTCAACTGATTTCATTATATTGTATCTCTTTTTCAAAGTATCTTTAATTCAAAGTATCTTTAATGTCTTAACTAAAAGAATGTAATTTTTGAGTTATATTCCTAATTCATATGCTATTGCCCAGATAATTTATGAATGGAATTAGCTGTCTGGTAACAGAATGCCTCTATGCTCCCCTCCACCCCAAGATTCTTGCTCTGGCGTTAGCTTATCAAACCAACATTTATTTTCATGTCCTGATAATTCTGTACGGTAATTGCTGGAAGGATGTAGTTTGTGAAAACAAATTTAAGGTGGTGAAGATATTCTTCACCAATATTAGCAGTAACGAAGTTGAATTTCATGTCATACACTCTATTGTAGATATTTAAGGGTTTGAATCATCCAAGTCTTTGTGACACTAACAACACAACCTGAGCAGTTGAAGGAAGAGTTTATTTCTGATGTAATCTCTGAAATTAGGGTACAGGAAAATAAAAACTTTATTTTGTAGATTAAAGCACTCCCTATGTTATATTAAATTTTAATAACATTGATACTCAGCTTGCTTTGTGAAACCTTTTATTACAAACAGTTATGAATATGAACATCTCATTTGACTACTGATGAACAGAGGGAAAATCTAAATTAAAACTTTAAATACCACTATTTAATTACCCAAATGGCTTTGACTGTGTTAAAGAGTGCCTGGGATTATTCTGTTTTTCAATTTGTTTTAATGCTTCCTTGGTAAAAGCTGATGGATTCCCAGGCCCATTGCTGTCACTGATGAACTATATAAAGATAAATGACATTATGGTAAATTCCACTTAATGACACATTTTTAATTTTCAGAACACAGACATTTTCAGGCTAGTGAATGAAGGCTAATTACCTCAAGATCAGAACAAAATAACTCCTCATTTCGAAAGATAATAGAAAAGAAATGTTGCAGATTAATGATGCTATTTATCTTTAAAGGAAAAAAATTTTATCTTTATCCAGATAGCATAGCTCCCTGAGGAGCATGGTTATAAAATGAATCTGAAGTCGCAACTTAATAGGTTATTAAAATTGTTTGAGTGCAGGCTCTCCTGCTTTAGTCTTTCCATAAATTTAAATTGAAGGTCTGCTGTATTCAAAAGGAGCAGCTTGTTTATGAGGCCGGAGGGAGCAACATACGTTACTGACAAAAGATGCACTTAACCTCATTCTAGTATTTTCCTTTTTTATTTCACTGAATGAAATTCGACTATTTGAAAAAGTATTTTGAAATTTGCTACTACTCTTAATTGATATCTAAGTGGAGGGTCCACACTTGGACTTGTTTAAGATTAAAATAAAAATGAAAGATGTAAATGCTCAAAGGCCTTTACTAAATACATATGAATTGGTTTGTGATCTCATTTAATTATGTGTGTGTATATATTGTGTGTATATTTAAAAAATTTAGATTTTATTATCTAAGTGAGAGGAAAATATCTTGGCTTGTGAGGGAGTGATTTTGTGGTCACAGCTGGAATTTATGTCGGAATTGTTCAATAAATCATTATTCACAGTTAAAGGATTAGCAATAATCCTTTTGCTACACTCCCACACAAGTAACAAAGTAGTGACTCAGAGAATATTACTTGATCATAGAGACTTTAAACTATTCCTGTCATCCTAAACTGTCTTTTACTCTAGGTAATGTGACTATTATTTTTTTCTTAACTAGTTCAGACAGGCTTTTCTGTAATTTTTATTCCTATTCCATAGATAACACCTGATTTCCCAATATAGTGATCATTTTTCTGAGCCACAGAAAAATGTTTATGGTCATGAAATGTGTTTCTTACAAATGAGAGGAATTTCAGTATATTATTGTAAGATACTACTTTGTCCCTTTCCAATTTTGCTTCCTCTGTGTAGTTAAAAGATACATTTTACCTTACAGGGACAAAAAGTACTGATCACCTATCGCATCATTTTGACATGAAATTTTCTGTCAAGACATTTCTTGTAACAGTCAATAAAGAAATTCTTTATAATTGCAATATAGATACAATCTTATGTTAGCTCTTATAAGAACCTCCTCTTTGTTTTTAAAATTTTTTAAGTCATTTTGACCCTGTAGGTTAGGAGTAATTTCTAACAAAGTAATTTTAAATTACTGAATCTGAAATCAGAACGAAAGTACTGAATGTACATTGTCCTCAATCCTCTATCTCACCATTCTTAATATTGGTATTATCACAGTTTCACAATTCCCATCATATGCCTCTATCAGCTTTTCTTGATTCGCTATAGATATAGCCATCTAACAGTGACTTAGAGAGACCGGTTGATAAGAATTCTGAAAGTTATATTTTGTAGATGACATAATCCTACAGTGGAAACAAAAATAAATGATATTTTTAACATTGAAATAATCTGCTTATATAATGATCTTAGGTTTGATTCTTAAGAGGAATATCTATGAATTGAAAAGAAATAAGTAAATTTCTTGCATCTGAGAGAAATTTCAGTATTTTATCATATATTTTCTCTAAAACCATTTTCAGTGAGGCAAGCCTTACGTGCTAAAGGCTATTTTGTAACAATGATTGGGAGTTTCCTGATACATTCTTTATACCAATCATATAAAAATTATAAAAAATTTTAGGAATTCAAGCAACCTTTAGTTGAGCATATAACCTCATATTACAGTAACATAAAAATAGGAGCTACAGTATTTTGGCCCATTTTAAAAATAAAATTTAATGAAAGTTGATACTTTTAGAACATATTTTAGTTTATATTTGTATGCAGTTTTTATCCATAAGCTCAAAAAATGGTCTTGTAAATAGTTAAATAATATGCACTGAAGTATTCTAAACATTAATATTTTATGCATGTTCCTGTCTCATTGTTCTCAATTATTGCTATTTAAATTTTTTCCAACTCAACCCTCTTCAGTAAAGATGAATTCATTCTAAAGATATTTTCATGCAACTTAAGCAGAGAGAATGTAGGAAATTGTCAGGATTATATTTTAGACTCAAAAGTAATCCTACTATGGATAATAAAATAAGTCATTTTTCTTAATTCCACAAGTTTTTGCTTCCAGTGATGAAAATGCTATTTCAAAAATCTTTCCTTATGGGTGTACCCTGAAATTTTCTCAAAGCAGCAGGTCATTGATCCTTTCAACTTAACACACTTTTAGTTCTTTCTGCCAGATTATGATAGTATAGTTTAGCAGTGACCTGTAATAATCATGTGCAAAAGGGACACATTTATGGCCACTTCATTTCTAATCATGGTTTTCATTGTAAAATTCTGGAATTCGACTTGAATCTGTTTGCATTGGGTAACAAACAGATATAAATATCAAGACTCTTAACAGGACAAAAAGAGAAATCACAATGAATTTAAACCTTCAAATCCAATCAGAATTACATAGTAAGGCCCTATAAGAAGTCATAAATAATAAAGTGCTTTACCTTTCCTCTTTGTTTCTTTATTCCTAGGTGACTCCCTAAGTTAGCTGTCATAGTTTCATGTTACTTTAGCACTGACCAGAGTTTTCTTTGTGGTCATACATAACCACCCCTCTCCATCAGTGTATGTTTTCTTATTTATTTAAATAAGAGGTTTTGACACATGGATTGTATTGTACAAAGCAATAGAGGGAGGAAGAGTGGCTGTTAGAGAAGGAAAGATCTAGTGGGCCTCTTTATACTTCACATCCCCATTTTCCCTTTTTTGCTTAACCAGAGCAGCTCTTGTCTACTTTTTTAAATTTTATTTTTATATTCCCCATACAATTGCAACCCCCTTATTTTGACCCAACCCCTCCTTTCCTTACTCCCCCCCCACCCCCGATAGTGTATCTCTGGTTCATAGTTGTTTGTTGATTTTGATTTTTTCTTATAGTTATTCTTCCTATTTGTTTTTTAGATTGGAACTTTGGTTGAGGTTTGATTGAGAAAAAGAGTTCTTTTTAAAAAAGAAAACAAAAGTTTTAAAATAAGCATTAGAGTAGGTCAGGATTGGCAAATTAAGAGCCATATAGTTCAAATCTGTCTAAACACCTGTTTTTTAAAGAAAGTTTTATTGGAATAAAGTCACACTGGTTCATTTACATGTTGTCTATGACTGCTTTTGCTGCATAATTGAGTACTTGAAAGAGAAACTATATATCACGCAAGGCTTAAAGTATTTATTATCTGTTACTTTATAAAAAAAAAGTTTGTTGACTCCTGAACTAGTTACTCACCAACCTTGTACCTAAAAATTAGTCCCTTGAGATGACTTAAATTCTGTTGTATGGTTTCCTTCCCAGACTCACACCAATTTTAAGGTAATTCCACATGCTTATATGCTTTTTTTTTAAAGATTTATTTTATTTATGCAAGAACCAGGGTACAGGCTAGATGCGCGGGAGGGTGAAAGGATTCACCAGAGACAGAGTGGGGAACAGAACAGGCAGACTGACTAAAATACACTGCTGAGGGGAGCAGCGGGCGAGACAGGAGAGGTCTGCCTCTCTATGTGGGCAACTCCGCGGCCAGCAGGGATTGAAATGGCACTGCGGAGGCTGAGGACAGCTTCACAGTGCTGCACTCAACTGCCTGCTCCACTAGGGAGGCCCAATTCCATATGCTTTAAAGTATAATCTTTTTTTTTTAATTTTATAGAGGCATGTTTATTTATTTGTTTGTTTGTTTTTGTTTATACATGCACTGGGTACAGTCAGAAGCGCGGGAGGGTGAGAGAATCCACCAGAGCCAGAGCGGGGAGCAGAGCAGGCAGAAGGACCGAAGTACACTGCTGAGGGGAGCAGCGGGCGGCAGGAGAGGTCTGCTGGCCATGTGGGACCCTCCTCCGGTGGCTGGGGAGCAGCCGGGGATCGAACCGGCGCCGCAGAGGCTGCGGGCAGGTTCGCAACCCAGCGCTCAACTGCTGCGCCACCGGGGAGGCCCTTAAAGCATAATCTTGATGAAACTATACCTACTTATTCACCCTTTGTATTTCTTAACACTCTTTTAATACCACTTAGTTATTTTGTCCTTATTTGTCCTAAATGATATAAAAGGAAATAATATAGAAAATGCTTCATTGCCCAAGATAATAGATAGGCAATATTAATAAATTCAAAACAATTCTAGGACATTTAAGACATAATCTGGTAAATTTTTAGAACATGACAATCTAAAAAGTTCAGTAGGAGTTTGAAGAAAGTCACTGTGACAGAAATAATCTGTTAAGGTTTTTTGTTGGCTCAGTTGTGACTTGAACTGATCTCTAGACGCTGAATAGAATGGGCTAGATATCAGGGAAGTCAAAAAGAAATTCTTTGAGTGAGGAAGCTGCAGAGAAGGGAATGGACCTGTGGCAGTGCAACTCATTGAACTATATATAGTTTTTTAAAGATTTATTTATTTATGCATACAAGAACTGGGGTATAGGCGAGAGATTTGGGGGGTGGGGGGCGTGAGAGGATTCACCAGAGACAGAGCGGGGAACAGAACAGGCAGACTAACTGAAATTACACTGCTGAGGGGAGCAGTGGGCGAGTCAGGAGAGGTCTGCTGCGCCATGTGGGTAGCTCCCTGGCCGGCCGGGGATCGAACCCATGCTGCAGAGGCTGAGGATTGCTTCATAGTGTGGTGCTTAACCCCTTGCACCACCAGGGAGGACCCTCATTGAACTATATTAATATGAAAGGGTTAATCAGAGTACATTACTAGGTGGTAGACGTTGATATGATAGACTCTTGTAAATCATTTAAGGTTCCAGAGTAAGGAAGTAATGACTAGTACTATGTTAAGTGCTTCAATTATGTGGGATTAACAATATGATCACATATTTTTGGGAAGTTTATATTTTGGATAGACTGTTATTATATATTACCATAAGATGGAAGGATGTTTTATGGCCATGTCCAGTGTGAGTTACTGATAGTACCATGGCAGTATGGGAACTTAAAGGAGGGAGGAATTACTGATCATTATTGTAGTCCTAAAAAGTTTTTCTTTTAGAAACTAGTATTTCTGCCAAGCTTTGAGGAGTTGGAGGACTTGTTTAGGGAAGAATGTTGTTGGTAGGGAAAAAGAAGTGAACAGAGATGTAGAGATAAAGCATTAAATTTTGTATGAAAACAGTGAGTGAAGTCTGAGTTGAGTGGAAACTGAATGTAAGATAGTGATAAAGTTGGTAAAAGGCAGTATGCTGGAGATTGAGAATGCAGGTTTAGCAAGTTAGATCTTTATTTCTCTGAAATGTTTTCAAGCTTTTCTCCCCCACTAAGTAATGGAACTGTTTCTTCAAGCAAGATGTTGCTAACAACCTCTATGTGTAAAAAAGATAACAGCAGAGTTGCCTTGATTGATTCAGAGGTTGGGGAACATAGAGCCTTACTAATCAAGTCTCCCCCCCACCTCCCCCCGACCCCCACCACAACCCACACACACACTGCTTTGTGGAACATAGTTTAAAAATTATTGTACTAAGCCTTACGAAGTTGTTAAACGTTTGGGGGTATACCTAGTAAAGTGTGGACAGTGTGATTAATCCACTGGTATACAAGGTGAAGTGGGAGAATCTTGAGATAAGGAAATGATTATAGTACTAGAGATAAGAATCTGAGCAAGTGTAGTGGTAATGAGACAAGACTGGGAGAGAATAGGAATGAGATCTTTAAGGGTGGATATGTCTCCATAGTGTGGTGGTTCTGATTATAAATGAGATATACAGGATCAGATAGGAAAGAATATATAAGCAGGCAAGGACATGCGGAAACAAAGTATAGGGTACTCTAAGGCAGAGGTAGTCAAATTGGGTTGAACCGAGAACATGTAAACTAACTTTGATGTGAATCATTGGTTAGTAAGTTTTTAAAAATACGAATATATGGTTTCTGTGACTAGAGAGCATGATAGTAATGACTAAAAACATAATGTGAATGGGAGTGGAACAGAGTTAACTCACAAAAAAAAAAATGATGCTCTATTGATTAATTGAATGTAGGAAATGAATGGGAAGAGAGTAAAACATGACTCCTAAAAATTATTTTATAGGCTTTTTAAAATAAATTTTTGTTTTATTGTAAACTAAAAACTTAAAAGCTATATAATATATAAATGTGAACCCAGAGTTTGTCATTAATTTAACCATTAACAAATGTTAAATTTGCTCTGTGTCAGTTTTTACTAATTTCTATGACAGATTCAAGAGTGAATCTGATGTGAATATCCTTAAAATACATAGCATTTTCAATACCAAAGCAACTAAACAAACAGAACCTCAGGCTAAAGTGAACAGGAAATGTATAGAGTTTATGAAGTACACTATAAAATTGACTAAGAGATATTACTGAGTTGAACAAATGGAGAATCAGGCATGATTAAAATACTATTATTAAGTTAGTCTTTTTAGATATGTCTATTAAGCCTGCTTTCCACAATTCATCTAAGGTCATAATGACCTAGAAGGATTGTTTGGGAACTTGATAAAATGATTTTAATGTTTGTCTGGAAAAGTAAATGGAAGATTAATATAGAAGGTGTTGGGAAAAAAAATAGAAAGACTGGTGACATTCCACCAGATATTAAGCTTTATTATAACCCCTTAGCCCTTTAGATCCAGTAATAAACAGAGAGACCAGTAAAGCAGATTATACCTATGTATATATCCAAGTATAAATAAGAGTCAATTAGAGCATTGTAAGGTTGACTTTCTAAAATGCTATAAAAGTTAAAAACATAGTTACTAATGTGACCAGACTGCAGGAAACTGGTAGGGTTTACTACATAATTATGAACTGCTTTTGTGTATGAATAAACATCACACACAAAAAAATTGAGAGCAAACTGAAAAAAAAAAAATTCTGTGATTCAAAAAAAAAGCCTTATGGTCTATTATATTGTCTTTAGAAATCAATAAGGAAAGAAAACACTCTAGTAGAAAAGTAGGTCAAGCATATGAGTTAATGGTTCCTAAAAGAAGAAACATAAGAAATGTTTCCTATTAGTATGGATAAAACCTTAAGCATCATTTTAACCTGTTAACTTCGCAAACTATGATGAATTTGACATTCATATACATGACCAATGCCTGGAGTCTGAAGGTCAACCAGAGGTTAGAATTTAGGGCTTTCTCAGCTCTTTTGGGGGGTCCATGCTTGCACTGGGTATACACAGGCCCCTTCTTGATTCCTTGGAATCTGCAGTTTTCAAAGCCCTTATTCCCCAAAGAATCTCCTTCATTAGCCTTTCATTCTAGGCATTTTGATTTGTATGTTTGCCCTGTTATCCCTTGCCCATTCTGGCAAAGCAAATACATTTGTCTTTAAATAATTTCTGCAAATAACTTACCTCCCCACCCTCACCACCAATTCAGATATGGGAAAGTTCTGAGTCGGGTGAAGTAAAGATAATGGACCAGATGAGTCAAAATTAAAAAGCTACCGTTCTTTGAGAAAGGAGTCACATTGCTGTTTCTGGTGCTTATAACCATATCAAGGACGTGGGCTGTTGTCTTGCAGGACTATTCCTGAGCTGGGGAAGGGGATGGTATCTCAGTAAGTTAAAATAACACAAAGTGCTATTGCCAAAAATACAGATGTTTTTTCATTATGCATTCCCCTGGTGGTTGTAAACTTTGGATTTGATTCCATAGTTTCAAAAACGTGACTAATTCTGACAGTCTTGCCAGGTTTTTTGTTTGTTTCTTTAATGGAGACATGCACTTTTGGAGTTTCCTCCTCTGTCATTTGCTAACATAATCACTTGTAATCTTAAGTGAGAAATTTATATAACATACTAATTGTAGAAGGAGGGAAGGAGAAAGATCACAAATGAGTGATCAAAGCTTCCATATTAAGAAACAAGAATGAGAAAAGTAAGTTAAACCCAGAATAAACAACCTGAAATAAATAAGGGAGCAAAAATTTATGAACAGGAAGATAGAAAAGCCATAAGGAAAATTAGTGAAAACAAAAGTTAATCCTTTTTCAAAATGTCAATAAAATGGAAAAATACCTAGTCAGACAAATGAGACATAAATTACCATTATCAGTAAAGAAAGAAAGGACATCACGTGGATCCTACAGATGTCAAAAGGCTAAGGGAATATTATGAACAATCTTAAATCAATAAATTCAATAAATTAGATGGAAAAGACAAAATTTTTGAAGGGCAAAGTTAGAGTTTAGTTAAGGAAAATGATGTAAAAATAAAATAAAATAAAATAGAGAAATACATAGCCTGAATAACCCTATCACGAAAGTTGAATTTTTAACTACCTAGTAAAAAACCTTCCCACAGACAAGCTTCAGGGTTCAGTTGGCCTTCAGATGGTAGATTATACCAGACTTTAATGGAGGAAAAAATACCAATTCTATGCAAGCTTTTCCAAAATACAAAAGGCATAATACTTCCCGACACATTTTGTAAGGCTTATACTACCACTACACAAAAAGTGACAAGACACAATATCTTTCGCCAACATAGACACAAAAATACTTAACAAAACATTAGGAAATAAATCTTGTAATACAAAAAGTTTAGTACATCATGACCAAATGAGATTTATTTTAGGAAAATAAGGTTATTTAACATAAGAAAATTAATCAGTGCCACCCCAGTGGCGCAGATGGTTGAGCGCCATGCTGTGAAGCTGTCCACAGCCTCTGCAGCACAGGTTCTATTCCCGGCCAGCCAGGGAGAAGCCCACATGGTGCTGTAGACCTCTCCTGCCTTGCCTGCTGCACCCCTCAGCAGTGTCTTTAGTCCATCTGCCTGTTCTGCTCCCTGCTGTGTCTCTGGTGAATTTTCTCACCCTACCACGCCTCTGGCCTGTACCCCAGTTCTTGTATAAATAAATAAATCTTAAAAAAAAAAAAAGAAAAGTAATCAGTGTTATCCATTCAGTATATTTATTTTTTCCTCAAAAGATTTACTTATTTATGCATACAAGAACTGAGGTACAGGCTAGAGGTGTGGGGGGTGAGAGGATCCACCAAGACAGACTGGGGAACAGAACAAGCAGACTGACTGAAATACACTGCTGAGGGGAGCAGCGCGCAAGACAGGAGAGGTCTGCTTTGCCATGTGGGTTTCTCTCTGGCCGGGGATCAAACTCGTGCTGCAGAGGCTGCGGATCGCTTCATAGTGTGGTGCTTAACCCTTTGCACCACCCGGGAGGCCTCTATATCCAGTATATTAAGAGACTAATGGAGAAAATTCATTTGATCATCTCAGTAAATGTAGGTAAAAAAGCATTTTACAAAATTCAACGTGCATTGATATATTAAAAGAAAAACTTGGCAACTGGGAATGAAAAGGGAGCTTTCTCAGCCTCATACAGGGCCTCTTAAAAAACCTACAACTAAAAACTGAATCCTTCCTTTCACCAATAATTGGGAACTATACAAGACTCCCCTCTCAGTACTTCTGTTTAACATTGTATTAGAAGTTGTGCCGTAAGGCAAGAAAAATAAACTAAAGATTGGAAGGAAAGATAAAAATGCTACTAATTGCAACTGTCAAGAGAATTTAGTTAGCAAATAATAAGGGAACTATGCAAAAGTTACTGCAACTATTTAGCTTAGCAAAGTTGCAGGAAACAGTTGTTTTTCAACTATCAACAAACAACTGGAACTTGAAAATTTTTTAAATATTTTATAGTAGTATCAGAAATATGAAACACATTTTTCCTATGCTTTGTGATAACTGTAAGAGAAATTTATAAGGACTTTACACTGAAAACTATAAAGTGATAGAGAGGAAAATTAAAGGCCTAAATAGAGAACCTACACCATGTTTATAAATCAGAAGATTTTAATTTTTTAAATTGTCAGTTCTTTCCAAATATCTACAGATTCAATCAAAGTCTCAATGGACTTTTCCTCTTAAGGGAAAATTTCTAAAGGAGTATAGAATGTGTGTAGAAATACAAAGGGTCTAGAATATAGTGATCAAAATACTGTTATAAAGAGAGGCATATATGTATCTGTAGAGAACAGAATAGAATTTAGAAATAGACTTACACATAAAGGTGCCACACATTTATCTGGAGCAAGAGATAGACTTTAGCAAATCAGTGCTGTACCAACTGGATTTCATATGCTAAAAATGAGCTATGATTCTTATGTCACACAACATATAAAGTTAACTTGTAACACATCATAGATTTAACTGTAAGAACTAAAGCTGTAAAAGGTCTAAGATTTGAATAGTGTGAGGTTAATCAAATATTTTAAAATCAGAAAAAAAATAAATTATTTAAATTATTAAAAATAAAGAAATTAGACTTCATCAAAATTTAAAATTTTTACTCTTCAAAAGATACTTTTAGGAACTGAAATTGAAAAGCAGAGACCTGGAGAAAATAGTTGAAAAAGAGACATGTATCCAGAATATGTAATGAACTTTTACTACTCAATAAAAAGAAGATAGACAACCCAAGGTAAAATGGTCAAAAGACCTATAAAATATTTACTAATAGAGATATATAGCTGGTAAATATGCTCATGAAAAATTATTTATTAAGAAAATGAAAGTCCTTAGAATTACAATGAGATAGTGCTGCCATCCATTAGAATAAGCTGTAAATGAAAAAATTGACAATTCCCAATATATGGAAGATGAGAAATGATGAGAACTCACATGTACTGCTCATCAGAAAGGAAAATGGCTCAGCCTTATTTGGATGAATTTGGTTTAGAAGAGTCTTGTCAAGTTACACACCACACCATCTGACCTGGCAGTTCAGATGAAACTAGAATCAAGACACATGTATTTAGATGCTCCTAGCACCTGTAATCATCATGGTCCAAAAAATTGAAATAACACAAATGTCTTACCATGTGGTGATTGATAAGCAAATTGTGGAATATCCATTCAGAGGAGCAAATTGCTAAAACCTTCCACAGCATGGAAGTCTCTAAAGCTTATGCTAAATTAGAAGTCAGAGACAGTGGACTGTATACTCTCTATATATATATCTCCACTCCTATGACAATCTGTGAAAGAAAAACTAGTGACATAGATCAGTGATTGTCAAGGTATAAATGGTATTCTTGGTGAAGAAATATGAAGCTACTTTTGGTCAGCATGAAAATGTTCTATATCTTAATTGATTTTTAAAAACTTTTAAAATTATAAATTATGAATTTTATTATGTATAGTTACAAAGCTTATTTCAAAAACCACAGGTGATATTTTCATATTAGAAAATATATTTATGCATACTTAAACCCACTTTCATGAGTTTGATCATAAATGAAAAAATAGAAATTTTATGTTGATAGAATATTGATTAATGACTCAAAACTCCTTTATATAAATAGCCTAAATAACTGATAATGGGACAGTTGTAATTTAGGCACATCCAAACAATAGAATATTATTCAACAATTAAAAATCACATCAGATGTCAACAGTAATTATTTCCATTAAGATGGTAGCAACTTTTGTTCCCTTTAGTTAAAAATTTATGTTCTGATTTTCTAATTAATTTTTTGGTTTCTCTCTAGTAGAACGTAAGTACGATGAGAACAGGGACTTTTATGTTTTTATTTTCCCCCTGTTGCTGTATTTCCAGAACCTAGAATACTGTTCAAAAAATACTTATTGACCAAATTGATGAATTCACTATATTTTTATAGCTACTTGGGCCTTGACTTTTAATTTGGGCTTGTCATGATTATATTCAGCATATATATATATTTGGCAGGGACAAGTGATATGTGGAGTCTTCATTGTTTCACAGCAGGTTTGTTTGATTTTGTCCTGTTATTGGTGTTAACTTTTCATCATTTGAGTCAGGTGGTTCCCCCAGATTTCTTCACAATAAAGGTACTTTTTTTTCTCTTTATATAAAAAGTCTATAGAAAGGTAGTTTGAAATGGTGGGACTATTCTGTTTTCTGACTAACTTAAAAAACCCAGTGGTTTTAACATCCAGTGATGATTTTTTTGCATGAACTAGCTAAGGAAAGAAGAGAGGGAGGAAGGGAGAATTATTTGTGTCATTGTAATTAGGAAATGGAGGGATTTATCTGGCCTTAGCTAAGATCTGTTCTAGGGACTCAGGCATTAACAATAACTCTCCCCACTTCTCAATTCTCCTTTCCTCTGTTTGGCTTTGTTGTCAGACTGGCTCCAGCTAGGAAATGGCTTTTGGTAGCTTCAGACTTACTTAGGTCTTACCTACATCTCCGATGGAGGCAGTACCTCTTTACTGATAGTTCTGGTAAAATCTCTGGGAATTCCTTTCATTGGCTGAGTTTGAGTTATTCCTGATTTTATCAGTGGAAATCTGCTACTTGGATTGGTACAGTTTGAATTGTGTTCTTACTCCTTTAATGGGGGCAAGAAAAGGGGTGAAGTGGGGAGGAGTGAATCATCACTCATCACCATCCAAACCATATGAAATGATTTTCCAGTAAGAAACACTGTTTTGTTACTCTAAGAATAGGAATGGTTGCCAAGAAGGTAAAATAATAATCTATTTCAAGGCCAAAGTCTAGCACACGTGGCATCTGATGCAGAATCCTGTATACATTGTGCAACCATTTTTAAAATATTCTTAAAATAGCCTTTTTGAAAACTTGGGAAGTTTTTTCAGGGCTCTTGTATTTGACATTCAACTTTCTTAGGGTAACTAGATAAAAATATTTCAGCTTTTTTTTCAACAGTTATTTGTTCAATGCGCTTTACTATTTAACCTGCAATATCATTTAATCTTTTCAAAGGTTACATATAATTTTTAAAAAAGATTTATGTATATAGGACTAGATTTCAAAACATTTTTAAAGTGATTTTTTCATATTTTATCTCAGAATATTAACTAACCAGGCTTGAAAGATTTATGCAAGCCAAGAAACACCTAGTTATTTTTTAAAACATTTTAACCAAGGCTCACAGAGCTATCTCCTTACCTTTTATTTATCTGAAATGCTATGGGATTTTTAATGCCTACGCAAAACATACAGTAAGCCTCATCTGGAAGACCCATGCATAGCACAGTGCAAGCTACTCAATTTATCTACCTTGGAACGATGAAAGGCTAAGTTGAAAAATCATTTATCAGTTCCACTTGAGTTGTTACATTTTTGCTTCAGAAACATCCTTCATCTCCTGAGTCTCATAATCTCTTGCTTTTGAGGTTGTTTCATAGACATGCTTTCACTCAAACGCCTTCAATTTCAACTTCTTCAAGAGGGGTGCCTATCTCCCAGAAGTTGCCTCCAGGGACTATTTTACAGCTGTTATTTCAGCTTCTCCCACCTAGCTTGTTGTAGAAGGTTCTCTTGACAAATATTTCTAATAGGAAACCAGTACAGATCAAGCCATACAGCAATTTTTTGAAGATTGAGCATCCAACCTGGAATTCCTTAAAAAGAAGACATAACAACAAAACTTATTGAGAAGGCCCAAGATACTTTTTGCTTTTCAGAGTGTACTTGAGTGTCCGTTTCATGCTTTGAGTGGATGTTCCCCACTGAAATCAAGATTATAGTTTTGGCTTTATATGATAATAATTCTGTGAGAAGTGTGTCATTTAGCCATATTCCTTTCAAATTCACCAGGCTTAGTTAGAATTAACTTTCTGTGCTGTTTTTCTAGTAAGATTTAAGTTTTCATGACAAGGTAGAACCTGTCTACACATTTAGGGTTCTGTTTTCCTGCTGTATTCTTCCTTTCCCCTGACCTCTTGACTATATTACTTAAAAAACTATTCTTTAAAATTATTATTATTTCTTATTTATGCGCTCCACCATCTTAACCATACTGTAAATCTCTCAGAGAATCCCTATACCCTGCATATTTTTTGTATTTTCATTGAAAGGTCAAGTAAATATGCCTTTTAAGATAATATAGTCTTTCGATTGTGCTATGTCTTGTTCATTTGTGGGTAATTGGGGACTTAATCAAATGAGCCATACATTTTTTAAGATCTAGGTATCATGGTAGACACAAAGATAAAATAAGACATATAGTCCTGGCCTTCAAGGAGCTTTTAACCTTATAGAAGAGATATGATGTACACACAGGCTTAATATTAAAGGATCATGAAGAAGTGAGCAATCCATTTCTCCTTAGAAAATCAGGGCAGGCTTCATTAAGGAGATAATATTTGAAACATCATTAGATTATTGGGATGTATTAATTCAATTGTCACTTTCCTAAATTACATCTTTATAGAAGACATTTAAAGAGGAAACAATACTTCTTATCACCCCTAACATATGTAATTTTTGGTTAGCAGAGCTCTTTCATATTTATTGCTCACTTGTGCGTCATAACCTTAGGAGTCTATAGAGACTATATTTAGAATTGGCATATTAAAAAGTCTCACCTGTTTTGCTTTCAGAGTTTATTTTGTTTCCCAATTGTCCTTGATCATCAGAAAATAACATTATCAGTCTTGACTACTTCTACCGTGGTCTTTTGTTGTTGAGATTAGCACTCTAGAAAAAAGGAGAGATTTCTTGCTTCTAGCATCTGTTGTGAAAAGTCAGTACTGATCCTATCCTATTTGACCAGATTTGTCAGTGACCTTTTTATAATACTATTGTTACATTTCTTTTGCTTAAAAAAAGAAAGAAAAGTGAAGTAGATACTTTTTTTGTTACTTTGGAGTATTCATGTATTTTCCTTTTATCTCCTATTGTTCATAATGTAGCTCTGAGATTATTCTGAGCAATACACCTGCTAAGACAATGTAAAACTTTAAATTGTGCTCTGTCTTACTAGATAATTTTTCTCTCCTATATAAGAAAGTATATTTTAACTTTTTGGTTCCTTTTATTTTTTTCTTTGTGTTCAGGTGTTCTTTAAAGAGAAGGGAAATGGAAGAAGGAAACCATTAGCTTAGTGAAGGAATAAGGTGTTTTTTTTTTTTTTTTTTGTATAACCAGAAAAATGCTTAGTAATAAACTTTTCTTCATCCACCTGTTTTTAAAATTGCCCTTATTAGAGGAAAAACTTGGTTTTGATTTTTCCAAAATAAAATTTTATTCTTTCACTATTATTCAGAACTGTGTCTCACCTGATTGATCATTCCAACTATTTCACTCTGTGCTTCAAATCATCAAAATCCCATTTGCCCCACTGCAGGATTGGCATAAGAATGAATGTGAAGGGAGCAATTAACATTATGATCACAATGAAGACTTTAAAAGGAAATAGCTGCTTCATTAATATCTAGCATCTTTTTGTCTACAATTATATCCTTAATATGAATTGGTAGTTGGGGAAACAAGAGCAGGAAAAGCTGCTTCTGGAAATAATTGTGAAATTATTTTCATTTTCTCTCATAAGATTCTCAGGATTCCTTATAGTTGTAGGTAATTTTGCTTTTAAACTTTACAACACAGCAAACTGGAGAAGTGAGTGTTCAACATAGATGAAAAGAAATCCACTATTAATTAGAAAAAGCCAAAGGACTTATAGTACATCCTCACACATCACAGATTTAGGCTTAATGTTTCCTGGTTAGTAAATGATTGTGTGCTGTAGGACCTATTTCACTTGAATTTGAAAATAATTGTTTAAGGTCCTGGTTTTCAATTCTTATTTAAAAAGAACATTATCTAAGTATTTTAATAAAGGAAAGCAGCCATTTTGGCAATCCTCAGTGTTTACTATTTTTTAAATTATGATCATTTTATATAGACTTTACTTTTTGTTTGATTTCATTCTTATTGTAATGCCTTTGCTCTTTGCCCTGTGATGTTGCTTTGTTGGTTTGTTCATCTACCTTGTAGACCTTGATGACCCTCATGTTCTAGTCCTTTGGCTTTTTACTAGGCTGAAGCAAAAGAAAGCACTTGGTTGCTAGCAAAAGGGCTGAACAAAGGCAGGAAGGGAGGGTTTTAAGCAAGGAATACTGCCATAGAAAACAGCAAATATATTTTAGCTCGGTCTGTGAACACCAGGTCTGTAAAGCCAGGCCACTGCACTGTCATTTTTATTATTGGTCATCCCTAAGCCTCTGTATGCTGTTGAAAAGTTATATTTCATCACAGAAAGACTTGACAAAATTGGCTTGTTCCAACCCTTTAAAGTTGGGGGAAGTTGGTTTTCTATATCTTACAGCCATCATGTGGGTAGCCTGCCTTTTAAATGCCTCATCTGTACATTCAGTTTCGTGTGAGATTTATTTATAAAACTCTTAAACCAAGATTTCTTATTTTTACTGTTTTTTCTTCTGATACCTATATTGAAAGAAAACATGTAGGAACATTTAGATATTAAATAAAGAGGAAAGCACTTTATAATTTCCCTGGGTATCAAAGTAAAAAGAGGCATACACCATATTTAAGTACGTTACCAGCCCTATGGAATGACAGTAGTGTTTTCCAGTTCTGTTTTAAGAACTTAACAGGCTTAATCAAATAATTACTTAAAAATATAAGCTGTCCAGATAGTTATACAGTGAAATGATATATTAAAAGCCAATTCTTACAATAAGGGTCAACATAAGCCCTAGGTTTTAATTTCCACATTATTTGAAGACAGTGAGTTGTTGGTGAGGGTTGGGGCCTGAAGATCATTAGTATGTCTTGCAGTATACACGTGAGTCAGCAAATACTACTTGTTTTATATAAGTGACTCATTATGTGACAAGAACAAATGCAGAAAATCTTTTAAAACTCTTCTCACCTATCTTTTTTTATGATTTGGGTGGTTTTTTTTTTTTTTTTTTTTTTGAGGGCTAGCTAAGTTCTTGTTTGTTTTCCAATAGTGAAATAATTCAGTATTTTTTTGTTTATGATTGTTAAATTTTTTAAAGGTTTCTGTACCTTAGAGCATTTGTTTTGTGCAGATTAAAAACAATTACCTAAATTCTAACTATGTTAACCTGGTTGTTACGTTTAATTAGTTGTGTAAGAAGGCAGGTTAGTAAATTTTCATTTATGCTTACAAACTATGGTTCATAAAGACCAGACAAAATTTTGATTTTTAAAAAGTATATGGATAAGAAATCTTTTAAATTGTTTTCATGTCCTGTAGGAATCAGCCAGAGGATAATTTTTTTATGCTCTCTGGATAAATTTATTTAAAACAATCTTTACATAGGAGAAAAAACATTTTATACTTTACAACTCCCAAGATAAAGGAAAAGAAGCTGTAAAACTGAGAAGGGTAAGGATTGGGATAGACAGACAGCATAATTTCTTCCAAAATGAATTGAATTGAACAAATTTGTTTTTCTTGCTAATAGGCCGTCGTTCTTTTTCCTTTACTTTTACTAAGAAAAAGCAAGCCAACTGAGATTAAAAACATTTAATATAAAATGCAATGTTAATGCACAGAACATAGCCAAGAAATATGTTTGTCAACAAACTTTGATACATATTCAGATTTTTAAATATTGATACTATTAAGGAAATACTGCAGCATTATAAAATGTGGAATAAAATCCTGTGTTTTAAAAACAACCAATTCATTTAATAGGGTAATTTCCAGAATTTATGTAAGCTTCTTAACACACTTGAACTTCTCATTCATTTTATTAAAGGGTCCGCACATATAACAATTCTGTATACATGACAATAAGGTGACTAGATTAGAGGTATTTTTCTTGTTTTTGACTTTAAGGCTCATTTGGGAATTTTGCTTCTAATATGCCAAGGCTTTAGCTATTTAAATATGTCCCAATGCTAACGAAAATTTTTACCTTATAGCTGATGGTTTGGTGTGCTGCTGGCCTGGCTAATGAGTATATAACAAAATGCTATAAAAGGAAAGCTATTTCTGACTTAAACTCTTGATTCTTCTACATTAGTGCTAGTAAAATTGATGTATTCTTAGTTCCAAGTAGTGGTATTTTTTATTGCTATAGCAAAACATGGTTGGAAATGAGAAGTGCTGTCTCTTAGAAGTTCTCTCATATTTCAGCTAAAACATACTCAGCAAAAAAGATATGTAAATTAAAAGAAAATCTCCAATTTCCTATTCTGAGTAAAGCTTTGATTTTTGCTGATTCAGTAAGTAAGGTTGACATTGGAGCTTCTCATTTCATCTGGAATAATCACTTTTTCCTTTTGAAAAGTCTTTCATTTTAGCAGCAATATCTTCTAAAACAGTCCCTTTTGCATGGATGAACCTGTTTTTCTCTAGATAACACAGAAAATACAACTATCATAAACGGTAACCTGCTTTCTATAGTATTGCTTTCCTGGGTGCCCAGTGAGATACTAAAGTGCCAGGCTGTTCATTCTGGAGATTTCACTGATTTTCTTGGATGCATCCCTACCCCCAACCCCCAAATAGCTACTACCCCCAACAGAAGAATTTTATAACTTCCAAATTGACTACTGCAATAAAATGTTTAACCCCAGGGTTAGATAAATAAGATGCTGACTACCTAATGAAGGTGGTTAATATCAATAGAACACTCCCCTAAGCTAGTGGCTCATCAGCCTAGGATCATTCAGAATACATAATTCTAGTTCTTAAATCATTGCACTGCTTTTTTTCCTCTTAAAATAGGTATTGGATTATTATCTTATTCTAATATTTTCTGAGATTTTCCATTAGTATTTTTTTCTCCCATGTATCAAGATATGCTTATAAGCTGAATGAATAATAATGAACTTGCTTTTGTTACAGGGTTAGTGCATAGGGTAACCAACTGCATTCCAGACATGGCTGCTAAAATAAAGAAGCATAAACTGCTTATTAGTTTAAGTTAGTATTAAACAAAATGAGACTTTTAAAAATCTATTCTGGTGTAATCTGTATGTAATTCATTAAAATTTCCAAAAGTCAAATTCTTTATTGATTGGATTTCTGCCAAAAAATGCTAAAAGCAGATTGTTTTTCTTTAGAGTTGTGGTAAATGGAAATGTATATGTGTTGTTTTGCTTTAACTAGAGAGTTGTAAATACATCCATTGTGTTTCAGGTGTATAATTTCTGTGATGTATGTCTGGGAGTACTTCCTTGCTTCCCACAGTACTTGACAGTGCTCTCAAAGGAGCAAATGTATGCTTATGCAGGCCTGGACACAATATGTATTTCTCCTGTTAATGCTGTGTGATACAAAACTATTTATATAAAATTTTGTTTTCTATGTAGATAGTGCTTTTAAACTTCTTCTTGGTAGCACATTTTCTTGTATTAATGCAATAAAGCAAGGTGACAGAATGACACAGTGAAGCTCTTATTAAAAACATGTTCTAATTGTTGCAGAGTTATTAATGGAAATCTAGAGCTTGCTGCCTCGAGTTATTTCAAATTGCGTATTTTATATTTACAGTTTACATTTACATATTAATTTTATCTATTAAGAATTGCTTTCAAATTAAAAGATTTACATATGCTTAAACAAAAGCATGAAATTAGATTTGAATTCCAGAAACCAATTCATTGTATCAGCACACTAAATGGGTTTGCATTAAGGAAAACCACATTTAATGACAAGTTTGGCCCTCACACTTGAAAATACCATGAAGGAAAAGCAATCAGGGGAGTCGTATATTACCTACATGTAGATTTACCTGTTATGTACCCTAAAAAAGGTGATTTGTTTTATTTTAGAGAACTAAAATGGTCAAATTATTAAAATTAACGTTTAAGCTGTTTAGCTAAAACAGGGAAGAATTATGGTGGGAAATAAGAATAGTTTCTGAGTAAAGTTCATTACGTACAACAGTACAGCTTTGAAAGTAATTGATGAGCAATCTATTTGAAATTTATATTTATTTGTTTTCATCTTGATGTCATAGATCTGCCTTATAAAATTTAAGCATGTTAAGAAAAGAGATTTTAAGATTTTAGTTAAGGCCTTCTTTGGAAAATTCTATACCTTTGTGTAAAATTGGCAGATTATCTGACCTGTCTAACCCTATGAAATTATTTCAGCATTGTATATTGCAAGCCATATAAATGCTTTGGAAATTCATTAGTCTAACCATTCTTTTTTGACAAAATATTGTTTGCTTTTTAAAAGGGTTTTAGAAGAGATGGCAACGCTGCATCCTTTGCTCAGTTTGTCAGACTATACCATTTTGTTAAACCTGTGCCAGTTTATTCATTAATTATAAGTGCCACAGAAAGCATTGCATATTGTTTAAGGTCCATGCTTTCAGGGTAAAAACTGAGCTTATGTACACATACTGTAAGCCGTGGAACAATTACTCAGGCTGCACTGTGGACTGTGTTAAAGGAGTTGGCATGCTTTTCTTGCAGACATGGTTGATTTGAAAACAGCAACAAAACATTTGTTTAGACTGGCTCCTGAAAAGCTTTTCTTTCTTTGCCTGTAAAACTGTGCGTGTGAAGTGTTGACAAAATTCAAGAAGTTATTAGTTAATTTTTCTCATCAAGCTAGGCTTCCAATGTTTTCACTGGTTAATTCAGAAGAATCACACAATAGACTGGATTTTCGTGTAGTAACAGTTTGCCATAAATTTTCGTGATATGAGAATGTGACTAGAGTTTATTGGCTTTGTCTCCAAACTTTCTGTCCTGAACATGTTGACTATCGTATTTATTTTGCAATCCACTGACCAGTAAGAATGTACCTTCAATTAAGCATTTATAGATATGCCTGTTGTCTCCAGTAATGTTTTATAGTGTCATATGGCTGTTCTCAGCTTGACTTTAAATTTTAGTTTTTTTTGCTTCTTATTATCAATCATTTTGCAAAGATAAACTGAGCTTCTTTGTGGTACAGGTCATGTACTATAAGGAAACAAACTCACTGTGCTAGAAAGTCTTCTTTTAAAAAAATCTGCACCAGCCCATGGTTTTCAGTAGGAATATCTCTTATTTAGAATAACCTGGATTTTCTACAAAACACACTATACTATAATTACGGTTGCATTTTCTTTTGGAGTATTTTTTAGTATTCAGTTGATAAGTGAATATTTAGTAAAGAATTACTTATTAAATAGCTTTTTCATATGAGTTCTTTAAAAGTCAGTTCTTAATGTCTTTAAGCCTGATTTGATTTATAATAAACTTGAAAAGTGAGGAAGACCTTTGTCTTTTATATATTAAGAGGTAGTGAACGATAGGGAGTTATTTTTGCCAAGGTCCTTTTCCTTCTAAAACCTAACTAATCTTATCATTGTCATTTTTTTCTTTAATAAAAGGGTGTAGTGGATGTTTTGCTCTGCTTGTTAGCTGTGACGGTTCCATGAGGTCCATGATTAATCAGTGAGGTCCACTGTTTTTTAATATATTTTCACTGTGGAATAGAACTCAGTGCTGGATTTTTCTGTTTTTCTTTTAGCGAGTAGTGTGGAATGGAAAGAAAGCATTTGTTCCATTGAATAATTTATAAAAGCTAATTTCCCTGTAAGAAACTCTCCAAAACATGATAGATATATCTCATTCAGGGAAAAAGTTGTCTAAAGGTGAATCAAGCCCTATTAGATAGGTATATCAAACCTTATTTTCTCAGTTATTTTACAGCATAAAATTGGAGATGCATTTTAAGGAAAAATTGGCTTTTAAGATAAAAAATTAAAGATCTCTTTTTAGAAGAATCAGTATCAGACACAGCGATACATAAGTCAGATTATGGATACAAGGTAGATACAAGTTTTGTATTTGGCACAGTAATAAATATAAACAGCACAGTTAAATAAACAGTGGTTTTCATATTCTCATCCACACTTTGAAATACTCCAAAAGAATCCCTCTTCTTCAGTGTTCAATATTCTGCAGTCTAGTATTTTGGAGAAATAGCTATTTTTAGAAATTATTATGCTGAAATAAGCAGAAGAGAAAATTTGACATGTAAGCAATTGAGACTATAATTTGAAACATAGTAGTAAATTATTAAATGAACATATTCTTGGGAGACATCAATACAAGTTCAATTCAATAAATTGCTATTGACCATCTACCAATGTGGTGGACCCTTTTATGTTCTGATGTTGCCTTCAAGTAGCAAGCTAAGGTAACTTGGCAAGCAGTTAAACACATAAGTGGGTATTCACAAGTCAAAGGTAAATGTCTTCATAGATGTAGATACAGGACATAAAGGGGCACATAAGAAGAATTCCTAATTCGGTTTTGGAAGATGAAATAAGACTCCCTGAGGAAAAAGTTATGCAAGACCTGACAGATAAATAAAAGTAAACTAAACAGAGGTAAGCATAGATGGGAGAGAAAGAATTGCAGGTCCAGGAAATAGCAAGTATGTAGTATTCATTTGTTTAATGATTTAGGTATAATTAGCTGTGGCTGGATCAGAGGTTGTGACGGTGATAGAAAGTAGTGAGAGGTTAGTCTAGAGTGGGAAATTAGAACCAGATTATGAAGGGCCTTTTAAGTATAGTCAGAAAACTCGAGGATTTCTAGAAGGGAATTTTAGTAAGATAGTGAAATGATCAGACTTGCCATTTAGGTAAGTTGTTTTGGCAGAAGAGTAGAGAAAAACAGGGTTGTGTAGGTAAGAATAAGATCAAATGTAAAAGAGACAGTTTGCTCTTGAGAATAGATGATGTCATGATAGATTATTCTAGAGAGTGAACACTAGAAAAGTATCAAGTTTGAGAAAAGGGAGAGTACAAGTAGAAATTGTGTCTTATATAGAATCAGGAGATGTGAAATGTCACTCAGGCACAATTGCTGATGAGCCAGATCATTTATTCTCTCAGTACCCCTACTTTCTTCATCTTTGATATCAACATAGGATAAAGTTTTGTTCCCCAATTCATTATATTTCTGTGGCCATGTAGAAGAGAGATGTGAATATATTATGAAATATTTACTATACTATACAAATATAGGACATTTGCATTATAATTAAGAGCACATTTACTGAAACCATTGCTATAATGATGTAAAACTGTTGCAGTAAATTATAGACCAGTATATAAAGCCTCATTTGAGGCAGGAAAATAATTTGTTGCAGTTAATCTTTTGCTGTAATGGTATTTTTTTTATATAAAATTTGACCTAATTCCATTGGTTTAAGGATGTAAGGAAGAAAAGAGACCCATCCTGTGCCAGGCACTGTATTTTATATATTTTTATGTATTTTACATGTACTTTATGTATGTTATCTTTTTTAGTTCACTTAATCCTTCACACATCACTTCACTACCTTATATTATAAAAGGTAGGTAGGTATTGCTGTTTTTCAATTAAGAAAACTAATGGTTCCACATAACTTTCAATGAAGGATGGGTGATATAAGTGTACCTGGGTAGGAATTGAACCATTATTATATATTCCAATTTATTGGAAACATGAATGCTTTTTATGTGCTATGTATTATATACTAATAATACCTTCTGTGGGTTCTTTGTTATAGAACATAGTCTGCCATAACCTTGGATATTTTTTCCCCCTTAGGTGTCTTTTCATTCCTTCCAAAAAAAAATCCCTACTGCCAATCACTTGTGCATATACTTTTTTGGATTGGAGGTGTGAAGGGGAGGGAAGGGGAAGCATGGAGATTGTTATACCAACAAAATTTCTGCTACTTGTAATGAGCCTTTGTTAATGTGAATCTTGTATAACATGGCTTCTTTCTTTTATTTTTATAGTCAGACTTGTATTGGAATTGTGGTAAAGCTGTTATCATTTGAGCTTAAACAAACTTCTGAACTTATAATAACTCATATAATAGTGAAGCCATTTTATTTTATTTATGTAATTATATGAGAATCATATTCAAAAAGCAATTTATAATAAACATTTTTGAGAAATAAATTTGTGAGTACATAGCCTGTACTACTATTCTGTTCTACTTTTATCACATCCAAATCTGTTAAAACATTGCCTTATACATTTTTCCCTACTCTGAAAACCGCCTGTGTCTCACTGTTGCCTAAATAATAAATTTTAGCTCCACTTTGTGTAACCCCTTAATACTGCCTTGTACTCTAATTAGATTACTCACTAGTTCCCACCAATCTAGATTGTTTTCACTATTTCTTCTGTGATTAAATGAGTTCTGTCCTTTCAAGTTCTATTGGACAGCCCCATACCCAGTTTTTCAGTTCAACAAGTACACATAACTTCGTTTTGTCATAGTACACACTTTTCTTTGTTGTCTCTGATTTTTTTGTTCCTGATATCTGCTGTTCCTCCCTCCAATATAAAACTCAGAGGTGAAGCATACTTTACTCTCTCCAGGGGAATGTTACATGGCACGTAGACATCATGTGATCATTAAGAAATAATAGCAATGAGGAGGAGCAATAGGATTGTGGGTTTGTCTTTGTTGCCTATCTAAATAGTTAAAATTTGATCCAGATAATGGAAGCCTGTAGCTTGGATCACTTCCACTCATTACTGAAAAATTGCCCTGACATATATGACTAAGAGGATGACCACTTGTAGAGGTAAGCAATTTCTAGACTTTTCAGCCAAGTCAGTACTAGATCCCATTGGTTGTGATTGACAGTGGGAGTGTCTTAGTAAGAACTATTGGAGACATCAAAGAACCTTAGAGGAAAATATCCTCTGTCCATATTGTATCTGAATCTTGCTCTGGAGCACATGTCTGGTTATTCTGGGCCCCTAACTCGAGCCTCTTTACCAAACATACAATTGACCTAGTTCCGTATAGGAAACAATTCCTAATCCCATAAGCTAGAAAGTTGAAGTGTTCAACATTTTATCAACTCCAATGCCCCTTTTTATTCATAAGGTTAATCAAATATTATAGCTCTCTTACACTGAAGTATAGTAAAAGATGTGTAGAATTTGAAGTTGGTGAGTTACCATGTCCTGTGCCTTCTAAAGGAAAAATGATGTTTCTACTTCCCTTCGACTTAACTCCTGGAGTCTTGGCATGATATTACCTAAGAATCATGGGTGTTGGGGATAAGGAGACAGTTTTAAATTTCTATTCCAGCAGTGCATCCTTGTTGAGATTATTCTTCTTTTTAAAAATTCTTTACTCATAGGGTTATTGTGAAAATAAATGAGTTAAGTTCTCTGACAGAATCTGACACATTGTATAGTACATAATAATTTCCCCATATATGTGGCTTCATTCCTTAGGGTTATCTGTTTGTCCCAGTGTAAGTCCAGGACTTTCCCAGTTTCAGCACTGAAAGTCACACTTGTTTTCAGAATCTTCCTCTTTACCCCCTTCCACCAGATTTGACTTCTCTTGGTTTACGGGTCATTCTTTGAATAAGTGTGGTTAAGTTTTACTTTATAGGTTAGACTTCTGAATAGACTGGAATAAGGTTCCTTAGGTGGCTCATACATATTTATACATTTCAAGGTTATGCTATGAGTTGCATGATTCAATTGACTTTGTTGATTGAATCACCCAAACTCTTCATTTATTTGTTGATCTGATTTGGGGCAGGGCAGTTTATGAGTAAAGTTGGTGGTTTTGTTCAAAGTGGTGATTTTCGATTTGCTGCCTTATTGAGTGATTTCTACCACCTTAAGGATCTGCAGGTCATATTCACAAGTCTTTATATACCTTGAAACTTTGGAGTGAATTCTTGATATTAAAGAACTTGTTCCTGTGAAACCAGTTCTTTTTATTTTTTTTCCAACTAAATTTTTATTGAGATAGATAGCATGGATTTATAACACTTTCAGGTATATGTTCAATGTCTATATATATACTATGTGGTGATCACTACCTAAAATCTAGTTTCTATCATTTCAAATTGAAGTTCTCTCAATCTAGACGTGATAAGTTATAAATGATTCTTTGTAGACTGTTGCAAATTTCCCACCTTTATTTAAATACTTACTTAAATATTTGAATAAGTATTTTAATGTCACTTTAGTGTGTTTAACAAGCGGAGCTACCTTGTTTTCTAATGAGATAATAGGTTACAATTATGAGCTGTATCGTTTCTTTGTTTTTCATTTCTGCTCCATCTTTCTTGTCTTCAACTCTTAAGTTTTCTTTTTTTAATTAAAAAAAATCAAATAGAAAACGAATCTCTGGTGTTTTTGTCAATGTCATGGCCTTATGTCAAGATGTTGAAAGGTATCTCTCCAAATTATTGTTCTGCTATAGTTATTTCTATGAAAGAAAGCCTCTTGTATAGCTATTTGTGAATTGTGTACCTACTGAATTAGTCAAAGCTCTAGCTAAAACCATTTTTTTTCTTTACCTCTCCCCTCCCCCCAAACTTGCTTTTGTTATGTATTGGCTTGCTAATCCTTGTGTTGAGCAGTATCAGACATCACCTTTCTTGGGGGCAGTTAGTCCACTCTTCCGCTTTCTTTGTCAAAGGGCTCCCTTAATAGGAGAAGTCAACAGGGAGGACAAAAAGGATTGAAAGTTGTATTTAATCAGGGTCAGAGAGGTGGTGTTCAGAGTGACGGGCCCACAGGCAGGCTGGCCTTTTATGCTTGCCGACGCAGATGGTCCCAGAGCATTCAGCTAAGTGAAGAGAAAGCTGCCCAGTGAAAGCTATTGTGGGGTAGCATCGTTACAGTTGAGAAAGGTTGCCAGGGGTAACTAGAGAGTATCACCAGTATCGTGTGATCACTAGTCTGTGCCATTGAAAATGTTAGACTGAGGATTGTATTGGGTCCCTTGGCATCTTGATGTTCAGATGTAAGCAGTATTAGCTTACATTAGTGTTTTTTAATTTAATTTTTCTGTTTTCTTCCCTTTGTTCTTTCTTCCCTTTTTTAGTACATTTTTGTGAGTTTAAAAATCTACTTCTAAAAGCATACAGTTATTTAATAGCAGGTCTATTATAATTTTGGATGATTATACCACATAGTTTAATTTTTGCAAATAAATTGGATTTATAGAAACTAGGATCTAAAATTTCTCATTTGAAGAGCTGGAAGTTGATTTTCCATTGCTCTGAAAAGCCCCAGGATACCTCAGGGTGAATTTTTTTTTTTTTAACCTGATTTTAAGTAACTTAAAAAAAAATATGGTAAGGTATTTATCTGAAAGAATAGATAATTGTGAATGCAAAGTTGTGACCAAGCACCCCCAAATATGTATGAAATTTGTCTTTATTTTTTTGCCAAAGGCAACAGAAAAAATATGCATCCCAACTGAGCCAGAACCAAGTAGCATAACAATCATTGGTCTTAATCTAATATTCTGTGAATATAATTTTAATAGCCAATTTTGGAATTCTTTAATTTCCCCCTTTCTTTTCATCTGGATATTTTAAAGAAATTCCTTCTAGTCATACACAAAATATAAATACAGTAGTCTTCTGCTCTCCCTAGAGGAAAATGCATAGAGATTTCTATTAAGTGTTGAAGTGAAATTTGAAGTGTGACTAAAATACAAAATGAAATAATAATAGCTCTGTAATTAATTGTTCTAACTTACACTGCTAGTCAACTTAATTTAAATTAGCTTTTCATGCAAGTCAGAACTGATTTTCGGCTAATACTTTATACACACCTGTTGGTATGACAATGAGCGAAGACATACCTAATACCACATTTAATATGCACACTGGTGTTTGAGAGCTAATAATCACTAGTAGAATTATTTTGTGTGATAGGTAACATTGTATTTGTTAGTCTGTGAAAAGTTGAGTAAGATTTTCTCTAAGCCTTTAATACCCCTATTTAAACAATGAGACTCTAATTTTAGACCTTCATAGAAAAAGAAAAATCTCAAATTGATATTAAATGAGCTACTTGTTTCCTTTTGTAGAGTCATTTTTATTTTAGACAACTTGAGGTCTTTTTTTGTAAGTAGGAGCATGTGTCACCAATGAGTGAATTTAGTGAAAATTAGAACAGGTATGTTGATGCCCATAGTCATAAAGTAAAGGATTCCAGGAGATATACAGATACCATTACAGAGCACTTCATTGGAAAGTTCAGTTTTGATGTCATTAAAAATCAACAGAGAATGTGATTTCCTTTTTTCCTGATAATCAAATGAGTACAGTAACTAGATTGTGCTCTCCTTTTACTATCATAGTTCTTTTTCAAAGGAATCATTGGCATGACTCTTCATAAATCTAGTGGAAAAAAATGTCAATTAGTTTCTATCACTTGTGATGTAGGTTGACTTTCTAGGATTTATGAATGAAGACAGCAGTGAGAAGCAAATATTAACTACATTGTTTCTTTAATGAACCTTGGTGAGTCAAAGACATTAATGTTATTGCAGTTTATGGTCCTTCATCATTTTCATTCTATTAAACCAGTTTTTCTTCTTTTTATCTATCTACCTAATACAGGTTTGTTTGAACACCTGGTAAACTAAACTAGTTTGACAAAGAGAATGAATTTAAAATTTACAGTACATGTATTTTCATTTACATTGACAGTGTGACATGAACATCTCTATATAGTGGGACCAGCAGAGTGGACATAAAGATTTACATTAAACTCCAGCAGAGATTTCTTATCACTTTTATCTTGGGTTTTTAATCATTGTGGGTGACATGAATATGAAAGAACATACAAAATAATTATATGTTAGTAATCTTAGCAAAGATTAAAAATAAAATTGCCTTTTAAATTCACGGGTACAAATACAAATATCTTACTTCCTTGATAAAGCTTAAAGTAGGTAGTCTATGAAATGAACATCTGTTCAACATGTAATTTTAAAAAGTATAAATTGTATGTCCACTTATATCTTTAGACTGGAAATTAGAGCCAGAAGGATTTTGCTGATTGTTTAAATTTTGCTAAGGTGTCAAAATCTCTTCTATTGGTTTTTTTTTTATTATGTTAGTAATAGTATTACATGAATGTTATTAAAGCATTAATGACTTGATTGTATAGCAGTATCCATTAGCAATGGCGGTATCAGAGTAAGGTCTACCCCTATGTTTTATGTGGATAGGAGTTATGATGAATAAGTAGAACAGGAATATCATTATAATGAATGCCATTGTGTCAAAAACAGTTACGTTTGTTCAGTCTGAACAATATTCATACCAACTACCATATATTGTTCATACTCAAAAGCTTGATGCGTAAATAGATTTGGTTTAGGACAATAATTTAGAAAATTGACTGGCATGTTCAGAAAAATGGGTTATCTCTAATGGGAAATTACTGTTTTTGTTGCAAAGTTACAAAGAATTGTGAACTTTTTGGTGCTGTTAACCTTTTATTAGTAGTTCAAATGTCACCTGAGAAAATGTGGAAGGCCCTTTGGTATTTGAAGGACCCCAAGTTCATTATAAATATCAATTATTTTTTAAAGAAAATGAGAAGTAGGAATGATCATGACTAGAGAGCTTAAAGTGAAGGAATCCAGAAAGGCTTGGGTTTAAACCCACGACTATAGGCATACCTATAAAAAAGTGATGTCTTCACCTGCTTCAAGAACTGTTACGTACTTGAAATTAGATATAGGGTGTGAAAGTCCTATTTTTTTAAAGGTTTATTTGTTTATGCATACAAGAACTGGGGTACAGGCTAGAGATGCGGGGGGTGAGAGGAATCACCAGAGACAGAGTGGGGAATAGAACAGGCAGACTGACTGAAATACACTGCTGAGGGGAGCAGCGGGTGAGACAGGAGAGGTCTGCTGCACCATGTGGGTAGCTCCCTGGCTGGCTGGGGATCAAACTTGTGCTGCAGAGGCTGCGGATAGCTTCACAGTGCTGTGCTTAACCCATTATTGTGCCACCAGGGAGGCCCGAAAGTCCTATTTTTGAAGAATGGTGTATGTATGGATGATGGTTCTCTTAATACTCATACAAGAGCCTACTGGTACGGGTATATTTTGACATTTACTTGGACTTGAATTCAGCATGTTTGGGAAAACAAGATTATAAATAATTGAATAAATATTAATGGATCTTTATTGTTCATATATCATGAGGTTTTTGCTCTTTGTTTTGTTTCACTTCATCAAAATGAGACTAGGTGTCTCATGAGAGGGTCCAAAATGCAAGCAATGGAAGAATAAATAAGTGTGTTTCTTGACCCAGCCCAATATTCTTCACAGTGTTGAAAGACCCTAAGGTCTTTGTAAAATAATAAATTAATGCACATTGCCATAATGTATTTAACCCAATGGTAGTTCAGCATTATATTGTCCATTGTGTATTCCACAATTGCAATGTGTATACCACATCTTCTTGATCCAGACATCTATTTTGGGGCATTTGGGTTGTGTCCATAACTTACCTATTGTAAATAGTGCTACAGTAAACATAGGAGTGTGCAGGTATCCTTTTGAATTAATTTTTTGTGTCCTTTGGGTAGATACCTAGGAGTGGAATTGCTGGGTCATGGGAGTTCCATTTTTAGTAATTTGAGGAACCTCCACACAGCTTTCCATAGTAGTTGGACCAGTTTGCACTCCCAGCAATAGTGTAGGAGAGTTCCTTTTTCTCCACATCCTCGCCAACATTTATTGTTGCTATTTTTTTTAATATGTGCCATTCTCACTGGTGTAAGGTGGTACCTCATTGTGATTTTGAGTTGCATTTCCCTGATTACAAGTGATGATGAACATTATTTCATATGCCTGTTGGCCATTTGCATTTCTTCTTTGGAAGTGTCTTTTTAGCTCTTCCACCCATTTTTTGATTGGGTTTTTTTACTTCATTTTTGTTGAGTCTCGTTAGCTCTTTGTAGATCTTTGTGATCAGTCCCTTATCATTAGTGTTGTGTGCAAAAACTTTCTCTCAGTCAGTGGGGTATCTGTTTTGGTCAATGTCTCTTTTGCTGTACAGAAGCTCTTTATTTTGATGCAGTCCCAGCTGTTTATCTTTACCATCACTTCCTTTGCTTTAGGTCATGTGTCTTTAAAGATGTTACTGAGATGTATGTCATGTAGTGTTTTGCCTATATTTTCTTCTATATAAAAAAATTACCATTTATTGAATTTGGTGCACTTACAAAAAAAAAATAGTAATCTTACAAGGTTGTTGAAGTGCAGTTCCCTTTCCCAGTTACATATCTATGTGAGGTCAGATTCTCTTCATGTACTTGAAGCAAAACAATGTATCACACCAGACTGAATATAGAACTAGATTTGAGAACCCAGATGTTTTGTATTAAGCCAGACATTAAAAGTGTTTCAGAAATACAAAATAGTACTAGTCACCTTACTTATTTTTATTTTGGAAACTGTAGTTTTTCATTAAAATGTTACTTATATAAGTCAAAAACCTTAATTTTTTCAGTTTTATATCTAATATGGGATGTGTGAATAGCTAATACCCACATAAACAAAGGCAAAACTCTTTGGGCTTCTTAAACAGTTTTTAAGAGTTCTTAATAAGAGTTTAAAGGTGTCTTGATACTAAAAAAATTGAAACTGCCAGTCTGCACTTAGTGTGATTTAATCAACTAACTACAGCAAACTGGAGATAATTATGAATACCTTTTCTATTTCTTGCTAATCAGCTAGTATCTTCAGGTAGTGTTTGATCTTTGCAAAATATTTTATAGAAATATTTAGGTCAATGATAATTATCTTACTATTTCACTTGCTATATATAAGTTTGTTGGGAAGAGGATTATAAAACGAAAATGACTGGAAGGTTTGCAAACTACTGGCAATGACATATGAAATGGACTGGGTGCTGTGCTCTTCATGGGTTCATAGTTGTCAAGCAGTTGAAACCAATTCTGATTGATTTAAGCAGAAGAGGGATATTTATTCTTATGGAATTTCTAATAGAGTTGAATAAACAGACTTGAAGAATACTTCTCCAAGAATAATGCAAATCAGAGTACAAAGCTGGTCCAGTGAAGACACTGCTGTGTCTAAGCCCATAACTGGCTTTTGTTGTTGGTGTGACCGCCACCACCTATGCTGTATACCTGAGGCTACTGCTAGAACCTGGACATGGATGTAGCTGCTGGCACCCATCACCAGGAGGGTCTTTACATGGTCTCTGCTGTGTTACCTTGCCAGCTTCTGTTCAAAGAGGTGGCAACTGTATCTTAATGGTGGAGGTGTGCAAGGGAAGAAAACAGAAGTACCTGACATTTTCTCCTCTAATGGGAGACCAACTATGCCTCCCAGCATAGGTGGAAGATTCACTTTCTGTGAACTCAGACCTCCCAAATAACCCCCCAAATTTATTTGTGGACTTATAAAGGAAATCTCATCTCTATATTATTAATTTAGAAATTATTTATGTAATAACTGCTATGTATAAAGTGTTGTGCCAAGATCTGTTATCAGAGGCAAATTAGACAGGATAAATGTCCTTGTAGTTCATTGCCTAGTAGGGGAAATAACCTGTACCAAATGACCAGAATATAGGCCGACTGGAACTACTACCACTGTAGATAAACAATTACTGTCAGAACACTTAACTACCCTACATTATAATTGTCATTTAATATGTTTCTCTCTCCCACTAGAATATAAACCCTCAATGGCTTAATTATTTTTATTTTAATTTTTTAATTTTTTAGGTTTATTTATACATATAAGAGCTGGGGTACAGGCCAGGGGGTGGGTGAGAACACTCACTAGAGACAGACTGAGAAACAGAACAGGCAGACTGACTGAAACACACTGCTGAGGGGAGCAACAAGGGAGTCAGGAGAAGTCTGCTGCGCCATGTGGATAGCTTTCTGGTTGGGGATCGAACTTGTGCTGCAGTGGCTGTGGACAGCCTCATAGGTGATGTCTTAACCCCTTGTGCCACCAGGGAGACCCAGCTTAATTATTTTTTTTTTAAGATTTATTTATTCATACAAGAACGGGGGTACAGGCCAGATGTGCGGGAGGGTGAGAGGATTCACCAGAGACAAAGTAGGGTGCAGAACAGGCAGACGACCGAATTACACTACTGAGGGGAGCAGTGGGCCAGACAGGAGAGGTCTGCGCCATGTGGGTATCTCCCCGGCCAGCCAGGATCGAACCCGTGCCGCAGAGGCTGTGAACAGCTTCACAGTGCTGCACTCAACCGCCTGCACCACCAGGGAGGCCCCGGCTTAATTATTTTTAACGTTTATCTAGTTTTACTTGCACATAGCTTTAAGGAGTCAGTAGTTTGTGGTGATGAAAAACAACCTTCTGTCGTCATGCCCAAAGTCAATATGATCAGTTATTTAGCTGCTTTTTTGTGTTTATCTCTGTTGCTCTTAGTTACATTCTAATATCATTACTTTCAATTTTTCAGTTTCAAAATTTTCTGTGGACTTCTCTTTATAAAAGATTTGTCTTTCTCTGGCTTCTGATCTCATGTGCTCTTCCTCTGTACAATTCTTCCCCTGTCCTTCTGGTTAGATCAGTGGTCAATGTTTACATTGTTATGACTATACAAGTGTTAATGCATAGATGAATAAAACAGATAAAATAATGAATTTTCCTTTCTTGAGCTGTTCCTCCCTCCCCCCACCTCCTTGGATTTTTCTTTGTCTATTTACTTAGTTTCCTACGTACTAATCTTTATATCAACTGGAAATTCTTTTTTAATTATCTAAATCTCCTTATATACTCTGATTTTTTGAGATTTCCATCAATTTTGTCTTTTGGAGAAATTTTGACTGTTTCATCCTGATCTGGTTTTCTTCTATATTGATTGGTATACAGTATCATGCTGGAATCTCCTTTCACACTGTCATCTTAGGGATTCCTTTTGCTTTTCTCCTATGGTGGTACTTCCATTTCCTACCTCCCACTTCATCTTCTTTCTTGGTTTACTTTACCTCCTTTGAAAGTCCATCTCCAGTAGTATCTAGAAACAGAACTCTTAGGTTGAAATTTATATTCCTTCATTTTGATGGCATTGCTCCATTGCTTGTTAATTTCCAGTATTGTTGAAATGTCTAAAGCTATTCTGATTTCTGCTCCACTGAATGTGACTTTTTCTTTTTAGTTCTCTGAAAGTATGTAAGATTCACTTTACCTTGGTTTGGGCTTCTTTTTTATTTACTCTGCAAGGAATTGAGTAGACCCTTTCAATCTGGAAATACATGTCCTTCCTTTATGAGAAATGGTCTTAAATAATTTCTTTGATAATTTCCTCCTCTCATTTTTCATGTTCTCTTTTTCTAGAACACCTGTTTAGAGTACCTCCTGAATTGGTGCTCTAATTTTCTTACCCTTTTTGTCCTATTGTTTATCTGTATTCTTGTTCTGTTTTGTGGATTTATTTCACCATGTGTCTATTTAGGCTTTTACTTTTTCTGTTAATGTTTTTTTTTATTTTCCAAGGAAAATTGGTTATGTTTGCATGTCTGCCAGTATATTTCTCTATTATCTGAATGTACTTTAAAACTTGTGTGTGTGTCCTGAGAAAATTTAGATAATGGAAAAAAAATTTTAGGTTGGTTTAGTTATAAGTATATAGAAAAGTTAAGAAACACTTTTGGGGGATTTGTAATTTTTATCAATACAATATTTCATATCTCCAAGACTATTCATGATGATTTTACTTTTATTTTTCTTATTTCTGAATAGTCTGTTTCCTCCAAATTGCCTTTTCTGTATTTTGTTTCTCTTGGTCTCTCACTTTCATTTTGAGTGTTTATTAGATATTCAGTAATCCTAAGTTGTTTGCTCATGATTAAAAGTGGGGAAACTTAAGAATTGATTAAATGTCCTGAACTAAATCAGGGATCAGGAGCCTTAAAACATAACCTTCATCTCAGGAAACTTAGCTGAGTCATTTTTCTGGGGAAACTCCTTATGGTAAGCATCTTTAGGATTTTCTTCTAGACTGATGCAAGTTTTTGGAAATGAGAAAAAGAGTACTATTTATTTAGATTATCTTCCTAAAGTTTCAGGGTCACTTCCTATCTGGAGACCTGTTTTACATATTTTCTCCAAAAAATAAAAGTCCACCCATTTCCTGAGGTGGGATAAAGGTAGTTGCTCAGTTACATGAAAAGGGGAGAGGAATGTAGAGGACATTTAACTGCCTCTTTACTGCCATTTTAGTGGGGCTTGGGTAAAGAACAGCTGTATATGCATGTGTTAGTTCTGCATCTTTATCTGGAGTCCCTGAGCTTCATCTGTGTACCCGTAGAACATTTAGTATGGCGCCAGCACATAGTAGATAATAAATGTTTGAATGTGTGGTGGATCAGTTGTATCTGAAGGCTAAATACTAGTTTCTTGCTAAGTCTTCTAGTACTATAGAAATGAGTCTTTATGGAACCTCCCTTCAAGGTAAAAATATAACATTTGCTCTACAAGCATACATTAAGCTCCATACATTTAGAAAAACAAAGGTAAATTCCTTGATGAGAAAAATCAAGGAAAGGATCTTGAGGGAAGGTATCATTTGAGTTGAGCCTTAAGACATGTTCAGAAATAAGTTAGCAAAGTAGATAAAGGAGCCTGAAATGTAGAGTAGTGTAGAAGTGGTAGGAGCTGTGTGTTTAAACTGCATACAAAAACCTAATTTGAAGTGGGGTTGGGTAACTGATCCTAAAATTTGAAGCTTAGGAACTTTATGTGTGTGGCATGTGGGCAGTAGTTATGTATAAAAGATTTTAGATAAGAAATTGATCTAATGAAAGTTTTATTGCAAATTGCAGAATGCAAGAGACCAGCTATGAGGAAGAGACCTGATCAGCCGCCTCTTTAGGTCTCTGAGCAGCATGCTTTACTTCTTTCTTCCTCCATTGTAAAAATAGGATGATTTTTTACATCATTAACCTGTTTTATCTGTCTTACAAAGGTTTTATGAGGATCAGGTGAGATGAGGTAAAGATAATGTGTGAGGTGAAATATACTCACAGTGTTAAATACGGGGTTAAGTTACAGATTCAAGGGGCACATCAAAGGACATCTAAGACGTAATGACTGGTTGAATTTAGGGAATAAAGAAAAATTTGTTCAAGATTATTCTGAAGATATGCTCATATTTTGTACCAAAATGGAGGACTAAGTGTGAAATGGGTGCTTGAAAATCTGGGCCTTCAATAATAGAATTAAAGGCTTGAGAATTAGCGCATAGGAGTTAGAATAGAAAAAGGTAGCCAGATAAGTCAGGACAAAACAGATATGGAAAGGCATGGATGGTCTCTTTAAGGTTAGCCCTCAACAAAGTGAGGTGTGCCAGACAAAGGTCAAGTGTTGAGAAGAACTTAACTATTGAATTAGCCTCCAAGGGCAGAACTGGTTACGTATTTTGTAGCACTCAATGCAAAATGAAAATGCCAGGGCCTTTGTTCAAAAAGCAAAATACTGTAGTTAAAGCTGCCTAAATCTATGCCCTTTCCTTTAAAAAGTATATTATTACTTACGAAACATAACAGAAGGGTAACAATACATCGGGTGACAATGCATAGGAAACATGGACTTACAAATAACAAAGAAATAAGGGGCTATAGATTTATATGCTGCTACAAATAACATTCTTTATCAGTGTGATCTTGATTAATCATGATTTTTCTGGCTCACTTTTCTGCAAATTCATTTCTTAGTTCATCAGAAGTTATACTGTAAACATTTTTAATTGATATAATTGAAGGTAATGTCAGTTGCTCTTAACAAATGCCAGATTGCAAATAGCTTTGGATCATTTTTTATCTTGAGAAAAGTCTTTCTGCTAATGTAATTATTACTACAACTTTGACAACTCCATTTTTTAGGCTTTGACAACTTTGGAATAAATTTCTGATAAATTATTTCAAAATACAAACTTGAGAATATCCAGAATATCTTTTCTAAAAATACTTAACTTTATATGAACTTTTTATGAATCAGTTTTGTGTGAATTTAATTTTAAATGCAAATTTATACAATTGCATTTTAGTGTTTCCTCTGCCGTTTCTTATAGCTTGTAGAGATTGTACAAGAAACCAAAAATGGCTTCATAACTTGGACATAATTCAAAAAGCCTGGTTATACATTCTATCACTATATCTTCAATTATAAGGAAAAATTAATTTTAAAATTGTCTTCTTTGTTAATAATTGGTTCATCCAAAGCTTCATTTGAAAATAATGTTCTTTTCCATCAAATGCAACAATCTTTAAATTTAATTTCTCTTTTTAAGCTGGCAAGTATTTGCTCTTAAATGTTAACAGTTTTCAAAATTAGAGATTCTAAATTCTTTGAAAAATTCTAACTGCTCCTTAACATGCTAATATCCATGCATATGCTTTTACTTTGCAATATTTTATTGACAGAGTTCACTGAGAGCTGGCATGTCCTGTCCTGGCACTCAGGCTGGAGAGTTAATACTGGTGTATATGCCGCTGGGATAGGTTCCAGGAACAGATGGGTATACTGGCTTTCCCAGGCATATTGCCATGCAGAGTTACTCCTACCTGGGGCTGCTACCACCATTACCACCTCCAATCTGGGCTCATCTTACCTAACTTTTGGTGCCTTATGGTACTCTGTACTGCACATTAGAGCTGGGCAGCCAAGGTCAACTGCTTGGTACCTATGCTGACACTTGACATATTTCCTCTCGTGTTCCATTGTCCCAAGTTCAAAGTAAAAATCTTTAGATTTCAAGATAGCAGCAACAAAGCATTAAACCAAGCACAACCTCCTGAGAACAGGACCCTGGGCAACTATCAGTTGCACCCCTAATAAAGTCTGTGCTCAGTTATTCTGAAAACTTGGATGCCAAAACTGCCTTTAAATTGAACTGTTGAAGACTTCCCTAAGATGAACTGTTTGTCCTTAATGGGGCTTTTGCAGTCATCAGAGACAGACACATAATAGTTTTCATGCAGGTTTTCCCTAATTTTGTTTTTAAACGTTAAAGAGTTCTTAGTGGGGACTTGCTGTTCCGACTAAGAGACCTAATGGAAGCAGAACTCCCTAGCAGCCGCCATGATGTCTATTGAACCATGCAGAGGTTTTAAAAGGCTGGTTTCTTTGCACTGGAATTCAAACAGATTACTGTGTTCATTTAGTTTGTTATGTTTTTCCTTAACCTTTCTTTTAATGAGCATTTGAATTTTATTATTTTTTTGATTTCCTTTCTTTTGTTGTTAAAAGAAGGGACAACGGATTATTACTTATTTCCAGTCCCTGGTGACTTCCTTGATTATGAATTCATACATAGCCTGTTGGTCCTCAATTCTAGTACTCCATAGTTTTATCTTGCCACCCATGTAGTCTTGTACCCAGATTTTTTACAAAGAAAATCAAAGACAAAAATGTCTCATAGTCCCATTTATCATTTTTTCTTCTTTAAAACTATGCTTTTTTTTTTTTGCAAGTTTCTCTTAATTAAATGCCTTTTGTCCTTATTAAAATGGACAGGATTGAAGGAATCAGTGTGTATGAAAGATAAAGAAGCGACAGTCAACTCACAGACCCTAATTTACACTCAGCTGCTTCCCACAGTGTGCTTTCCATATTATAAAATGATAGCTTCCATGAACTAGGATTGCAGCTACTGTTTCATCCTCCCTTTAGTATCTTGAATTTGGCCCAATATACTTAAATATCAGAATTTCTTAGCTGATGTGCCACTGCTATAGCTGGGACAGGAATAAAGTACAGATGAGCAAGATACTGATTTCCTCTTCCTCCTGGTGCTTTGAAGGACTTGGGACACTCAGAGTTGATGGGCTGGCTGTCTCTGGCTGAAAGTGCCTTCCTGCAGTTAGCCTAACATGCAGATGCCATTTTCTTTGGACACCATGACTTAAAAAAGCATGGAAGTGCTACCTTTAAGCCTCAAATCAGAAATTCACAGTGAAATGAAATCCCATATTTAAGTAATTGCTTTTAACCATTTATGTGATCAGTGTTGTCTTTGTTCCTTTTTCTTTGTTTTCTTCCTAATTTTATTAAAGGTAGACATCTAAGCAGCAGTGATATACTGATGAAAATAAGACGAATTAAGAGACTTACAGTCTAATTACTTTTCACCTAGTTATTGGTTAATAGGAACCAGAGGTTTTTTTTTAAATGAGGGCTATGACTTGAAGAAATTACCAAGCTCTAGGTATTTGGATTATTTCACCTCACACTTCTTGAGTGGAAAGGTTCAACCTAAAAGGAAGAAACTGTGCCAGACTATAGTCTTTCTAATATTAGCAAAGTTTTGACTGTTTATTATACTTTGATACAAACAAGGCAGGTCTATTTGATCATCAAGGCCCATTTTTTTGCAATAGAAATTTTACTTACACTAGGAGCACATAGATTATAAACAGAACATGTTTCAAAGATATGTGTAATCCAAAAGGAAGTGCTAGATTTTGAAATAGATTGATATAGGAGGTAATGTTTTTTAAAAAATCCTTTGATGTATAAGCTACTACATTTAATTGCATTCGTTACAGTTTTGCGAATTTATTTTGGTCACAAGTTCAGATAATCAAAAATAGAAATTGTAAGCAAAGTATACTGGAGTACAAAAAGAATGTAAATCTACAGAAGTCATAATAATACATAATAAATTACATGACTGTATTCTGTGTAGGCACTTTAGCCTCATCTTATTTTTTGCTTCTCAGATTTTTCTGACTTGCTCTTTGTTATAATAACAATGCTATTATACTTATCTTTTTAGAATTTTCAGTGGCAGTTCCTTACTTCATTATTTGAATATGGAAAGTAGAAGTAAGTAATGTGTAGGGTGTGCCCTTAATAGCAAATATTGGGATTCACATCTTTACTCACAGCTGCAGTGGTGAGCTGCCCTCTCCTGGTCATCTGAGCCATCTAGAACTCCCACTGGGTCCTATGGAAAATCACTTTTTGCCAAAAAATAGATGGTTTAATCGTGTCCTATTTGATTTGTAATTGTGTTTTAATTATCCTATTCTGTGACTCTGCAATGCAAAGTTCTACTGTAGCTCCTCACTTTTCATCTCTTAGGAAGAGAACATTGTTGACAGAAAAGATGGAGCCGTCTTCTCTTTCCTGCATGTTCTCCGATGCAGTGCTCCCACCTGAGATTTTGGCTCATTATTTCAGTCTTAATGGGACAACCAGTGCTATTCCTTTGTTTATTAAATTCTTAAAGATTTACCTTGAAGTCATTCCTTACTATGTTTACCCCTCCTTGGAAAAAAATATTTTCAGAGTCACTCCAACATGTTCTTTTCATGGAAGATATTTCTTACAGATTTCTTAAAGATAGGCATCAAATTTGCCCTTTTTCCAAATAATGTCATGTTGTAGTTGAGTTGTAGTTGTTGTAGTGAATCTCATTAAAACCAATGCTTCTGTGTTTAGTTTTTAATTCCTGAGTCTTTGTGTCTTATTACTTACAAGCCTATCTTTACTTTCCACCCTGGACTTGCTGACCTATAGGATTAGCATCAACTTCAGTACTCACCAAAACTGTAATACCAGAATATTGAAAACAATAGATCTTAGGAATTTCACTTCCTTGTTGAAAAGTAATAATTTATCTTGACCTTTTCCTTGATTTACCAGGAGGTCTTTCTATATACTCTATATTATGTATTAAAAAATATGAAAAGGGTAAAAAACAACCCTGGTATTTATTGTAGTTCCCAGTTAAGTTTGGAACTTGATACTAATTATTTCTGTTTGAGGGTTCATACAAGACTTTTAATGAAGCTGTTTCTTAACGTTCATATATATTTTAGTAACTAAGTATATCTCATTCACACACATACTAAAATATATCCTCCTAAAACCCTACAGTTGAGATCAAAAGACTCTAGATGGAAGTTTTTAAATCTTTTTGTTAGTGATTTTACCTTTCAGAAAATTTTATGTATTTATATATTACTTGAACAATTTCATTATGTGTTATACAGTTGGAGAAGAATAAAGGTAGAAATACTAATTTGGATATTTGAAAAAAAAATTTTAATTAGCTAGAATTCCTTTCCATTTTCAAGTAAGAACAAAAAACCCAGTCAATTAGTTCAGATTTGAGAAAATTTAAGACCCTAATTAGTACCTAAAAATCATTTATGAGGCAAAATATTGAAAGAGCAGGTTTTATATTTAGAAAACTTGAGAATCAGGTCAAAATAATGGGAATTAATCACAACAGGAGTAGATTGTATGCCACTCCATCTCCCAACCACTCTGTTTTTGTCTAATATAATAAAGATTTATAGGTAATTAAGACCTCACTTGAACTGGGGAACCATGGATAAACAAGAACCCAGGTTTCTTTAATTTGAATTTACCTTACATTTATAGAACAACAAAAGTTATGAAATTTCTGTTTGTCATTGATGAAATTACTTAAACATTCTAACACTTAATGTTGAACTCCTATGCCACTTTCTAGCTATATGACAAATGTACATACTTCCCTCCATTATAAAATAGAAATAATAATTCCCATAATGAATTATTGTGAAGATTAAATTAAAAGAGTGTTAAAAGCATTTTGTAAGCTGTTAAATGGCACACAAATGTAAAATGGTATTATTTGCAAAATAAAACTGCACTTCAAAATATTTTTGACCCATGACATTACCAGAAGGAAAAAAGTGTTATAGCCCATGCCAAACTAGACTTAATGAAAGACTTAATTTTTCTCCCCATAATCACCTAATTACATTTTTTGGTCAGTCTTGTTTACTGTTAAAAAATTTCAATGTATTTTTTTTTTTTTTGTAGAGAGCAGTGAATTATATGTTTGTTTGTTTTTTTAAGATTTATTTATTTATTTATACAAGCACTGGGTACAGTCAGAAGTGCAGGAGGGTGAGAGAATTCACCAGAGCCAGAGTGGGGAGCAGAGCAGGCAGAAGGACCGAAGTACATTGCTGAGGGGAGCAGTGGGTGGCAGGAGAGGTCGCGCGCCTTGTGGGACCGGGGAGCAGCCGGGGATCGAACTGGCGCTGCAGAGGCTGCGGGCAGCCTCGCAACCCAGCGCTCAACCTCTGCGCCACCAGGGAGGCCCTGAATTATATAAGTTTTATGCAACCTACTACATTTTCTGTTGTGCATTACATGCAAACCAAAATAGAATTTAAATATTTAAATGCTTTTTCCTAATTAAATATTACCTCTACACTACAAAGGACTTGAAAAGTAAACATTTCATGTATTACTCTCTCCTGCCAGTTTTCTTACCTAACAATCAAATAATGGTTTTTGTACAAAAGTGTTTCCTCATAAAATACAGAACTAGCATCATAAATTTTAAGCAGAAACTAGATCTTTGTGTGACTTTCTGTTGCTTAGGAACCTTCCTTCAATATGCTGTTTTCTCTAGACCTCTCTATGGCAGTTATATTTGAACTCTCATTAGAGAAGAAGAAATTGCCTGTGAATGTAAAACCCCTGTGTTTGAGGTACAAGACCAAGCCCTTCTAATGTTTAGGCGGTAACCTCTAACTGAACAAGCTCTGATCTGAATATTCCTGCATCTGAGTTTCTATCTCCGTATTTATGGATGTGTGTGGCAGTGTAGGGTATAGGATAAATTTGGTAGCCTAGGAAACCTGTATCCCATCAGGAGAGAAAACAGATGTTCTTCCTCCTGGTAAGGAACTGCAGCTATCCATTTAGCAATTATGAATCTCTTCCCTAGATAATACCCTTGAGGAAGGAATCTTTCAGCAGGCAGGTCAAGAAGCACATGGCTCTTTTTTTTTTTTTTTTTAACTGTATAGGACTGAATCTTCTTACATTTGCCCTCTTCTTTTCATGTCTTCAATTCTAAAAGGATGGTAGAGAATCCAATTTGAATCACATAACTACTATACAGAATAAAATCTTCTAGGATCAGTGAGTAGGAGACATTGACAAAGATTGTAAAAGTTCTCCCAATCCCCAATCTAACTCAGTCTAGTTGTTTCTGGATGTTTTTATGTACCATTTTCTGATTTTGAGTTGTTTTAATTGAAATGGAATTATCCAAGTCGTGTTTTTCTAAAAAAGACCAACTTCTATTCTACATATGTAATACCCTGCTTCTTTTTCCCTCCCTGCTACCACTGTGGTTAAAACCTATATCAACCTTTATCACTTTACCTAGACTATTAAAATAATTTGTTACGTTGCCACTTTTCCTCTCTTCCCTTCAGTTCCTTTCCCTTTGCTGTTAGAACTGTTGATTCTAAAATCTAGAGCTCATCATAACTTTTTCTTTTTCAAAGACCTTCAGTGGCTCTCCATTTAGTATGAAATTAAACATAACCTGTTCAGTGTAGAATTTAAATACCTCAATGATCTGCCCTTGGTTAATCTTTCTAGCTGTATGCCATAGTACTCTAGACTATGAGCCAAACTGAGTGATTCAGTCTTCCATACTTCATTGCCACTTTGCCTGTACTCAAGTCAGTCTCTCTCTGGGGGTCCTTTCTCATAATTTCATGCCTTCCCCAAAATCCTGCATCTTGAAGTCCTAACTCTTTCCCAAGATCTTGCCACAGTGTCACCTTTACTATTTTTTTTTTGTAAATTCTTTACCTTTATTCTTTTTGAAGAACATAGTCTTTTGTGTTTCCATATATATATTTGGGAAATTCCAAGTACATGCCAGTTCACAGTTTGATATTGCTTGAATCTTTAGATTCTTCTTAATGTTTAATTATCTGATCCATAAATAAAATTTTCTATTAATGTGTTTATACTCTCTCAGCATAGTTTTTAATTTTCAGGTTTCATGTCTTGCTCTTTTGTTGTCATGTTTATTCTTAAATATTTTGTATTTTTATTTAAATGGAATTAAAAAATCTGATTTCTGTTAGTTTCTAGTACATCCATAGTACAGTTCTCATCAGGAAATTAATGATAATATAAGATTATTAACTAATCTATCAGAATTGATTCACTTTTTATCAATTCTCCAACTAACGTTCTTTTTCTGGATCAGGAACTATTAGGATCATACATTATATTTAGTGTAACTTCATAGTCTCTCTTAATCTTGGTCTATGTCTTAGTCTTTCTTTGTCTTTAATAGGTATTAGAGAATACTAGCCAATTACTTTGTAGAATATTTTCTTTCGGGTTTGTCTGTTTCTTCAAAATCAAATTCCAGCTATGCTATTTTGGCAGGAACCTCAAAGGATTTGTTGTGACCTTAGAGGTATAAGATATTTATAGTCCTATTACAGAAAACATTTTTTTAATATCAAGGAACTGAAGAAGCTTAAAAGTAAACAAGTCTTAAATAGATTAAAACTATATCCTGAAAATTCTAGGAATATATAACTGTATTTCTGAGAGATTGAATTACAACACAGAAAGTATTTTTTACTTTACTGTTTTCTATATTTTTCATAGCAAAGGTAATGGGAATTTTCCCAATTTATTATCCAGAAAGTGTGATAGGAATATACTAGAAAATAAGATTTATATTTAATCAATAAGAGATAAACTCTTGATACAAAAGGGACCTCATCTCTTTAAAAGAAATGGTTCCATTGACTTTGGAAGTTGTGTGAACTGGCAAGTCAGTTGTTGATAGTTTCTCTAGAAATATGTGGCTTTAAAAAAAGAACAAATGCTCTGTTTTCAGAAGATGACTGTTCATTGTGTCTCTTCCCTATTGTGAAAAGGATGGACATCATATTTTAATTTGCAGGTCACATATTTTAAAAAGGAATTATACCATGTTCAAAGAAAAACACCCTTATTTCGACTAGCTTCTTTGGAGGAGGAGCTTAATTTTCTAGGAGTTTGTCTAATTTCTACTAATAGTAAGCACTTCTGGCCCTTTCTGAAAAATTAGGTGTTTTGCTTCAAAACAACTGAGAGTGTGTATCTTAGTTTTTTTATTGTAACATCGTATTGATTTTTAAAACCTCGAAAGTACCTAATAATGCAAAAGTTGGTGAATGGTTAAGATAATTGTTCTATATCATCTAAATAAAATATTATAGGGCCTCCCCAGTGGCGCAGCAGTTGAGCGCTGGGTTGCGAAGCTGCCCACAGCCTCTGCAGCGCTGGTTTGATCCCTGGCTGCCAGGCGAGGGTCCCACTTGGCGCGCAGACCTCTCCTGCTGCCCGCTGCTCCCCTCAGCAGTGTACTTCGTCAGTCTGCCTGTTCTGCTCCCTGCTCTGGCTCTGGTGAATTCTCTCACCCTCCTGCACTTCTGACTGTACCCAGTGCTTGTATAACTAAATAAATAAATCTTTAAAAATAAATAAATAAAATATTATACACTTATTAAAATGATAAATGTGAATATTAGTAATGTTTCTTATAAGTGGGAAATCCAGAATACAAAAAGTTAAAATCACTATGATGTATATTTACCGAAACTGAAAGGCAGACAAAAATAAAAACAGTACATTTACAATTAATAAAGTTCAATCATAATGTTTAATCATATTTTCTCTTTAAGGGACAGTTTATGAATGTTCAAGTCAATGTTTAGGTTCCAGGTATAGTAATTTATTTTAGTTTTGTATCTTACAAAATCATAATAATTTTTTTCTTGTTGATAATGCAATTAGTAGAATGATAGAAGCTGCTATAACAAATTTGTCCTGAAAGTTTACATTAGTTCAAGTACAGTATAAGTTGATTTGTGCTTATATAACAACTCAACTCAAATTTTCTTTTTCTGACTGGTGGGTTGGTCTCTGGGCAATGTCTTTGGGGGCTCAGACCACCAAAGATGACTTTGCTATCTTCAAGAGATTCGAGATAGCCTTGGTGGTGGCCATCTCAGCCCAAAAAAGAAAAGAACATAGGGGAACACATGAAGGTGGTTTTTATGAAACAAGTTACCAATTCTGTTCACATTCCATTTGCTACAATTTAGCTATTTGTTCTTACCCAATTGCAAAGGAGATTATGAAATGCAAATTCACTATGTGCACAATTTCCAAGGCTGAAAAGCCTTATGATCTGTAAGCTGCAGACCCAGGGAAGCCAATGGTGTAATTCAGTTAGTGTGAAAACCTGAGAACCAGGGGAACTCATGATGTAAATACCAGTCTGAGGGCCAGAGAACATTAGATGGGGGTGGTGGTGGACGGGGTGGTGGTGGTGTTATTTTAAATGAAAAGTGTTTTATGCACCACATACCACTCAAGGTCCTCAGACAATTTCCTAAAATGTAACTGCAACACAGTAAAATGCCTAAATCTTTGAAACACATTATCATATTGAGAAGTAAAATGCAAAACTAACATCTTCACCATAAAGCAAGTAGTAGACTTGTTAGCAGTTGTTTCTTTTTATATACAAGGAGGTGTAATTTACATGCCATATGTAGACATTATCCTTACAATATGCACAACCAACAACATATAGTAATAAATTTGTTAGAAAGATGGGGATAAAAGTTTACTGTGATATGGTGATCATTTAGTAATATAATAAATAGCAAATCATTATACTGTGCACCTGAAACTAATATAATGTTGGAATGCACTTAAACCTTTTACAATTATACCAGTTAAAAAAGTTTACTATAAAAAAAAAAAGTAAGGCACCATCTCATAGCGAATTGTCACACACCAGGAGTGAGGTGAAATTTGAAGAAAGTTAAGGAAAGGAGTATTGCATTAGCCATTTTCACTCATTGCAGGATGATAGTGTAAAATTAGATATGGCAACAAACCCAGTGCCTGAGAACAGACGATTTTAAAGAAAATATGGTATATATATCTACAATGGAATACTTTTATACAACTACTTTAAATGAAATGAAATCTTGCCATTGTGACATGATGAACCTTGAAGGGATTATGCCAAGTAAAAGAACTCTAAGGAGAAAGACAAATTCCATATACCTGTACTCATTTGTGGAGTATAGAGACAAAGCAAATAAGCAAAACAAAAATAAACCCTTGGTCTCTGACAACAGAATGATAGTGATAGAGAGGAGGCATGGGGGTGGACGAGGTAGAGGAAACCAGTTTGTTGGTGGTGAATGGTGGCTGGACATTTGGTGATGGGTATGATGTAATATACATAGTTGCTGAGGTGAGACACTGTACACCTGAAACCTATACAGTGTTATAAGCTAATGTCACCTCACTAGAGAGAAAGAGATAGATGGAGGGAAGGAGGGAAAAGCCAAAAAATGCAAAGAAAGGGAAAACTCTCAGGCTAACTGAAACATAGACAAATTAATAGTACAATTGACTTCTGAACAGGAGGTTTTTATAAGTCATCAGGGAACAAAGGTAATGCTTTAGAGCCAAAAATGCAAAACAGAACAGTACACTCACATTTATGAATCTCTTTATGGTGTTCTCCATGTTCTACCACTTGTATTTGGAAAGTAACTTGAAACTTTTCCTTTACATACTAAAATTTTGAGAAATAAGTTCAAAATTATCTATATAAACATTGGTCAAAAAATATTCTATTAAGAGATAGAGGTATTCTATGCAGAAAACTTCATGGGATATTCTCTGTACATTTCATTTATCCATTCAGACAGTTTGGAATGGCTGTGGGAAATTGGTAATAGGTTGATTAGTCATCAGTATTACCTGGCTAAGATCATTAGTATAATGCCAGAGAAGTTTGTGATTATATATTTTGATGATCTATTTTGATCCTTAGAGACAGAACTGTGACTAAGGTTTATGGTCATTCACATGTTACTCACCTAATCAGTGTGCTCAGTCTTCCAACCAGGCTTGCTCTTTAATCCTCTATTTCTTGTCTCTAGCATTTCCTCCTACTAGAAATTTTCTTCCCTTTTTTGTCCTTATGATTCCTGTTCATCAAATTGCATTCTTCTTCTTGATGGTGGAGATTTCCTTCCTGATCACATCAACCCCTTTACTTTTCTGAGCCTCCTTGGCATTTAGGATAAGATGTTGCCATTTGCTTTACTTTTTTCATGTACTGGTTTTGTCCTTATCTTTTCCTGTGTGGTACTTTGTATCACAACTTGATTTAAGTTCCTTAGAGCAGGAACTATGTTTTATAATTTTTGTTCCCTGCTGTGCTTATCAGCACAGAGCTTAATAAAAAGCAGACTCATTGTGAATGTTTGCAAAAGCCCTTGGTATCTCTAAAGTGCTCTCAAAACAGACTACTATTATATGATAGTGAGAGTTCATTGACTGACCATATTTCTCTGCAGGTCAATAAAATACGTTAGTTCCAGACCTATTAAGTGCTTATTGGCAAAGAAACAAATTCGTAAACTTCAAAAGTCATAAATACTGTCCTAAACCCTGTCCTGCCAACATAAAAAAATGTCTGATGTCTCAAAGGACTAATCCTGTTCTGTTAACCATGGAGTACTACAGATGTCAATTCTTGCATCACCTTCAAAACCCTGTTCATTTGGTCTTTCAACAAATATAGTCAGTATGACTATGTGCTTGGCTGAGAATACAAAATGAACCAAACTGCTATGAAAGAAAGACAAAATAGTGCTATGAGAATGTGTAATGGAGATCCTAACCCAGTTTGAAGGCCAAGGAATGGTTTTATAGGTGATATATTCAAACAAATCCAAAAGATGAGTGAAAACTAACTAGTTAAAATGGTGGAAAGAAGAGTGTTTTGATCTAGGGAATAACATGTCATAGGTTCTCTGATGGAAGGGATAATGACTTTTTGCTATCCTGAGGGAAGACTGGTGTGGCTTGAAGACAGAGTAGGTGGGAGACCCTGTGGAGTGAGATAAAACTGGAAAAATAAGTAAAGATCAGAAATTGCAGGTGTCACAGGCAATGTTAAGATTGTTGGTCTTGCGTTTTACACTATTGAGTGTACGAAGTAGGAGTCACGGAATCAGCAACAAGGGATATGGTCCTCGTATCTCTGGTAGAGGCAGAAAGACTTGTTAAGAGGCTATTCTAGCAGCTCCAGGAATGAAATTTTAGCTCAGTGAGCACGTGGAATGTCCTTGATCTAAAGTGATGTTTGCTATAGTTACAGCATGGAAAAAGATTGCAAAGCATGTCATTTAGTAGTTGGGTTTTTTTTTTAAGATTTATTTATGCATACAAGAGCTAGGGTGTAGACCAGAGGTGTGGGAGGTGAGAGGATTCACCAGAGACAGAGTGAAGAGCAGAACAGGAGGTTTGACTGAAATATACTGCTGAGGAGAGCAGTGAGCAAAATAGGAGGTCTGCTGCACCATGTGGGTCAGCTCCCTGGCTGGGGATCGAACTCGTGCTTCAGTGGCTGCCGATAGCATCATAGTGCTGAGATTTAACCCCTTGCACCACCCAGAAGGCCCCATTTAGTAGTTTTTTTTAAATATTGATTGCATGTTGAAATGATATTGTAGAGATGTTAGGCTAAATAAAATATATTTAATAATAAATAAAATATATTTAATAACTAAAATTAATTTAACCTGTTTTTACTCCTTTCCATGGCTATTAGAAAATTTAAAATTACCTATCTCACAATTGTGACTTGGATTATAATTGAGACTTTTTATTGAACAGTGCTGATATAGAAAAGCAGGTTTAGGATTGGAACTTGAAACATTTAATATCTCTGTTATCAGAATGGTCAGATTCTTAACATTTTCATTAGAAAGATTCAGATGTGCTACATACACATAAAATCACAGCACTGAAAACACCTCCTAGGGAATTTTACATGCTTCAAAGTGTAAGAATTTTATTTTCCCTACCTCCTTTTTTGAAGAAACCACCGCTGAAAATAGTTCCCAATAACCAAAAAGTGGGGGGGAGGGGTGAGAAAAGCCATTGATTTAATTTGGTCCATCTGAAGAAACAGATATGATTCTTTCTGTATCACTTGAATTTTTAAAGAAACATTCAACATGTAGTGTCAGTCATGTGGTACCTCTTTATATCCAAAGAGGGAATGTTTGGTTACCTCAGAGAGAGGAACTTTCTTTTCAAGCATTGAAACTAACAAATGAAAGTGATGGACTAGTTCAAACACTACCGTTTTTCAGAATCCTAAGAAAATAATGAATTTAAAGAATTGGGCCTCTCCGGTGGCACAGCAGGTTGAGCACAGTGCTGTGAAGCTGTCCACAGCCTCTGCAGCGTGGGTTCGATTCCCAGCTGGCCAGGGAGATTCCCACATGGTGCAGCAGACCTCTCCTGTTGCGCCCACTGCTCCCCTCAGCAGTGCTTTCACCGTGTGCCTGTTCTCCTCCCTACTCTGTCTCTAGTGAATCCTCTCACCCTCCCGCGCCTCTAGCCTGTACCCCAGCTATTATATAAATAAAAAATAAATCTTTAAAAAAATAATAAAAAAATAAAGAATTATCAATGACAAACAGATTTTATGCACCTCTTCAGGAAAGAACACATGCTTAATAATCCTTAAAAGTATTATTTCTGAAAAAAAGTATATAAATAAAGATCAAGATTCTGATCAAGCTTATAAACCTAACTACCAGTTTATAGGAAATACAAAGAATATGATATCATGAAGAGGCAATCAACAAAATCCAGAATGTGGAAAACTGTACAGTGTAAATTGCCTCATTTCTGTAATAATAACTGCAAGGAAAGGGGGAGAGATTAAATTAAAATAGAAAATGGGGAGGGAGAACCTACAGATTCAGAGACCTAAAAGAAATATTAATTTATTATAATGGGCATATTGCACCTCTTTGTGTCAAAAAATTTGGGGGGTACAATTTTATCAAAACTACAGACTATTCTGATTTTTTTCATGATGTGCTTTGATGTGTAAACCCTCTCAATTCCAGTGTAGTTGTTTTATCAATATTTTCTTTAACAGTCCTTGCCATTTCTGAGATTTTTTAAATACTGTATATATTATACAGTTTAAGATTTTACTTTACATATTTAGGGCTTTAATTCACTTGGAATTGTGTATACAGTATGTAGGAAGTTCCAGTGTTTTTTGAATAAATCATATGTTCCCTATGATATACACCTATGTCAAATATCAGTTTGTGAATGCAAATCTCTCTTTGGATTTTTGTCTCTTTATGTACCTGGACCACACTGTCCTAAGCATTAGAGCTTTATACTATTGATAATTATTGTTATCTGGCTGGGTAAAATGTCTCAAGCATGTTTTTCTCAAGTTTAAAAAGTACTTTGAGGAATGGTTATGCTGAAAACAACTCATATAATCATTTCCTAGTCAAAATACAGGATATTACTACACAATGAAGACCTTGGATGTGCCCCTCCCTGGTTGTAACTTTCACTATCTTCCAAAAGGTAGACTGACTTTTGTGGTAATACTTTCCTTGATTTCCTTTATAGTTTTATTGTCAGCATATGCCCTAAACTGTTATCTAAATTTGCCTATTTTTGAGATTTATATTCATGGACATGTATAGAAATTCATATTTTTGTGTGTGATTGCTTTCTTTATGTAAGATTATTTAGCTGTGGTTCATATTGTTTGTTTTTTAAATGATATAGGATATTTCACTTTATGCCCCTATCAGAATTTATCTATTTTACTCTAAATGGACATTTTGGATATTGCTAACACTGTTTTTCATGGGGGTAGACTGGAATTGCCTTTGTCCTAAGTATTCATATCCTTCACTTTAGTAGGTAATAACAAACTTTTTTTTCCGAAGTGGTAGTACCAATTTATATTCTTAACAAGCGGTGTATAGGAGTTCCCACTATGTACATCCTTCCTAACACTTAATACTGCTAATGTTCTTAATTCTTTTTTGGTAGGTGAGTAGTAGTTTATTGTGGTTTAAAGAAGTATTTATTTGATGACTGAATGAAGTCAAATATATTTCATGTTCATTGGTGATTTAGATGTCATCTTTCATGAAGGTCTATTTTAAGTCTTTTGCTAGTTTTTCTATTTATTTGTCTTTCACAGTATATCTTCTGGATGTGAATTCTTTATACATTGGACAATTATCTCCTCTCACTCTGTGGCTTGTATTTTCAATCACTTAATAGGGCATTTTATTTTGGTTTTGGTTTTGTTTTTTGATGAACAGAAGGGCTTGATTTCATTGTAGTCAAAAGTTATCAAATTTGAATTCATGCTCTACCACTTACCTACTGCATGACCTTGGCCCCCTTAGAGCTTTAGTTTACTTATCTGTAAATAGTTGGTAATAATATCCATGTCATAGGGTAATTGAGAAGATTAAATGAGATAAAGCACTTATTACAGAGCTTTTTTACCTAGCAGTCCCTCAATAGATGTTAATTGCCTTCCCCATCATTTAGGGTGCTCATTTTCATACTGTCTTTTGGGAAATTGGGTAGTATTCATGAGCTATTTGCAAATGAATGTTTTGGAAATTAGAATCTCATATAATTATCCCAGGAATTTAGAAGGTAGCCTAAAATAGTAAATCATAATTAATTTGCCCAGAGAAGTAAAATGTAACATTTTCTCTGATGAAAAGGATTTATACTCAATATGGGACCCTTGAATAATAAAACTCATGACTGGAGTATCTTATCCAGAAAATGAGATGCTATAGTTAAAAACAATCTAAACCCTATACATAATGCATCATGTTTTAAAACTAAGGGTAAATCTTTTTGACTCTAAGAAGAAAACAAGGTTTCTTAAATGATGTGAAATTGCAAATTACACCAGCTCAAAGTAACTTCCTCCTCCTTGGAACTTTCCAGTGTTTATTGATTTTCATTTTACTCTATTCCATCTTTCATTCACTCAGCAAATATTACAAAACACTTATTATGTATCAAATCCTATGACAGGTGTAAGGGACAAAGCAGTGAAATGTATAATAATCTTTGCATGAATAGAGGTAAGAAAGAAGAGTGGGTTGTTTTTTTTTTAAAGATTTTAATACCATGCAAAAAGTGCAGTCTCAGACTTCTGCATCTGCTAATGGCAGAATTATTCATAATGGACCAAACTTCCTACAGGCAACTACATGCTGGACAAAATACTATACTATAAATATTTTAACATATAAGTTTACATATACTCATATCACTTTAAAGCATACTTTAATACTGCAAAACATGAAATAACTGAAGGTATAAGAGATCAACCAAAAGCAGACAGAAACTGATAGGGAGTCAGCATTTGGGATGAAGGAACATGATTGGATGAGTTTCCCAGTTTTTTAATAATTTTTCACCTGAGGGCAGTCACTGATTGGTACAGCATGAGGGAATGGCTAGAAATCAGAAGTTTCTAGTCTTACTGGCTTTGGGAATTAGAAAAGAGAGGCTACTATAGCTTCTAGAAAGTGAATGGAAATTCAAAGAGGAGGAACCTCAAATTATATATATATATATATATATATATATATATATATATATATATGAAATTTTTATCCTCGAACAAGACATCAGCACTCTTTAAAGGAACATAACAGAATCCATAGTCCACAAAGTATCATTCACAGGATGCCATCCAATGTTACCAGACAAATGAAGAAACTGGAAATTTTGAATAATACTCAATAAAGGGCAATAAATGGACACTGAATCTGGGATGACCCAGATGTTGGAATTAGCAGATGAGGGTTTTAAAGCAGTTATTTTGACCTGTGCTCATACCTATAATAAAATAACAGACATGAAAACTCAATGGAGAATTAAAGCTTAAAAGAGAACTAGATAGAATTTCTAGAACTGAAAGATATAGTATCTGAAATAAAAGCTAACTGAATAAACTTAATAGTATATTGAGGGCCTCCCCTGCTGGTGCAGCGGTTGACCGCTGGGCTGTGAAGCTGCCCGCAGCCTCTGCAGCGCCGATTCTATCTCCGGTCGCTGGCGAGGGGCCCACATGGCGTAACAGACCTCTCCAGCCACGCCCGCTGCTCCCCTCAGCAGTGTATTTCGTCACTCTGTCTGTTCTGTTCCCTGCTCTGGCTCTGGTGAATTTTTTCACCCTCCCAAGCTTCTGACTGTACCCGGTGCTTGTATTAATAAATAAATAAATAAATCTTTAAAAAATATAGTATTTTGAAATTGGTGGTAAATTTGAAGACCAAATCTGAAAAGCAGAGAGAAAAAATATTCTAAAATTAAGTTTAAAAGAACAGAGACTCAGTTACCCATTGAACAATATTAAAAGATCCTAGTGTCATGAAAGTACCAGAGGAAGAGAATAATACTATTACCTACTTTGACTTAATGTACATTTTGAATACAAAACCCCATAATTGTAGAATATATCTTCTTTTCTAGCATAAATGGAACATTCAACAAGATAGACCATGTTCTGGATTACAGAATAAACTTTGTTGAATTTTGTTATTGAAACCTTACAAAATATATTCTCGGATCACAATAGAATTAAATAGAAAAAATAAAGATATCTGGAAAACCCTCCAGTATTTGGAACTTAAGTAACATTAAGTTAAATTGAAGATTTTTAAGTTTTGTCTTATTACTGCTTGTTTAACAAATTGCTGCAATTGGTTAATTAGTATTCCTTGGTTTTTACCAATTTATTAGGAAGAATAAAGGAAGAATAAAAGGTGAAATTGCTTTCTCTTCTGTCATACATAAGATAAAACATTTTACTTGTGATCTCTTAAATGATCCCTTTCCTGTTAAGGGGATGCTGCCAGCATTTAGTATTCCTTTTTTACCTAAGAACTTAGCATAGTATCTGTAGTCTTTTTGGAATCTTTCTTAAAAGCCTTTAAGGTTCTTCCTTTTGCTGAGCCCTCTTTCTATACCACCACCTTTCCCCATCACCACCATCAACTGACTCCATTTCATCTACCTTCAGTCCTACCCCACCCCGGGTTTAGTAGTCTGTTTTGAGTATTCACTTGAGTTTTATCATCTGTTTATTTGGACTTTAAGACCCAGAATGTTCAGTGTTGTCACTTCTGCACGTTGTTCTGTTATTCATCTATGCCTCACTCTGTATGTCTTTCTATTACTTTTCTCTATGGATGACTTGGAATCATCTCTCATTGTAACTTTCTTTTATGGGTTCCTGCCAATTTTAATCCACATGCTTATTTTCTTGATGTTTCACATAATATTTTATATTTTATCTTTGTTTTCAATGTTTTTGAGCAGTTCATTTCAAAAGATTGTTCAATAGAAATCCTGGCCTAAAAACAAGGAGCAGAGAGACATGTATTCTTGTTTCTGTAGACAATAACTAGCATCAGTTAAATATATATTGGGTGTGGGTGAAGAAAACATTGCCCAAACTTTTACGTACATCTTTTATCACATGTAGTTGTATCTAATCATTCTCATTTTAAAATGCATACTTCATTTTACATTGTTTGATATGGTGTTTTGCAGTATAGAAATGCTTTTGAGGAGGGCCTCCCCAGTGGCGCAGCGGTTGAGCGCTGGGTTGCGAAGCTGCCCGCAGCCTCTACAGCGCCGGTTCGATCCCCGGCTGCTCCCCGGCCACCGGAGGAGGGTCCCACATGGCGCGCAGACCTCTCCTGCCGCCCGCTGCTCCCCTCAGCAGTGTACTTCGGTCCTTCTGCCTGCTCTGCTCCCCGCTCTGGCTCTGGTGAATTCTCTCACCCTCCCATGCTTCTGACTGTACCCAGTGCATGTATAAACCAAACAAACAAACAAATAATAAATAAATAAATAAATAAGACATGCCTCTAGAAAATTTAAAAAAAAAAAAAAAAAGAAATGCTTTTGAGGAATAAATTTATTAATGAATTATTTAACTCAAATAGCTTCTGTTTCACCTATTCATTATATATACATAATGTCTTGATAACCTGCTTACTTACCTGACAGGTTCCAGTTCCTAGACTAAGGATGCCCAGAGAATTTTGTCATAAGAGTTGAATTATGACCTTCCTTGATTTGTTAAACTATGCAAATATAGGTGAATGTTCTTTGATTCTCTGCACTTTAAGTCTTGCTTTTTAATGAAGACATGCACTTTGTCCATATTCCAGTGTATGCATCTTCCTTTGGTCTGGGATTCTAGCTTCCTCCAACTTTCAAGCCTCTCTTTAACCCTTTTGAACAAGCTGCATGATAAGCATCTTACTTCCACTCTCTTCATAATAAAATGTGGTTCTGTCAGCCTCAGCATCAGATAATGTGAGCATTATCTGTTCTTAGAAGCATCATACCTTCCAATTTCTGCAGTTGGTGAAATATTGTTTAATATGTGTAGAGCTTTCGTTTTGCAAGATGAAAAAGTTCTGCTAGATGATGGTGATAGTTCCACAAAATATGAATGCACTTAATGCCTCTGAATTGTGCACTTAAAAATGGTTATGAGGCTAAAGATTATGTTACGTGTATTTTGACAAAAAATTTTTAAGTTGGCAAGAAAATTTAAGCAAATAGGCATTAACCTTTTTCTTTTATGAAAATGACATTGGTTCCATGGGCAAAATGATTCTTGTGATTTTAAGGCTGCTTTACAGTCAATATGTAGAAATTCTAATATAATTATATATATAATATTGATAACAGTGCTTTTTCTGTTCCAGAGGTGTTTTTATTCCTCACCACTAGGTTAGGTGTAACTGTCCTCTCCAATACACCCATTGTTTGAGAACTTTACAACAGAAAAGTGGAATCCTTTGTTTTGTCCCTTTCCGGTTGAATTTTTATTTTAAAATGAATAACAGGGAGAATTTAACAGGACTCTGATATATCCTGTCCCTTCTTGTCCCCTCTGACATATTACTCTAACTTCATGTTTTACTTTTATTTGAAAAGATTCCTGAGAGTACTTTTTAAAAGACAATTGAGGATGCAGTTTTGATATAAACACCTCAGTTAGATTATAGTAGTAATGAGATTATAATTCTGACTCTTATAAAATTATCAGAAGGGGAATTTTCAAGTTTACTAAACAGAAGGAACAGTGGATTTGGTTTAGTCATCAAAATAAACTGTGGCCTACTGGAGTCCCAAGTTCTATATTGTGTTTGAATTTTCCATTGGGAAGAAAACATTCCACTGTCCCTTTTTACTGTTCAACTTAAGCTGCAGTGAACACTAGGAGAATGGCCCTGTGGCTGAGCTGCTTATTTTTTTTTTTAATCTATTCATTTTATACTTTAAGACAGATTTTTCCCTGGGGTGAAACAAAGGTTAACTGAAATTTCCTCTGTTGTGTACCTGAACGAATCAGCAGTTTGAGAAGGAAATCCCATTGATGGGCCAAGAGAGTGACAGGCTCTATTTAAAGAATTCCCCCGACTGTGTGGTAGACCAGCCATGCCATGAATTTAACTGTTCCTGTGGTCCCCATACTTGTACCCACCAAAAAAAAGAGAGAGAGAGAAAGCGACTTTGTTCTGCACACACAGCCCTAGCTTTGAAAACCATGAGCCATTGAGTTTTGTGAATTCAAGTTAGACAGCAACAGAGGCCAAGACTCTAGGGGAACAATATCTGAAAGGGAGAACACAAAAACAGGTAGAAACTGTTTAACTGTTTTCTTTCTCAGTATATATACAGGTTTATGGGTGTTGATGAACACACCATAAAAACCCTCTACCTTTCACATTTTTTTGTAGCTAATCCTATATTTAAACAGTGATGTTTGTTCAAATTTTCAGTTTGTTAGTTTTGGGGGTTTGGTGGGCTTTTTTGTTTTTGTTTTTGTTTGGTTTTTACAGCTTTTTTTGCTCCATAAAATATTCCAATTTTAGCAGGAAATATTTTATATACTTGAAATCAGAGTAAGCACAGTATGAGTTAAAATGATTTTTTTTTTAAATAGACCTTTATAACTTTATATTACCTCTGTAGGAGCTTTACTGTCAGGGGGCAGCTCATGTATTTTGTATTTTTCCTGTTTAAGGGAAGCTGCTTTAAATATGAAAAGATGGTATCTTGGGTTGGATTAAACATCCTTAATTCATGTGTAGTTAACCTCAGGACTTGTGAGCCTTGTTGAAAATGCAGCTTTAACCCTGCCCAGTAGGCCCCAATAGTGCATCCTGCAGGGGATTGTAGAGTCATAGCCTTTTACTGAAGTGGAAGTTAGTGTGTATTCCCAGGGGCATGAACTGTTTCTATTTCTAACAAATATTTCATATATGTTGCTAATTAATATTTCAATTTACAAATTTAGGATTTTTTTTGGAAAAAAAAACCTTCCTTTGTTATTTGAAGCTTTTGTTTTCAAAAGTTTCTGGAGTGTATACTTTGCGGTGTGGATGGGAGTGTCAGAGATTTTGTAAGACTGTTGAAACTAGGCTGACTGGTTTCTTTTTGTGGACTGACAGAAAATACTGGTCTGAAGCAAGTACCGTTTGAGTTGGTTCCTGAGGGATAAAATGGGAATTTATCTTAAAGATCATGTGGAGACTAGAACCATCTCACAAATGAGAAATGAAGTCTAGAGAAATAAAATGACTAATCCAAACTTAGTATGTTTGGAAGAACCTAAGTCTAAATTCATATCCAGTGTTTACTTGTACTACTTGTAAACTATCTATTTTAAAATGCTTAGGATGCTGTTTTAAAATCACTTTTCTCTCATTAGTCAATCATACCTCAACAGCTGGAGAAATATTCTGTTTTTCTTCTCATATTTTGACTCTTTCTTACCTCTGTCATTTTTTACTGTCCCTTGCTTTTTCTCCTTATTTTTCTATATTGGTCCTACTGCAGATATTTCATGGCATTGTAAGTTAAAGGCAGGATTTGAGAATGTAGATCTGTCCAAAGAGTACATACAGCCTTTAAAGGAAGCCTCCACTTTTTCTTTTTTGTAAATTTTTAAAAATCGAAATTATATTTACCCTGCTAGTTGAGGAAGCTATGAATCTAACAAGTACTCATTAGTTGCTGTTTATGTAAATAGAAGAATTAACCACTGCCATGGTTAATTCAGTATAATATTTATTGAGCACCTACTATGAGATAGACACCATGCCAAATGATAGAAATACAATGAAGAATGAGTTGAAAATAGTTCCTGCTACCTTGTAGACTAGAGTTAACTACAACTAGAAAGTGTGGAAATTATTTTTATGAACTTTCACTCAAGATTATTTCTGAGTAGATGATCAACATTGCTCCTCAGATAATGCCATTATTTGTATCCATATCAGAATATAGTATTAAAAGTAAAATATAATTTGAAACTCAATAATTTTCACATTAGTAATTGTCATGTGTTACATAATAAAATAATATTGTAGAAAGGAAAAGCAGTTTTATTTTAGAAAAATAGGATTATTGGGGCCTCCCTGGTGACGTAAGGGGTTAAGCACCACACTATGAAGCAATCCGCAGCCTCTGCAGCACGAGTTCGATCCCTGACCGGCCAGGGAGCAACCCGCATGGCACAGCAGACCTCTCCAGACTCGCCTGCTGCTCCCCTCAGCAGTGTACTTCGGTCAATCTGCCTGTCCTGTTTCCCACTCTGTCTCTGGTGAATCCTCTCTCCCCCCGCATCTCTGGCCTGAACCCCAGATCTTGTAGGCATAAATAAATAAATCTTTAAAAAATAGGATTATTGATAAAAATAATTTAAGGAGGTAATAGATTGACTAAGAGCATGGTTTGAAAGTAAGCCTCTAGTCTGCTACTTACAAACTTTGTGGCTTTAAAAAATTGTTTAAAAATTCACATAAACCTCATCTTGTTTCATCTATGAAATAAAAGCAAATAATTACCTGCCTCTATAGAACTGTGAGGATTACATTAGAAAAGTATGTGAAGTGTTTAACATAGTATCCAGCACAGTATCAGCTCTTTATATATAATTGTTCTTAAGTTCCGTATTCATCAAAAGCAATCTTGATTTTCTTCCTCTGAGAGGATCTGTTAGTGGGGATTTGAAAAGAAGCAGTCTTTATTATACCCATTTTCTTTGTCTGACGGTATTACACATTAAAATTAAGTTACTCATAAATCAAGGACACATGTACAAAGGTGTATTTATCAACTAGGATGGGTTTTTATAATTTTGTTTTCCTTCAAACACTAAAGATTATATAATAATTTCTAATCCCCCATAATCTCTTGCTTGCTGTTGGACAACATCAACTTTGAATAATAATTCTATAGGTACACTGTACTATAGTTACACTGGTAAATGTGTTTTAGATTTAAAGATAATTCTGTCAGTCATCTTTCTAGAGCTAAATTGAACCTGAATGGCTTATAGGAACTGTTTTTCACATGGTGTCCAAATTCTCCTCTACTTGAGAAGTCTTCTGGTGCCATATTAGAAGGTAGAAGTTTTAAGGTAATCTGGCACAAAGTTATAGACAATGGATATTTCTTTTTTTTAATATTTTATTTTCTATAATTCTTACATCTTTTTTCATCTTTGCACAATGTATGCATTTTCATTTTGGTTATATTCCCCATACAGTTGCACCTCTCCCCTTATTTTGACTCTAGTCCTTCCTTTTCCTGCCCCTTCCTCTCCCTCCCACCCCCCCCCCCAAGTGTGTCTCTGGTTTATAGTTGCTAGTTGATTTTGATTTTTACTTTGTATTGATTAGTCTTTTTCCTGGTCTCTTATAGAGGTTTTCTAAATTCCTGCTATGAGTGAGACCATCCAGTATTTTTCTTTCTGACTTATTTCGCTGAGCACGATCCCTTCCAGCTCCATCCATGTTGCTGCAAACTGCATGTGTTTATCTTTTTTGATTGCTGAGTAATATTGACAATGTATATTTCTTTGTGGTCAGAGTACTCGGTTGTTGATACTTACTGGCTCCAAATTCTCTCTGCTTCTTTTCAATTCAATCACATCTTTGCTTTTCCACCTCATCTGAGCTTCTCATCAGGATTTCATGTAGCTTTGTCAGTGCATCTAAGGGTCCATTCTCAGCCTTGGTCTTACCCTGACCTAACAGTGGCATTTCTCATCACCAATAACATGTCTTTGATACATTTTCTCTAGCAGGCACTTGCCCTTCCAGGTTCCTCCTACTTCAGTGCACACTCTTTCCAAGTCCTCTTCTCTTTTCTCTCCACACTCAGTCCTTCAGTCAGTGCTTTCTCCCAGTGCTGCTCTAAATAAATACCCTCTCCGTGCCACAGTGGGCTAGTTTTTATTTCCAGTTCAGATATTTCTTCAACTTAAGATTAGTGTATCCAGTAGCCTTCTCAACAGCTTTATTGGGATGTATAATAGATATCACAGTCTGTTCAAAACTAAACTCATCTTTCTCTTTTTTTTTTTTTTTTTTGCTCTGAATGAGTCAATATTTTTTTTTTATTAGATAATAAATTTTATTGTTATATTCCCCATACAATTGCAGCGCCCCCATTCTGACCCCAATCCCTCCCCTCCCGCCCCTGCCCCCCTAAAAGTGTCTCTGGTTCATAGTTTTTTGTTGATTTTGATTTTCACTTTCTTATAGTTATTCATTTTCCTGGTCCCTTATTTAAGTTTTCTAGATTCCTGCTATGAGTGAGACCATCCGGTATTTTTCTTTTTCTTTTTGGCTTATTTCGCTGAGCATGATCCCTTCCAGCGCCATCCATGTTGCTGCAAATTGCATGTGTTTATCTTTTTTGAATGCTGAGTAATATTCCATGGTATATATGTACCACATCTTCTTGATCCAGTCATCTATTTTTGGGCATTTGGGTTGTTTCCAAAGCTTAGCTATTGTAAACAGTGCTGCTATAAACATAGGGGTGCAGGTGTTCTTTGGAATTGATGTTTCTGTGTCCTTTGGGTAAATACCTAGGAGTGGAATTGCTGGATCATATGGAAGCTCTATGTTTAGTAGGTCCAGAAATCTCCACACAGCTTTCCACAGTGGTTGGACCAGTTTGCACTCCCACCAACAGTGCAGAAGAGTTCCTTTTTCTCCACACCCTCGCCAACATTTGTTGTTGCTAGTTTTTTTAATATGTGCCATTCTCACTGGTGTAAGATGGTATCTCATGGTAGTTTTGATTTGTATTTCCCTGATGACAAGTGATGTTGAACATTTTTTCATATGCCTGTTGGCCATTTGCATTTCCTCTTCAGAGAAGTTTCTTTTTAGCTCTTCTGCCCATTTTTTGACTGGATTATTTTCTTTGTTGTTGTTGAGTCTCATCAGCTCTTTGCAGATTTTTGTGATCAGTCCTTTATCATTAGTGTTGGGTGCAAAAATGTTCTCCCAGTTGGTGGGGTTTCTCTTTGTTTTTGTTATTGTCTCTTTTGCTGTGCAGAAGCTCTTTAATTTGATGTAGTCCCAGCTGTTTATCTTCGCCTTCACTATCACTGCTTTGGGTGATGTGTCTGTAAAGATGTCTTTGATGTGCAAATCACGTAGTGTTTCGCCTATATTTCCTTCTATATATTTTATGGTTTCAGGTCTTATGTCTAATTCTTTAATCCATTTTGAGTTGATTTTTGTGTATGGTGTGAGGTAGTGGTCAAGCTTCATTCTTTTGCATGTAGCGACCCAGTTTTCCCAGCACCATTTATTGAACAAACTTTCTTTGCTCCAATGCATAGTCTTTGCTCCTTTGTCAAAGATTAGTTGACCATAAATCTGTGGGTTTATTTCTGGATTTTCTATTCGATTCCATTGGTCTGTATGTCTGTTCTTGTTCCAATACCATGCAGTTTTGATGATTATGGCTTTGTAGTATAGTTTGAAGTCTGGGAGTGTGATGCCTCCATTCCCTTCTTTTTTTTTCAGGAGAGCTTTGGCTATTCGGGGTTTTTTGTGATTCCATATGAATTTCATCAATAATTGTTCTATTTCTTTGAAGAATGACATTGAAATTTTGATTGGAATAGCATTGAATCTGTATATTGCTTTTGGAAGGATGGCCATTTTAATAATGTTTATTCTTCCAATCCATGAGCAGGGGATATCTCTCCATTTCTTTGTGTCTTCTTCTATTTCTTTTAACAGTGTTTTATAGTTTTCTTTGTATAGGTCCTTTACCTCTTTTGTTAGATTTATTCCCAAATATTTGATTTTTTTTGTTTCAATAACGAAAGGGATGGTTTTTTTGATTTCTTCTTCTTCAGATTTATTGTTTGTGTATAGGAAGGCTACTAACTTTTGCGTGTTGATTTTGTATCCTGCCACTTTACTGAACTGATTGATGAGTTGAATTAGCTTTTCTGTGGAGTTTTTGGGGTTCTCTATGTATAATATCATATCGTCTGCAAATAGTGATAGTTTGACTTCTTCTTTTCCTATTTGGATTCCTTGGATGTCTTTCTCTTGTCTTATTGCCCTGGCTAGGACTTCAAGTATTATATTGAAAAGCAGTGGTGAGAGTGGACATCCTTGTCTTGTTCCAGATCTTAATGGAATTGCTTTCAGCTTTTCACCATTGAGAATGATACTGGCTGTTGGCTTGTCATAGATGGCCTTTATGATGTTAAGGTATGTTCCTTGTATCCCAAGAATTTCAAGGGCTTTTATCATGAATGGGTGTTGCACTTTGTCGAAAGCTTTCTCAGCATCATCTTTCTCTTAAAGCATGTTTGCCTGTAGCTTTTTGTTGCAATAACTTTATCCTTTTATCCTTTTAATTGCTCAACTCAAAAACCTGGGAGTCATCCTGGATTCTGTTTTCTCTTACATTCATCCAATTTATCAGGAAACCCTGTTGTCTCTATCTTCAGAATATACTCAGAATTTTCCCACTTCTCAGCATATCCTCTAATAGCATCCTGGCAAGAGATATGCCATCTTTTGTTATTAATGCACAGTCACCTAACTGATTTCCCTGTCTCTCTACTTGCCCCCTTTCATTTTGTACACCTTTGCTCAGAATCCTACCCCCAACCACCATTGACTCCCCATTTTATTCAGAATAAAAGTAAGAATCCTTATAAGGTCTACAAGGCCCTACATAAACTGGTACTCCTGTACTTTTTTGATGTGACTTCATTCACTCTACTTAATCACACTGGCCCCCTGCTGTTTATAAACCATCCCTGGAATAGTCTTCCCTTAAGGACTTTGCTTTGGCTCTTCCTCTGCCTGGGATACCTTTCCTCTAGAACTGCATGGCTAATTCCTTGATCTTTGAGTTTTTTTACTTAATGTCAATGTAGTTTACTCTGTCCATGTCATGTAAAGTTATCACTAACATCTAACACAATTCTCTACTTTTTCTTTTAAACAAAACACTTCCCACCATATAACATATCATTTATCTATTTATTATGTTTGTTATTTTTTGTATCTTTCCCCCATTAGACTGTAAGTTCTGTGAGGGCAGCCATCTCTGTTTTGTTCACTGATATATCCCAAGCACCTAGAATTGTGCTTAGAATGTTACAGTAGCTCAGTAAGTATTTGATGGATGAATGAATGGTGAGAGTTGAAAATAATCATGGTGGGCCTCCCCGGTGGCGCAGCAGTTGAGCGCTGGGTTGCCAAGCTGCCCGCGGCCTCTGTGGCGCCGGTTCGATCCCCGGCTGCTCCCTGGCCACCGGAGGAGGGTCCCACATGGCGCGCAGACCTCTCCTGCCGCCCGCTGCTCCCCTCAGCAGTGTACTTCGGTCCTTCTGCCTGCTCTGCTCCCCGCTCTGGCTCTGGTGAATTCTCTCACCCTCCCGCGCTTCTGACTGTACCCAGTGCTTGTATAAATAAATAAATCTTTAAAAAAAAAAAAAGAAAGAATAAAATATTTAAAAAAAATATTAAAAAAAAAAGAAAATAATCATGGTATTTAGTTATACTATGAGGTTCATTAGTCCAATGTTAGTTTGAGTTTCTTTTTGAGCATTTTTAACAGTTTCTGAGAATTACTATGTTATGACTTTCATTCCTTCTTAGAGATCTTCCAAAGAACAAAAAGAAAATTAACCTTTTTTGATAGAAAAAAAATTCATCTCTCTCTCAGAATTGTTATGTGGAATCATTAGATCCTTTCATAAATCTAAGATACATGATGGGATCCTAGTGATGTTATTTTTGCCACATCTTTAAATACTGTTTCATCATCCTAAGAAAAATTAATCAACAGGCATATAAAGAAGAGCTGTTGCCCTAAAATGGGAGATATGGATGACTGAAACTTGGCCTTTTAGAGAGATGAGGTGTTAGTAGCTGGCATGGCAGTAAATAGACTTTTCAGGCCAACTATACTGGTATTAAATACAGAGAAATTAGAGTTGTATAAGAAAGGAAGCAATGACTATTACATCATCATAAATTGAATATTAATTTAACCTTCGGATGATTGAAGGACAAGAAATTCAGGAAGGATATGAAATAACTAAATCTTCTTTTACCTTATTTGGGATTTAGATTTTAATGTTTAAAATAGAGAAAGCCATTGGGAACAAAATTAACATTTATTTAGAAGTTTGCAGATAAATACCTAAAGAAATAGCTACAAAGTTGAAAGTAATTGCTTCTGGGGAGTGGGAACTGGAGTGAGGAGGAGAGAGCTGCTTGTTTTTGTTACACAAAAGTGTTACATAACATCTTGTCATACAATTTCTTGGTGTTATTAGGGTGTTTTAAACCACATGCATGTATTACTCTAATAAAAATTAATAAAATATGAAATCACAAATTTGCAGAGAAAATGTTTTCTGGTGTGCCTCAAATGAAGTCGAAGGCACAGAGATGCTACCACAATCCAAGATGTGAGGTGATGAACAAATGATGACTGGAAGAAACCTAAAATAGTGCCTTGGGAAGACATTTCAAGGAATATGCTGTAGGTTTGTAAGATCTGGCGTGATTGGATATTGGTGTGAAACATTTGCTAAGATGAAAATAGATCTACATTTTGAACCATTGTCAACAACAGAAAAGAAAATGTTTGCTCTGTAAAGATGAGTTTTACATTGGTTATGTTATGTGTACAATGACTGGTAGTATAGACATTTATGATGTAAACCCGGACATGTGTCCTTAAGATCTGGAGAGAGGTGTAAACCCAGACATGTGTCCTCTGGAGAGAGGTTTGAAGAAAATATGACCCCCCCAAAATAGAAAGATAATGAAAATGACATGTTTCACCATGAGACTGAACAGAAAACCATGTTTCTTTTTTTCTTTTCAATATGGTTCCATGTGCTCACACATGGCTAATGATACGTATAGAAAATGAAAAAAGATTCAGGAAGGAGACAAGGAAGTATTAAAATAGAAGGAAGACTGAAAGAATTCCAATCAATTTCCAGATTGGTATTGTATTTTCCCAGCAGGTAGATACCGCCTTTTATATAGCCTTTAAATCTTATCTAGAAACTTACAATATATTTTTTAAGTAGCCTCTTGAGTAAATTTTAATGTTTCATATGTGCTTCTCATTTTACAAATATTTAAATGTCTTGTGGTATATTTTCCTTTTTGTCTTTTTTTTTTTTTTGGAGGGGTAGCGATAGGGAACTGGCATCATAGTAGGTATCTCTAGAAGAAGAAAAAACAACTCCCATGATCTCACTGTGTCAGCTATTTCCATTGATGATTTTTCCTTTTTTGTTCTTGTTACTTAATCTGAGGAGTCTTTTGTTTCTATATAAATATTTCTTTATATAGAAGTGGTTCACTGACTAAATCCTTGGAGCAGAGGGAATGGGGAATGAGAAAGAACTGTATCTGTGTGTCTGTCTCTTTGGGAATACATAAAATTTTATATGACTGATAACTTCACTAAAGTTCTGCATAACCCTCTGTTAGCACCTGTATTTATTTCCTCTTTCTTCTTCCTCCTCTGCCTCTAAAAAAAGAAAAGCTAAATCCCCATTTATCTTTTACACACATTTCAAAATGTAAATTGTCTCTGGTAAATTGAATGTGATTTAAAATAAGATGAAAAGTTTGATGCCTAAATTGCAAATTCTTTTGTTAAGATTGATTTTATTGTCAGTTATACTGTGTAAAATTGGTAATGACTAAAATGGTTTTGTGGCCAATGTTAAATGGAAAAGTATCAGCAAGAGGAAACCATGGCAGACATAAAGAACATTTTGAAAAGAATGCAAGTGAATACGGTGGCTAAACCCTCTGGGGATTTACATGTGGCATTGTGTGTATTTCAAAAGTTTCCGTTGAAATAACAGATGCTGCTGATGAAGTTGGGAATAGTAACTTCATTTGTGGCTGGTTCGGTTGCTTATTAGAAATGAGAATATCCCAGGGGGAAATCTGGTATGATGGAGGTAGACCCAAGGAAGGATATAACATAAATATCTGGTGGCTTTATCCTGGTGATCTTTAATCCATAAACACTGGCCAAGTACAAGCATGACTATCTGTAAATGTCCAGTTATCTTATATTTCATGTGGATCTTGTGTCTGCCAGGTGATTTATTCAGTAACGGTTATTTGGAAAAAAAAAATTTGTTTCTACAGTTGTTTACTACAGAAATTCTGAATTTCCTAGTTGTAGAGAATTGTCTTTTTGAACTTCCATATTTACAGTGACATGCCTTGGAATTATCTATTGATGTATGTAGCCCAGTCTCCACTCACACAAAAGTGCAAGTGAATGTTTCCTTTTTAATTTTTTTCAAAGCAAATCAAAGTGTGCAAGACATTGTAATGAGAACTAGATAGGTAGATAAAACAATGTGGTCTTAGTCCATAGAGAATAATAGTGTGAGGGAAATAATGTATTAATATAGTTCTTAAAACAAGATTTAGAAGTACTAATAGCCTGAGAGATAAAAATAGTTTGCTTTCAGACTATAAGGAAGGAAGAAAACAGTTTTACCAGAGACATTTAAAGACAAAATGTAATTTAAGTCAGTTATTCAGAAAACATGAGTACTGTGGTAACTAAGCAATCATGCTTTGGTGTTTGCAAGATACTATGATAGAAATGATATGGGTAAGAGCCAGGATGTTATAGAGTCAGAGGATCATCTCTGCTTTTGTGGGTGATCAGAGAAGACTTCAGTGAAGTCTTCAGTGAAGTAAAACATGATTAGGGCCTTAAGACCAACTCCCAGTTCCCAGTGGATGAAACAGGGTGATTTGTGTTCCATGGAATGCATGGGTAGGCATAGTTACAGAGAACAGCAGGACGCATTGGGGAAGTTGTTTGACCTTAGCCAGAACTTTGGAATCAGGAAGATGAAGCCAGAGAAATAGGTAAGGGCCAAGTTATGAAAGGTATCATGTGACCTACAAAGGAGTTTTACATTTACCCTGTTGGCAAAGAAGGACCATTCAGAGCGAATATATTCACATTGTTTACATTAATGTAGAAGCATTATTCTAGTAACAGTGGAATGGAAAATACACTGTAGCCAAGAGATAGTCAAAAGTAATCTAGGTGAGAAAGTGTCTCTTGGCCAAAAATAATGGGATGGAGACTATTTGTGGGGCAAGATACTAGAAAGGAAGAGTTGGAGTACCCATGAATAAATAGTAAGGATCCTGAATGCCTATCGTCACATGCACATGCATACACCTGCTCAAAAACCTACTGGCTATAAGCTGAATAATCACTAGAACTTAAATGAGTTCTTGCTAGCCTGAAAGGAAAGACCTGAGGTGTCCTGTAAGGTCCATAAGGTACATCTTGGTCATAGGGCTAAATCAGGTCCAGTAGATTGATTTTGCATGTTCTAAGACTGCACATAAATAGAATCATACTTATGTACCATTTTGTGTCTGTCTTCTTTCACTCTAAATATTTATAAGATTCATTCATATTACTGGAGTCCTAGAGAAGTAATTTGCGGTCCTAGAGAAGTAATTTGTTCCTTTCTTATTGCTGAATAGTATTCCATTTAATATAACAAACAACTCGTTTCACTACTTGTTTCCTGATGAACATTTAGGTTGTTTCCAGTTTCGGACAATTATAAGTAAAGAAGCAACAAACATTCTTGTGAAATTCTCTTTTTAAGTTTTCCTTTCCCCTGGGAAGACACCTAGGAATAGAACTACTGTATATAGTAAGTAGACTGTTACCTTTACCATTACATGAAACCAGCATCTCTGGACATACCCTTACAAAGCTAAAACTAACACATTTTAGTAGAAAATATTTGTAATCTTGCATAGGCAAATTTCTTTCTTTTTTTTTTTAAAAAAAGATTGATTGATTTATATAAGAACTGGAGTACAAGTCAGAGGCACGGGAGGGTGAGAGAATTCACCACAGAGAGCAGGGAGCAGAGCAGAGAAGACACTGCTGAGAGGAGCACCGGGTGAGGCAGGAGAGGTCTACTGCGCCCACTGCTGAGGGGAGCAGCAGGTGAAGCAGGAGAGGTCTGCTGCACCATGTGGGAATCTCCATGGTCTGCCGGGAATTGAACCCACACTGCAGAGGTTGCGGACACCTTCACCGAGCAGCGCTCAACCCGCTGTGCCACTGGGGAGGCCCTTGCATAGGCAAATTTCTTTGGGAACAGAAAGCATTAACTATGGAAGGAAAAGTTATTAAATGTATTTAAAATTCTGCTCTCTGACAACGCTGTTAAAAAATACATGAAAAAAAAGGACACAAAAAAACCCCAAAATATTTGCCATCACTTGTACAATAAAAGACTTTTATCTAGAATATATGAAGAACTCTTACTCAGTAAAAACATGATAGATGTTTCTTTTTGCCCCTCCCCCCCCAAAAGAAAGAACAACCCAATTTAAAAATAGGCCAAAATTTGCACAGTTTTGGAAAGATATATGAATGGTAAATAAATGCATGAGCAGATGCTCAGCATCATTAGTTATCAGAGTCATGTAATCAGTCCTGACACAATACTGCTTCACAGCCAGGTAAGGCTGAAATTTCAAAGACTGTCAATTCCAAGTGTTGGTGGGATTGTGAAGACACTGGAACTCTCATACATTACTGATGGGAACCACTTTGGAAAAATTTGCTCGTTTTATGTAATGGTAAAGATAATGGTATACTTACTATATACAGTAGTTCTATTCCTAGGTGTCTTCCCAGGGGAAAGGAAAACTTAAAAAGAGAGACTTTCACAAGAATGTTTGTTGCTTCTTTACTTATAATTGTCCAAAACTGGAAACTACCTAAATGTTCATCAGGAAACAAGTAGCAAAATGACAAGTTGCTCGTTATATTAAACGGAATACTATTTAGCAATAAGAAAGGAACAAATTACTTCTACCCAGTAAAATGAATGAATCTTATAAATATTCAGAGTGAAAGAAGCCAGACACAAAATGGTACATAAGTATGGTTCTATTTATGTGCAGTCCTAGAACATGCAAAATCAATCTATTGTGACAGAAAGCAAATCAGTGGTTTCTTAGCATCAAGAATGACTGTAAATGTACACAAGGTAACATTTTGGGTTGATGGAAACATTCTACATTTGATTTTTGTGGTAGTTACACAGGTGTGATGAGTACATTTGTCAACATGCATCCTATTGTATTTTCCACAGGGGTGTATTGTATAATATATAAATTATACTTCAACAGCATTTCCTTTATGGCACAATCTTGTGTCTCCCCTTTCTCCCTTAAATTCAGATATTATCTGTTCTTCCTTTAAATTTAGCATAGCATTTTTTTTTGGTCTTCTCTTACTCTCCTTTTTTCATTTACCTCCTCATATTAACTAGGTCATAAGCTCCTATCTTTGTTTACCCTACAGTACCTTGCTTATTATGACCTCTCAAATCATGTTTGTTAAGCTGAGTTAATACAAAAAGAATTATGTTTGCTTTTGCTTTGATTAAAATTCTGAAGTCTGAAAAGAATCATAGTCCTGGATATCAGGAAGACAAATCCATAATCAGCTAAGAGTTGATAGTAGGCATCTTTAGGGAAGTCCTAATGTTAATGGTAACCCCATTTTCTATTGCATGGCATTGGGTAGTGACCATATGGAAGATGAGTTCTCCTGGGCCCTATGAGAAGTTGTCTTCAAGGCAGGACAACCTGTGCTAGTTGCAAAGAAGTAATGGGCCACCCTGGTGGTGCAAGGGGTTAAGATGCAACCTATGAAGCTGTCTGCAGCCACTGCAGCATGAGTTCGATCCCCGGCCAGGGAGCTACCCACATGGTGCAGCAGACCTCTCCTAACTCGCCCACTGCTCCCCTCAGCAGTGTATTTCAGTCAGTCTGCCTATTCTGTTCCCCACTCTGTCTCTGGTGAATTCCTATGGCCTGAACCCCAGTTCTTGTATACATAAATAAATAAATCTTTTTTTAAAAGTGGAGGATTAGGTAACCTAGACTGAAGTGACAATATATCTGATTCCAGTAATGAAAAAAATTGAGAGAACCCCAGAAATTTAGTGCTTGAAAGATTCATGGATACCAATAATCTAACCTATTATTATATAGACCCAGGGAGGGTAATTAACTGCCCAACACCACACTGCAAATTAAGACAAGGTTAAGACAGAACACAAGTGTGTATAAGTTTCATACCCAGTGCAAAGTGGTAGATTAGCTCCCTATAAATGTTCTAATAAGTTGTCTTTAGACAAAACTACCATTGGGTTAGGATTCAGAAGTAAGAAGCAAACACAATAGGTAAAAGAACAAAGGTAAGGAGTCAGCTGCCCTGACTAGGGTTGAGTCCAAATTGGAACCAAGGAAAGTCCAAGAATGGACTTAATGTGTACCTGGTTGATGTCTTGGCTTCATTTACCACTTGAGAAGTCTGATTTTCTTCTGTAATTGAAACCTGTTGATAAATTCTGTATACTAAGAATGTAGTTTGTGGAAGAGGAGTTTGTCCATAACCTAGAATATTTTTTAATTCTACAGAAATGTTAAATCACTTTGCCCCTGTCAAATCTTCCCTGTTTTTTAACTGTTCTCTGTTGGATAAATTTGTTGGGGGCTGAGGGTGGGAATAGTTGCTATTCTGCATTTTACTGGTTTTGGGTTTCTTTTTATTTTTAAGGATAGTATTTGAGTCAATTTTATAATTAAAGTGATTTTAAGTGGTCATTTTTAATATTAATGGACATTGAGATAGAAAAGGCAGCTTTGAAAGTTAAAGCAAAGCATGCTTCTTAGAGGAATCCTTTGAATGAAAGAAGAATAGCGTGGTTGGTGATGATGAAGGAATAGAAGCTGCTGCTATTTAATGTATTCTCCACTCTTAATATATGGATGCAGCCTCCAAATTTTACAAAGGAAATAATCATCAGCACAGCATCTCTGCTTTCCTATGGATCAGTCTTTTTGTGAAGCAGCCTTTTGGTTTTCTTAGTAAAACTATTTTATTTTAAAATATATCTCTAGACACTCCTGGTAGGCCTGGGAAAATGTAGATTACTTCATGTCTCTTCAAAATTCCTTTCAAAGAAAAGAGGCAAGGTTGATTTGTGTTTTTGAGATAGAGAAGAGGAGTAGATAGGAGGAAGGAGGAAATCTGAACTTTGCTTTGGGGGAGGAAAAAAAAAATCTTTCAGTCCTTTGTTGATACCTTAGCTTCTGCATTAGCCATATATGTCCCTTCCTCCTTGGTCGTGGTGGACTGAGGGAATGGCAACCATTTGCAAGTTTGTAAAGGGACAGTACAAAGAGAAATAAACAGCTGGTAAAAAAATATATAATTTCCCCTACCCCATGTCTTTACAGTTGTATTTTTAGCTGAATCAATGGCTTTTACATATTTGACCTCCTTTTTTGCTATTTCACTATTTTTGATGTTACAAAACACAGTGCTGTATTCCTAGCCTTAATAATGAAATAGTATTCAGAGTCCAGTTATTTTTTAAAATTTATTTATTTATTTATACAAGCACTGGGTACAGTCAGAAGCACAGGGGAGTAAGAGAATTCACCAGAGCAAGAGTGGGGAACAGAACAGGCAGACTGACAAAATACACTGCTGAGGGGAGCAGCGGGCGCGGCAGGAGAGGCCTGTGGCAGGAGAGGCCTGCGTGCCATGTGGGATCCTCGCTAGTGGCCGGGGATCGAACCGGTGCTGCAGAGGCTGCGGGCATCTTCGCAACCCAGCACTCAACACCGGTGCCACCAGGGGAGGCCCTGGAGTCCAATTGTTTTAATGTTACAATGAAAATCAACTATAATGTGAAGCTAGTGGACACAGTTTTATTAGTGAAAGGGAAAACCTTTTCTCTACCTACTTACGTCCTAAAATGGGTGCTTGTGAATTAATTGACAGTAGAGATGGACAGGAGAAAAGCCAAAGTGTAGGAACAGTCTGTAATGAGTAACTCACTAACTGGCCAAAGGTAAAAGTTTATATACCAACTTAAAAGAGAGGATTTAGGACTTCAAGAATGGAAGTTTCTGATGAATGCTCAGTTAAACAGCTTCTTTTTTCAAATGTCCTAATACCCAAATTCAATCACTCTCCTGACTGGAGACCTGGGGTGTTGGGGAGTAAGGGGGTTTTTAGCCATCAGATGAGATTTCTTCCTTTATCTACTGTCAGGGTTTTGGTGCCTTCACAAATTTTTTTTGTTTTTAGTTTGATAGTTTTCAAATCTTTTCCCATGTCTCATTTGATGCTCATAGTAATTTTTGTAGACAGGGCAAATAATATTATTCCCATTTTATAGGTAAAGAAACTGAGGTTAAGTATTTGTTCACATGAGTAATAAGCTATGATAAGAGTTTTGGGTATTTACATTTCTCATATTTTTAGGGTCTAATATCAGTACTAATTTATTGCCAATCTATAAGTGCTTGAAAGGTATCAAAATTAAGTAACATTTTATTTGTTTTGTAGGAGAAGATGATGTGAACTGGTTCATCAGTGACAAAGATGTTGAGGTAAAATCAAACTTTTGAAATTATGAATTATAGGCTAATAATTTCCTTTGATTCATTAGTTGTCTTTTTCTTAAGATAACATAATAAACTGAAAAATAGTGGTAGTCCCAGAATCTTATAAGAAAAAATCTAATTTTAATATGTGATTGAATTTTTTATAACTTTGGTTCAGCCATGATTTTTGTCAATTAATTGCCATCGTGATTTAGTCCCCTTTTCCTCTGTTTCTCCTCTTCTGTGGTGAGTTTTCTCAGGTCAAATTGCCTGATACCGCTAAAGATCAACACCGGAAAGAACTGCTTCTTTAGTATAAGGAAATGGTTAGTCTATATTTAGGATGTGGCAGCTGTTTGTCAATTATTAGCTTTAATTGTGGCAGAGGGTGAAAAAAGAGAATAATTTTACAACTTGGTAGAAGAAAAATTTTCAGAAATCATTGGATTGTATCTACTTGGGTCTTCTCTGGCCGATTCAACAGAATATAAGTAAAGGATTAAAAACTCTTTCAAAGATAGAATTCTACCAAACAAGATAAAAACATGGTTAGCATTTACATATTCCTCTTTATATATTCTACATCATGTGCTCTTGTACTATTTTTTTTGCAAGCTACTAGATTTTAGCTAGAAGATGGCACAGCTAGAATTGGGTTACTGTATAGACAGTGACTTTTGATTTATGTATTTACTAATGATCTCATTCTCTCTTAGAAATTGTAATGTAGTTTGTAGATAGTAACCCTAGGGTCTTCAAAAGAAGGGACACATTTGGTTACTGTTGAATTTTATAACTTCATAAAAACAAAATCATAAAAAAAAAAATTCCCTAACTAAAAATGTAAGCAAATTTTTCATTCAGAAAAATATGGTACAAGTTCATATGTAGAAGTCAGAAGTATTTTTGACTCTGAATGCCACCAGAATGTCTGTGATGGGTATCAGTGCCCCTATTAGTCTGGAAGCAGAAGTAGAGAAAGATAAAATATGGATCCTTATGGAGAAGTATAAGAATGGGGGGAGGAGCAGACAAAATGTAGAGTTATCTTTATGGTACCCCCTTTTAAGTTCTTCTAACTTCTTTTAAGAGAACACAGACATCTAAGCTACTGGCTTCTATATTGAACAGATGATGATAGTAAATCCCTTGCCTGTTGAGGTGTGATACCTCTTTCTGATAGCTGGCTTTTAAAAGAAAAGTAAATGGTTTTTATAAAACAGAGTAAAATAATGTTTTAATTCTTGGGTTGTTTTTTTTTTCCTCTTAGGCCCAGATAGGTAATAAGAGATCATCTGGAAGATGGACCCACCGATACTATTCAGCTAACAAAAATGTTACCTGTAGGAATTGTGACAAATGTGGCCATTTGTCCAAAAACTGCCCCTTTCCACAAGTACGTGACATGTATTATTTCTTCCCATGTTGTTACAGACAAAATCTTTGGGTTGCAGCCCTATGACCTTAAAAATTCAAATCGTATGTAATAAATGTGTCAAATTTCTTATAGGTCATAGCCTAGAGTAGGGGAAAGGGCAATAAATTTAGCATCAGGAAAACCTGTAATCAATTTGAGCTTCCCATTACTAGTTGTGAGGCCTTAGCTAAATCATTTCACCTCTGTGCCTCTGCTCTTTTCTATAAAATGAGGTTGAATCAGATGATTCCTGAGACCCCTTTCACTTTGAATCTTCTGCTTAAAAATGAGAGAGTTTATTTCATTGTGGGATTATTTTCATTATTAGGAAAATTATAATTTTAGGTACTTACAAGTATTTATAGAATTAAATAATTTAAACGGCTACACCAAATTTGTAGCAACACAGAACTCAACCTCTTAGACATTTGCTAGTAAGCTCTTAAACATTTTTTCCATTGCCTAGTCCCTTCTCCAAATTATTTTCTTTCAAATAATTGAGACAGCTCTGTGTTCCTACGTTGTCTTAGCTTCTCCAGGTAAAGCAGCCTCTTTCTGTATCTGTTCCTTTTGTGACTTAATTTCCAGATCCTCATCCTCCTGCTTTCCCTCTTAGACACATTCCACTTAGTCAGTATTCCTATAAGACAAGACATAAGAAACAGATGCCAGCTGATAGCACTTGCAGACTAAACCTCTTAGCAACCAGAGGATGCAGACAACTGTGTTAGCAACCAGAGGATGTAGACAACTGATTTGGACATTTTGTTTGATTTTATAATTATGTTTAACACTTGACCTTCTTTGGGATCTCAAAATGGAAATAAATTTTTCTTTTTCTTTTTTTTTAAAGATTTATTTATTTATTTATATAAGCACTGGGTACAGTCAGAAGCGCGGGAGGGTGAGAGAATTCACCAGAGCCAGAGCGGGGAGCAGAGCAGGCAGACTGACGAAATACACTGCTGAGGGGAGCAGTGGGTGGCAGGAGAGGTCTGCTCGCCAAGTTGGACCCTCGCCGGCGGCCGGGTATCGAACCAGCGCTGCATAGGCTGCGGGCAGCTTCGCAGCCCAGCGCTCAACCACTGCGCCACCAGGGGAGGCCCCAAAATGGAAATAAATGTTTATGGAATTATACAGAAAAAGAAAAATTGACCTTCTACTATTTGAGACTGAAGTATCTTGCTGAAGAGATTTTCTGTTTGTCTGCCACATAGAAAGTTCGCCCCTGCTGCCTCTGCTCCGAGAGAGGACACCTCCAATATGCCTGTCCGGCCCGCTTTTGCTTAGACTGTTCCTTGCCTATGTCTTCTACTCACAGATGTCTTGAAAGATCTTCCTGGCGGAAACGATGTGACCGATGTGATATGATCGGCCACTATGCTGATGTGAGTATCCTTCATATAACTAATTTGTCAGGCTTTGGCAGCAATATGCTGATTTGTAACTCTTATTCAGCCTGACCTAAAAGAATATGTACCCTGTGGTGTATGCAATGGTAGTCATGTCCCATTAGCCACTGGTCATGTAAAGCTATATGCTATGTGAGTCAGGATAGGGATCCCACTGAACAGGTTAGGAGGCTGCATCAACAAATATTGGGAACCTATGCTAGCCTGTCTTGGTTAACGTGCCTGCTGAGCAAAGGTTGAAAATAAAGAGATTTGTAATAAATAACATGTAGTGAAAGTTTTACCTAGTTAATGCATATTTTGATGACGACATATACACACTTACCAGTCAACCTGCAAAGGTCTATGTGAAGCCTGGCTTGTTGCAGTTTATTGATGCCTCTTGTCTTTGACAAAAAGAACAAACCACCAGTACTGTAAATCTGCTTATCTTAAAAAAAAAAAAGTTATTTTGAAGACATCTGGGTGCTTATGGTATGTTACATTTTAGCACATTGTTTTTTTGAGCATCATTTTGCCTCACATTGTAAATATCTGTGAGGTTTAAGCAGAATTTCAAAGACCAGATGGCTGTATATAGGTACTTACTACAAATATCTTTTTAAAAAAAATAGGGAAAAAAACTTTTCCCTTTAATTTGTATTTCCTGAAGACATTAAACAAAGCACAAAATTTTTCTGATTTTATTTACATCAAGTGTACCAATAACCTTTTGCCTTAAAAATTAAATATGGCTTTCTGTTGAGGTGAATTTCAGATTAGAACAAAGTAATATATGAGTGTTTGGCATCTGTGTTTATCATGAAAATAATATAAATAGTTATTGTCACTTTTTAAGTCTTTTTAAACAGATAAGAGTAAGATCATTGTCCTACAGACTGTCCTGTAATTTTATTATTTTTCCCACTGAATTCTTTGTGAATGTGTCTAAAAGATCTTCCTTCCTATTGGCTTTTATTTCCTTATATGATATGTATGAATTTACCTAGCCAGTTCTTTACCAGTACATTTAGATTTATATTACTTCACATTATTTTTAAGAAAACAATGGTGCAATAAACATCAGCATATATACCTCTATACATGTAGGAGTATTTTAGTTAATTCTGAATGGAATTGTGTGATTAAAGGATTCGTACATGTGTATCTGGGTTAAAAACTGTCTAATTGCTCTTCTAAAAGATTATACCAATGTATCCACATGACAGCAGTGTGTAAGAGTGCTCTTAACACTATAATTATAATTAATCGTTTAAGATTTAAGGAGAAAATATATTACTGTTTTAATTTATATTGATTCCACAGTGACACTGAATATGATTCTCAAAGGTAGGTATAAAGATAGAAGTGGTCATTTTTTTCTAAGGTACTTTGGACTTATTTTTCAATATTTATTAAGTCTTCAAAATAATAAATTCAAAATTGTGTTAGTTTTTTATATTATTGTTGTCTTCATTAGGCTGTCAATTATAATTTTCTTGGCAGGATTTTCTAGTTTGGCAGTTTTGTTTAATAGCACATTTTTTGACTCCTTTTCTTCCAAGAGCTCTTATAAAATATGATCTTATTTGCCTGTGATAATAGAAGGGGCTTGAACATTGTCATGAGCAATTTCTTTAAAATAAGAGCTGTAGTACAGAGTAGTTAAGAATGATATGTAAAAGGTTATATAATCAGCTATGAATTAAATCTATAGTTAATTCTGCTTAACTTCTTAATTTTGGCCTCTAATGTATGTTAAACTCTTTATCTAAAATGGCCTTGAGGATTAATAACCACAGTGAATATAAGTTTTTAAGATTGGGTTGGGCTGTGACTGGCTTCAGAGAAGGCAGCACCCTTTCACTTAAATATCCAGGATCTACTATTGAGCTTTTATTTTTCTGTTGGGGGCAGGGAGGGGACCTTAGGGCAGGTAGAATTACATGGTAAATTGATCTGTTTCTAGATTACCCACCTTGCCCTTGGTGCCTGATTAAACTTGGTCTCCACTGACTCCCGAAGAGGTTTGTCATTCTTCCTGAGCCCCAGAAGCTCTTTTATTATTATTTTTTATTTATGCATACAAAAGCCGGGTACAGGCCAGAGATGCGGGGGGGTGAGAGGATTCACCAGACAGAGTGGGGAGTAGAACAGGCAAATTGACTGAAATATACTGCTGAGGGGAGCAGCGGGCGAGACAGGAGAGGTCTGCTGCGCCATGTGGGTTGCTCCCTGGCCGGGCTGGGGATTAAACTCGTGCTGCAGAGGCTGCAGATTGCTTCATAGTGCGGTGCTTAACCCCTTGCACCACCAGGGAGGCCCCCCAGAAGCTCTTGGACTCACGTTAGCAGTCTTTCTGGTTCTAAGTTACCAGAGCTCTTCAGCCAGTTGCGTACATGCTTTCAATCTGTCTCAAAACCTGGCCCTCCAAAGAAAATAGTACTCTACACCCCTCTCAGATGCTTCCTTCTCATTTTTTCTTTACCCACATACCTCTAAATTCAGTTGATAGGCTCAACCTCTTCCTCACTTGCCATCACTGCTTCTAAGTCAGTACTCCTCCCTCTTTATGAAGATACCTTTGCTTACTTAGGGCTCATCTACTCTGACAATACTAGCCTCCACTCTTGTCACTTTCATCTTCCCACCTAGTGGCCTTTCTGCTCATTCACAGAGGGTAGCTGTAGTCGCCCTATCCTCTTATAAATTAAGATCAAGCAACTTCCATTTCTATCATTACATATCCCTATGGCTACACCACAGATTTCTGTCATGCCAAGGACCAGTTACATGTGCAAAGAGAATGTGTAATGAAAATTGATGCATTGTACTCATCTTTTTGCTATAATGAAAGACTCTTTTCTGAACTTTACTTAGAAAATACGTCATTTGTTAACTACTTGTATAAAAGCTTTTGGTCGAAATTCCAAAGTTTTAAAATGTAAATGATAGAAAGCTGGCTTAAGGCCTACTAAAGTCAACCTACACCATTGGTATCTTCCAAAGGAAGACAATCTGGAGTGTGGAAAGAATCCCAATTCTGAATCTGCCACATTACAAGAAAAAAAAAAATTGTATACCAAAAATTCTTTAAAGTGTGTGTGCACATTTATCTTTCACACACAGTCCTATTCTGTGAAATACAGCTGACACTCAATAACTCCTTCAATGTAATTACCATGCTTAAGGTTACAATGCCATCAACTTGCCGGAAGCCCAGCATTTGAATCACCTCTTGAAGTCATATTTTTAAATGGTAAGGTGAAAATAATTCATAGGACACATTTAACACCTGATTCCTGTCTTTAAATATTTGATGCTATAAAAATGTTTTCTGAAAGATGAGCAGTGCGCACGCGCACACACACACTAAAATATTCTTAACAGCTTGAAATTTTATTTTAAAAATGAGAACAGTATAAACTCTATAGGCTTTTATGTAGACACTAGTGCTCAGTGAAGTTTTTTCAGTAATACACATAAAATTGAAAAACTAACATCTCCCAATTTAATTTTGGTGATTTTTTTTAATGTTTAATCTTGGTAATTTCCAGCAGAAAATGCAAAGCACCTAGTTATATATGTTATATATATTTCCAACTATATATTATAGTTATTTCACACTTGTTATCTAAAGAATGAACAGTTACTTGAATATTATTTTTATCTAGGTAGCAATTTAAGTGAAGGACACTTATCTTTAATTGAACGAACATGGAATAGTGTTATATGCCTTCCACCTTTTATCCTCTCCACAGTTTTATTGAGATGTTGCTGGCCAGAAATCAGACTGACTGAAACACAATTATTGACCTGAATACTTGAGCCAAGATTTGAATTAAAGACTTCCTTAGTTCAAATGTTTTGACTTGTGCAAAGGTGATTAGTTCTACTTTCACTCAAAAGAATATCCACTGTTCCTCCAGCCAAATAAACTTTCAACATTTATCCAAAGTTTGCTGGGTGCCTACTTACATTCCAGGCAATATTCCAAGTGCTAAAGAAATAAAGATGAATAATAACCTTGTCTCTGCCTTTGTAGCTCTGGGAATATAAGAGGAAAGGCATGTACAAGAACAATGTAAAAAAAGTGATGTGATAGAGGTACTTCAAGGTGGTGAGAATTAAATGAGAGTATCAGAAAACTCTAAGACTCCCAAATATAGAGACTTGGAAATTGTAAAAAATGACATAGACCATAGGAGGGAGCCAAGTAACTGTTTCTATGTAATATGTCACCTATCTTTGGAAATGGCAGCTGCAAAGTAATATCATGGGAACTGTTGACCCAGGCTGAGTTTTCCTGCAATCATATGGACTTGAAACATACAAGGATCATTATTTTCTGAGCATCTGTTTGCTTGCCTATCTGCTCTTATGTTCAAAGATGAGGCAAATTGAGGAAGGAGATCTCTAATCATTCCTGGACAAAATTTTTCTCCTGCTTCACACTGTAACTCATGAAAAACCACTTCATTCCTGGAAAACCACATTTATATTGTATTATAATTGTTTTAACCTTGGAACTAATTCCAGCTTCCATATATGCTGATTCACAGCATAAACCAGAACCTGACCACCTCTTATCATTTCTACCATTGTGACCCTGGCACAAGCTGTGAGCATCTACTGCCCAGGTTATTCTAATAGCTTCCTAAATCGTTTTCTGCTTCCTTGCCCCTATGTATTCTGTTTTCAGCAAGTGGCTATGTTTTTAAACATAACCCAGATTTCATGAGTCCTCTATCCAAAATCCTCAAATACGATTTTTTATCTCGCTAGGAGTAAAAGCCAAAACACCTTATAATTGCCAGCAAAGCCATATATGATCCAGGTTCTTGACTCATCTCTCGTAGTAACCAGTGTTGCTATTTCTACCTGTCTCCTTGTTCTTTCTTGAAAGATCAGTTGCCTCTATGTGCTGTTTCCTCTGCTAAGAATGTTTCTCACCTGGGTATCCACAATGACTCACTCCCTCATTTCCTTCTGATGTGTCTGCTCAAGTATTCCCTTGTTAGAGAGATCTATCCTGGGTATACCCTAATTTTACGAAGCAGATTTCCATACCTCCAGCATTCCTTATCCTTCTTCTCTGCTTTGTTTTCTCCATAACCCTTATATCATACATTCTATATGTTTTTCTGTTTCCTCCTAATTGGAATGTCAGTCCCATGTCTATTTTCAGACATGTTTGCTACTCTATCACTAGCTTCTAGAACAGAGCCTTGCCCATGTATGAGCTCAGTAGGATTATTGAATAAGCAAATGAATGAATGAATAGACCCCATTTACCTTTCCACCCTCTAGTTAAATGCTTCTGAAAGTTGTCAAATCATGCACATCAAGGCTGAGGTATTCTTGGCATGACTTACCTAAGAGGTAGACATCTCCCAGTAATATTTAAAATTGAGTTTCAGTAGACTTTACAAAGGCCATAATACTTACAGTATGTGAAAAATTAAATGAAATTTCTAAAAGGAAATTGTTTTCCTTGTTTCCCTCCCACTGTCATTAGTAGCCAATTCTAGTTTTTGTTTAAACATTTACATTGCTGTCAATTTATTTTCTTCAGTATTTCCTTTTAAGCCATTACTGCAGATATTAATGTAGTCCTGTGTTTTTGACCTGTCAACTGTCAAATTTCATATGGAAAAATCTCATCTATCAATTTCTGATAAAATATCATCTTCAGTGGCTCAAATGGACAAATTTGCGAAAAGGAAAAATAAAACTAAGAGTCTGATAACCTTTTACAATCTGAATAGTCATAGACAAACTAATCTTCCTGATGAACTCAATTTAAATCAAGACAAGCCACTGATAAAAGTTCTCATCACAAAAAAAAACTAGTTATGTGAGCTGATGGATGCTAACAAAACTCCAATCGCCTGCAATATATACATATATCAAATCATGTCCTATACCTTAACACAATGTTATGTGTCAATTGTAACTCATACAGCTGGGGGAAGAGGGGATATCAGATGCAATACAATACAATATACAATAAAATAACTGGATTTTAAAACTAAAAAAAAATATATATACTAAATTTTTTCAAATTAAAAGATATTGAGACATGAACACAAAATGAAAACTATATATTTGGACTGAATTTGAAAACAAAAAGGATGTTAACAGAAAAGTTGGTGAAATTGAAATCCAAATAAAGCCAAGAATTTAGGTGTGTTTTTTTTTTTTAAAGACAAACGACAGACTTACATTCAAATCTACTTTGAAAACAAAAATGCCTAAATAAGATATATTCTTTTTTTTTTTTTTAAAGATTTATTTATTTGTTTGTTTGTTTATACAAGCACTGGGTACAGTCAGAAGCGCGGGAGGCTGAGAGAATTCACCAGAGCCAGAGCAGGGAGCAGAGCAGGCAGAAGGACCAAAGCACACTGCTGAGGGAAGCAGCGGGCGCTGCAGGAGAGGTCTGCGCGCCATGTGGGACCCTCCTCCAGTGGCCGGGGAGCAGCCGGGGATTGAACCGGCGCCGCAGAGGTTGCGGGCAGCTTCGCAACCCAGCGCTCAACCACTGCGCCACCGGGGAGGCCCAAGATATATTCTTAAAACATAAGTGTGGCAAAATGTGTTCCCTCACCCCAAAATGTTTTTCTCTTTAGAAGGTATCACAAAATAACTTGAATATCTTAACAGCACGATACTGGAAAAGAAGGGAATAATATTTAGAATAAAAGATCATCTCTGAAAAAAACCAAAATACCAGCAGCATATCATTGTAATAAATTGATATATATGTTCAAATAACTATGTAGTTCTGCTGACAGCTGAATTTTGGACCTACTTTTGATAAGAATAGAAGAAAATCTGACAGGTTTGACATACTCTGTTAATAGATACACTCACATCTTACAAAATTTTAATATTGCTTAAACATAATGTTGGAGCAAGGGGTTATGACTGGGGTTGATTGACTTGCTTAATAAAAAAAAATGCTTGTTGAATAAGTTTATAAAATGTATATTTACCTGAGAGACTGAAATGCCCTCAAGGAAGTTTAGATTTCTGTACTTAAAGGTCTCCTATCCTCATGACAAATATGCAAAAACTCATGATAATTTTGTGAAAATTCATGTGTGTTCACTGTTAAGGGAGAAAGTCCCAGAATTAGTAATTAATAATTCACTGGAACTGTTCTCAGACCACCTAATAAGTGAATATTTGAAACTTTTCATGGTTAAAAATATATGTAATCTTATATAAATCTTAGCAGGGAAACATTCCACATTTTTTTCATTTGTTTTTGCTTAGAAGAACTGGGATGTAGGCCAGAGATGCAGGGGTGGATGGGTGAGAAGATTCACCAGAGATAGAATGGGGAGCAGAACAGGCAGATCTACTGAAATATACTGCTGAGGGGAGCAGCAGGTGAGACAGGAGAGGTCTGCTGCACTATATGTGGGTTAGCTCCCTGGCCAGGAATCAAGTTCAGACCATAATGGTAGTAGCCCTGAGACTTAACCCCTAGGCTACCAGAGATGCCCAAGTTCTACATTTTAAACTGAATATAATATGTATTGTAGCAGTTAATGTTTGAAGAAATTTGTCCTTATTTTGAAATTCTACTAGATGGTACTCTTTCTGGTCATCTCTGACAAACCTGACAGATTGTCCCAGTCTCTCAGCTCTCCTGCAGCACATGCCCAATTGTTATTATTAGTGCCTTTAGTAGACCTAGCAGATGATAGCAGGTTTACATTTCCTTATAAGCTGTAAGAACAATTTGTAGAGAATAGACCATTCCCTTTCTCCAGATCCCTAACTTCCACCAAAAAAACGTGAAGACAGGACTCAGTCCTTAATTTAATTTTAGTTTTAAATTGAGCTAATTTATATTAATTACCTCATCAAATGTTATTTTAGACTTTTAATATTTTTCCTTAGTCAGAGATCTTTTAGACAGGAATCAATAATGAAATAATTACTGTGTCTCAGTATTAAACCCTTTTCCCTGCCTACCTCTGCAGCATGCCCATCGCTATCTTACCTGGTTTAGGCATACTTGTACAGAATCTTTACTTTGATACATTTTTAAGCATCTGGGACATTAGAAATGGTTAATGGACTAGATGACAATTTTCAGTTGGAAAATCCTTACTTTCTATCTCTCCATAATTCAAAATCTTTACTTACTCCTCAAAAACAATCCAGACCTCTGATTGAGAAAACAAAAACTTGATCACATCTGTACTTTTCCATGAATGCGTTATTCCAAGACCTATGCAATCCTCGTCTACCTGAAAACTCTCCCAATGTAAAGATTACTGTTCTTAGTGTGTATACTTTTCCCTTATTATCAGTGATAGAGAATTATTTCAACATATATACGACTGGAAAATTCAATTAGCTCATAATATTTAATTACGTAATTTACTTGAGTTTCTCAAACTTATTTATAATTATTATTTGTTTCATTATTGGCAGATGCTACCTCAGTTCCTAGTACTTGCTAGGTTTACATAAACTTCCTTTGCTTTATGTTGTTGGGTTGGGAAGGGTGAGCAGAAAAATTCACATCCAGGTCTATCACAGTGAAATTTCTATGTCAAACAAACAAAAGTCATACAAACATCCAAGAAGGAAAAAGAAAACATGTTACACACACACACACACACACACACACACACACACACCAGGTTTACATCAAATTTCTCTTGTGTAGTAATAAATGTCAGAAGGGCAGAGAACTCTCTAAGAAGCTAGAGCACTTTGAGAGAAAAAAAAAATGACATAGCCAAGCTGCTGTTCATTGTGAACCTAATGGAAAAGCCAGAGAATAAATTAGCATCAGTGAACAGTGAAAAAAAAGTAAAGAGTACATGTCTTAATTCTTCCTCTTGATCCTTGTTTAAATGTATAAACCTTGAAAATAGCCTTTAAAAAGAAATATAATGAAACTTTAATAATTTATATCACATATATTTGCAATAAAAATTCATTTTAGTTACAAGGGGAAAAACCATATTACTGTAAGATTTATAATTATAAAATTATTTGAAACTGAGGCAAAGGAAATGTAAATAATACAACAAATGATAGGGAAAATATGGAAACAGCAAGAATGTATAAAAATAAAAGTGAAGACAAATATAGGACCAATATATCAATTATCGAAAATAACTGATTGGATTAAATATTCTTTAGAAAGTGAAGACACCAAATGAGAAGAACCATAAAGGAAAAGAAGAATAGATAAAGTCTGTGTATCCAAAGAATCTATTAACAAAATTAAATGATAGACTACAACTTGGGAAAGGTTTTCATAAAATATATAATAAAATAATTATTTATAATATAAAAAGCTTTTGTACATTCATAGGAAGAAAGAAAAATGCCTCAATAATGAAAATACTCAATTAGGGAAGTTGTGCTGAGAAAGTACATTTGGATAACTTTTCTGGAGTTCAGTGATGGGTGTTTGCAATGATACAGCTACAAGGTATAAACGATACAAGTATGTTCATCTCAGAGTTATAGAAATATTTGTTATAATAACAATTAGAAGCAACCCAACTATTAAACACTGGAACTAACTTATGTAACTTCCAACATACATCCACACACAATTATGTATACCGGAGTACTTCTTCAGATGTTTAAAAAATGCAAAAATGAATATTGAAATATAAAGAAGTTACTAATGCATTAAGTGTATAAATTGCAAAACCATATGAAATATAAGCCTGTTTTGATATAAATACACAGATTTTCATATATAAAGATTTGTATAGGAAAAAGTTTGGAGTAAAATATGCCAAAATGTTTTACTGTAGTTATGTCAATAATTATAAATGAAGTTTTTTAAAGTTTCTATTGATTTTTATTTTCATAATGAATTTTCATGTTGATAAAATTTTGGTATTTAATTGCATTGTTTTATTTGGGAATAATATGATCAGTAATCACTCTGAGCATATATCCTTCCACTTTTTTCAATGGTAAAATTGACCTTTTTTTCTGTTGTGATCTGTTACTTACAGATTCATGTAACCACTGCCATAATCAGAAAACAGAACAGTTTCGTCACCCCCAAAAAACTCCTTTATTCTCTCTTCCCTCACCCACAGTTTTTGTCCACCATTTACCTGTTCCCAATTACTAAAGTTGTGTCTTTTTAAGACTGTCATGCAACAGATGTCACTGTTATAACCTATGAAACCAACTTCTTTCATTCACCTCATATATTTGAGATCCATCTTTGTTGATGCATCCTTCAGTAATTTCTTCCCTTGTGGTATTCCATTGTATGGCATTCATAGTGCTACAGTTCATCCATCTATCCATTGAGGAACATTTGGGTTGTTTTCCAATTTTTGCCTATTATAGATAAGGTGCTGTGACTATATATGTACAGTCTTTTGTGTAAACATAGACTTTATTTCTATGTAAACATAGACTTTTTTCCAGTGGAGATTGCTGGTCATATGGGCAGTATATGTTTATAAGAAACTGCCATATGGGTTTTTCAGAGTGGCTGTGTCATTTTGAATTCCCACCAGCAGAGTGAGTGTTATAATTGCTCTTCATCCTCATCAGTGTTTGGTATGGTCAGCATTTTATTTTAGCCATTATAATAGTTGTATACTGTCTTTCTCATTTTGCTTTAGTTTGTATTTTCCTAAATAATCAACACTGTTGTATATACTTTCATGTGCTTTTAAATCTTCTTGGGTAAAGATCTAGATCCTTTCGTAACTTGTAATTAGGATATTTATTTTCTAATTATTGGATTTTGAGAGTTTTTTTTCTATATTTTAGAAATGCCTTTTATTGTATATATGATTTCCACTTATCTCCCAGTCTGTAGCTTTTCTTTTTATTCTTTTGGTTGTTCTTTGGCAGACAGATGTTTTTAAATTTGGTAAAATCTCATTTGTCAAATATTTTCCTTTATTCATGATGTTTTTGGTGTCATTTCTAGGAACTCCAGGTCACAAAGATTTTCTCTTGTGTATTGTTTCAAATGTTTTATACTGCTATCTATGACCTATTTTTTAATTAATCTTCATATAAAATATGAGGTTTAGATCAAGGTTATTCTTTTTACATTTGGATAATAAATTGTTCAACATCATTTGTTGAAAAGACTATCCTTTCTCCATTAAATTGCTTTTGCATGTTTGTCAAATATTAAATGGCCGTATTTGTACAGATTCATTTCTGGACTCTATTCTGTTGCACTGATTTACGTATCTGTCGCATCACCAACAGTAACAGTTAAAAATTTAATGACTGTCAGGTATTGTTAATTACTGTTAATTAATTAACTTTAGAGTAAATGTTAAAACCAAGTAGTGTGACTCATGTTTTGTCCTTCTTTTACAAAGCAACGTTAGCTATTCCAGCTTTTTTCCCTTTCCTTGTACATTTTGGAATCAATTTGTACTTATGAAAAGTCTTGATGGAATTTTGATTGGGTTTGTGTTAAGTCTATAGATCTCTGTGGGGAAAACTGACTCTCTGCTATGTTGCCTTCTAATCCATGAACATTTGTTTAGAGCTACTTTAGTTTCTTCTATCAGAGTTTTATAGCTTTCAGTATATACATTCTCTACATATTTAGATTTATACTTAAGCATTTTGTTTTTCTTGGAATTGTAGCAAATGGTATTGTTTTTTAATTTTTGGTTTCCTTTTTTAAATTTTGCTTTCCAACTTATTATTTGTAGAAGAAAGTTTGAAAGGAAATATTCTGAAATGATTGCAATAGTTATTTTAGGTGGTAGTTTTATAAGTGACCTTCATTTTTGTCTGTATTTTCTATTTTTATACTGCATATGTATTACTTTTATATATTTAATGTTATTCTTTTAAAAATGACAGGCTTCTAGACTAAAATTACTATAGTAGAAGATAATACAACTTTGTCCTAAAAGTGATTACATGTATATCTTACATATCCTGTCTGCTCTAAGACCCTTGGGAAGAGAAGAAAAGGAAATTTCCCTGGGAGAATTCCATGCGAACAGAACTGGATGACAGGACATAAAGGGCATGATTATAATAAAAGGAGTTTAATGTAGTTAGCTAAGATGAATTAGGATTTTTTTAGTGGTTTTAAACAATTTTCTATACATTTGTCATTCATGATAGATCTTGGATAAATGGTTAATAAAGTTCTAAACATTAATTTTATAATTGCTTTACT